>NC_134704.1:173388551-173699460 GCF_043290135.1 Rhipicephalus microplus | reverse complement strand
ATCTCACCGGTGCCTCGGGAGTCAAGACTGACGTCTCTCTAGTTTTTTGTTTTCGAACATTCAAGACTTTTTTGCGCAAACACGTACACGGACACAAGGAAAAGAGGCAAACAACACGGGCGCCCGTGTTGTTTGCCTCTTTTTCTTGTGTCCGTGTACGTCTTTGCGCAAAGAAGTCATGATCGAGTACCAACTCGCCCAACTTTCAGTACTTTTGTTTTCGAAGTTTAGTTCGAAATACTTCTGATGGTGTCACTGCCTGAACCAGACGCTGCGTAGGCGTCGTGGCTTTGTTGGTTAAAGTGCCTGTCTAGTAAACAGGACATCATGAGTTCGAATCTCACCGGTGCCTCGAGAGTCAAGACATACGTCTCTCTAGTTTTTTTGTTTTCGAAGTTTAGTTCAAAATAATTCTGATAATGTCACTGCCTGAAAAACGCTGCGCAGGCGCTGTGGCTTAGTTAGTTAAAGCGCCTGTCTGGTAAACAGGAGATCGTGAGGTGGAATCTCACCAGTGCCTCGGGAGTCAAGACTGACTTCTCTCTAGTTTTTTGTTTTCGAAGTATAGTTCGAAATACTTCTGATGGTGTCACTGCCTGAACAAGATGCTGTGCAGGCGCCGTAGCTTAGTTAGTTAAAGCGCCTGTCTAGTAAACAGGAGATCGTGAGTTCAAATCTCACCGGTGCCTCTAGAGTCAAGACTAACATCTCTCTAGCTTTTTCTTTTCGAAGTTTATTTCGAAATACTTCTGATGGTGTCACTGCCTGAACAACAGGCTGCGCAGGCGCCGTGGCTTAGTTGGTTAAAACGCCTGTCTAGTAAACAGAAGATTATGAGTTCGAATCTCCCCGGTGCCTCGAGAGTCAAGACTAACGTCTCTCTAGTTTTTTGTTTTCGGAGTATAGTTCGAAATACTTCTGATGGTGTCACTGCCTGAACAAGACGCTGCAGGCGCCGTGGCTTAGTTGGTTAAAGCGCCCGTCTAGTAAACAGGAGATCGTGAGTTCGAATCTCACCGGTGCCTCGAGAGTCAAGACTAAGGTCTCTCTAGATTTTTGTTTTCGAAGTATAGTTCGAAATACTTCTGATGGTGTCACTGCCTGAACAAGAGGCTGCGCAGGTGCCGTGGCTTAGTTAGTTAAAGCGCCTGTCTAGTAAACAGGAGATAATGGGTTCGAATCTCACCGGTGCCTCGAGAGTCAAGACAAACTTCTCTCTAGTTTTTTTGTTTTCGAAGTTTAGTTCGAAATACTTCTGATGGTGTCACTGCCTGAACAAGACGCTGCGCAGGCGCCGTGGCTTAGTTGGTTAAAAAGCCTGTCTAGTAAACAAAAAATTGTGAGTTCGAATCTCACCGGTGCTTCGGGAGTCAAGACTAACGTCTCTCCAGTTTTTTGTTTTCGAAGTTAAGTTCGAAATACTTCTGATGGTGTCACTGCCTGAACAAGACGCTGCGCTGGCGCCGTGGCTTAGTTAGATAAAGCGCCTGTCTAGTAATTAGGAGATCGTGAGTTCGAATCTCACTGGTTCCTCGAGAGTCAAGACAAACGTCTCTCTAGTTTTTGTTTTCGAAGTTTAGTTCGAAATACTTCTGATGGTGTCACTGCCTGAACAAGACGCTGCGCAGGCGCCGTGGCTTAGTTGGTTAAAGTGCCTCTCTAGTAAACAGGAGATTGTGAGTTCGAATCTCACCGGTGCCCCGAGAGTCAAGGCAAACATCTCTGTAGTTTTTTTGTTTTCGAAGTTTAGTTAGAAATACTTCTGATGGTGTCACTGCCTGAACCAGGCGCTGCGCAGGCGCCGTGGCTTAGTTGGTTAAAGTGCCTGTCTAGTAAACAGGACATTATGACTTCAAATCTCACCGGTGCCTCGAGAGTCAAGGCATACGTCTCTCTAGTTTTTTGTTTTCGAAGTCTAGTTCAAAATACTTCTTATAATGTCACTGCCTGAAAAACGCTGCGCAGGCGCTGTGGCTTAGTTAGTTAAAGCGCCTGTCTAGTAAACAGGAGATCGTGAGTTCGAATCTCACCGGTGCCTCGGGAGTCAAGACTAACGTCTCTCTAGTTTTTTTGTTTTCGAACATTCATGACTTCTTTGCGCAAACACGTACACGGACACAAGGAAAAGAGGCTAACAACACGGGCGCCTGTGTTGTTTGCCTCTTTTCCTTGTGTCCGTGTACGTGTTTGCGCAAAGAAGTCATGATCGAGTACGAACTCGCCCAACTTTCAGTACTTTTGTTTTCGAAGTTTAGTTCCAAATACTTCTGATGTTGTCACTGCCTGACCAAAACGCTGCGGAGGCGCCGTGGCTTAGTTAGTTGAAGCGCCTGTCTAGTAAACAGGAGATCGTGAGTTCGAATCTCACCGGTGCCTCGAGAGTCAAGACAAACGTCTCTCTAGTTTTTTGTTTTCGAAGTTTAGTTCGAAAAACTTCTGATGGTGTCACTGCCAGAACAAGATGCTGCGCAGGCGCCGTGGCTTAGTTGGTTAAAGCGCCTGTCTAGTAAACAGGAGATCATGAGTTCGAGTCTCACCGGTGCCTCGAGAGTCAAGACAAACGTCTCTCTAGTTTTTTGTTTCCGAAGTTTAGTTCGAAATAATTCTGATGGTGTCACTGCCTGAACAAGACGCTGCGCAGGCGCTGTGGCTTAGTTAGTTAAAGCGCCTGTCTAGTAACAGGAAGATCGTGAGTTCGAATCTCACCTGTGCCTCGAGAGTCAAGACAAACGTCTTTCTAGTTTTTTTGTTTTTGAAGTATAATTTAAAATGCTTCTAATGGTGTCACTGCCTGAAGAAGATGCTGCGCAGTCACCGTGTCTTAGTTCGTTATCTCACCTGTCTAGTAAACAGGAGATAGTGAGCTCGAATCTCACCAGTACCTCGAGAGACAAGATAAATTTCTCTGTAATTTTTTGTTTTCGAAGTTTAGTTCGAAATACTTCTGATGGTGTCACTGCCTGAACAACAGGCTGCGCAGGTGCCGTGGCTTAGTTGGTTAAAGCGCCTGTCTAGTAAACAGGAGATCATGAGTTTGAATCTCACCGTTGCCTCGAGAGTCAAGACAAACGTGTCTCTAGTTTTTTGTTTTCGAAGTTTAGTTCGAAATACTTCTGATGGTGTCACTGCCTGAACAAGACGCTGCGCAGGCGCCGTGGCTTAGTTAGTTAAAGCGCCTGTCTAGTAAACAGGAGATCGTGAGTTCGAATCTCACCGGTGCCTCGGGAGTCAAGACTAACGTCTCTCTAGTTTTTTTTGTTTTTGAACATTCATGACTTCTTTGCGCAAACACGTACACGGACACAAGGAAAAGAGGCAAACAACACGGGCGCCCGTGTTGTTTGCCTCTTTTCCTTGTGTCCGTGTACGTGTTTGCGCAAAGAAGTCATGATCAAGTACGAACTCGCCCAACTTTCAGTACTTTTGTTTTCGAAGTTTAGTTCGAAATACTTCTGATGGTGTCACTGCCTGAACAACAGGCTGCGCAGGCGCCGTGGCTTAGTTAAAGCGCCTGTCTAGTAAACAGGAGATCGTGAGTTCAAATCTCACCGGTGCCTCTAGAGTCAAGACAAACATCTCTCTAGCTTTTTCTTTTCGAAGTTTAGTTCAAAATACTTCTGATGGTGTCACTGCCTGAACAACAGGCTGCGCAGGGGCCGTGGCTTAGTTGGTTAAAACGCCTGTCTAGTAAACAGAAGATTATGAGTTCGAATCTCACCGGTGCCTCGAGAGTCAAGACTAACGTCTCTCTAGTTTTTTGTTTTCGAAGTATAGTTCGAAATACTTCTGATGGTGTCACTGCCTGAACAAGACGCTGCGCAGGTGCCGTGGCTTAGTTGGTTAAAGCGCCTGTCTAGTAAACAGGAGATCGTGAGTTCGAATCTCACCGGTGCCTCGAGAGTCAAGACTAAAGTCTCTCTAGTTTTTTTGTTTTCGAAGTATAGTTCGAAATACTTCAGATGGTGTCACTGCCTGAACAAGACGCTGCGCGGGCGCTGTGGCTTAGTTAGTTAAAGCGCCTGTGTAGTAAACAGGTGATCGTGAGCTCGAATCTCACCGGTGCCTCGGGAGTCAAGACTAACGTCTCTCTAGTTTTTTGTTTTGGAAGTTTAGTTCGAAATAGTTCTGATGGTGTCACTTCCTGAACAAGACGCTGCACAGGTGCCGTGGCTTAGTTGGTTAAACCGCCTGTCTAGTAAACAGGAGATCGTGAGTTCGAATCTCACCGGTGCCTCGAGAGTTAAGACTAACGTCTCTCTAGTTTTTTTGTTTTTGAAGTATAGTTTGAAATACTTCTGATAGTGTCACTGCCTGAACAAGACGCTGCAGGCGCCGTGGCTTAGTTAGTTAAAGCGCCTGTCTGGTAAACAAGAGATCGTGAGTTCGAATCTCGCCGGTGCCTCGGTAGTCAAGACTGACGTCTCTCTAGTTTTTTGTTTTCGAACATTCATGACTTTTTTGCGCAAACACGTACACGGACAAAAGGAAAAGAGGCAAACAACACAGGCGCCCGTGTTGTTTGCCTCTTTTCCTTGTGTCCGTGTACGTCTTTGCGCAAAGAAGTCATGATCGAGTACCAACTCGCCCAACTTTCAGTACTTTTGTTTTCGAAGTTTAGTTCGAAATACTTCTGATGGTGTCCCTGCCTGAACCAGACGCTGCGTAGGCGTCGTGGCTTAGTTGGTTAAAGTGCCTGTCTAGTAAACAGGACATCATGAGTTCGAATCTCACCGGTGCCTCGAGAGTCAAGACATACGTCTCTCTAGTTTTTTGTTTTCGAAGTTTAGTTCAAAATAATTCTGATAATGTCACTGCCTGAAAAACGCTGCGCAGGCGCTGTGGCTTAGTTAGTTAAAGCGCCTGTCTGGTAAACAGGAGATCGTGAGGTGGAATCTCACCAGTGCCTCGGGAGTCAAGACTGACGTCTCTCTAGTTTTTTGTTTTCGAAGTATAGTTCGAAATACTTCTGATGGTGTCACTGCCTGAACAAGATGCTGTGCAGGAGCCGTAGCTTAGTTAGTTAAAGCGCCTGTCTAGTAAACAGGAGATCGTGAGTTCAAATCTCACCGGTGCCTCTAGAGTCAAGACAAACATCTCTCTAGCTTTTTCTTTTCGAAGTTTATTTCGAAATACTTCTGATGGTGTCACTGCCTGAACAACAGGCTGCGCAGGCGCCGTGGCTTAGTTGGTTAAAACGCCTGTCTAGTAAACAGAAGATTATGAGTTCGAATCTCCCCGGTGCCTCGAGAGTCAAGACTAACGTCTCTCTAGTTTTTTGTTTTCGAAGTATAGTTCGAAATACTTCTGATGGTGTCACTGCCTGAACAAGACGCTGCAGGCGCCGTGGCTTAGTTGGTTAAAGCGCCCGTGTAGTAAACAGGAGATCGTGAGTTCGAATCTCACCGGTGTCTCGAGAGTCAAGACTAAGGTCTCTCTAGATTTTTGTTTTCGAAGTATAGTTCGAAATACTTCTGATGGTGTCACTGCCTGAACAAGAGGCTGCGCAGGTGCCGTGGCTTAGTTAGTTAAAGCGCCTGTCTAGTAAACAGGAGATAATGGGTTCGAATCTCACCGGTGCCTCGAGAGTCAAGACAAACTTCTCTCTAGTTTTTTTGTTTTCGAAGTTTAGTTCGAAATACTTCTGATGGTGTCACTGCCTGAACAAGACGCTGCGCAGGCGCCGTGGCTTAGTTGGTTAAAAAGCCTGTCTAGTAAACAGGAGATCGTGAGTTCGAATCTCACCGGTGCCTCGAGGGTCAAGACTAACGTCTCTCTAGATTTTTGTTTTCGAAGTATAGTTCGAAATACTTCTGATGGTGTCACTGCCTGAACAAGAGGCTGCGCAGGTGCCGTGGCTTAGTTAGTTAAAGCGCCTGTCTAGTAAACAGGAGATAATGGGTTCGAATCTCACCGGTGCCTCGAGAGTCAAAACAAACGTCTCTCTAGTTCTTTGTTTTCGAAGTTTAGTTCGAAATACTTCTGATGGTGTCACTGCCTGAACAAGACGCTGCGCAGGCGCCGTGGCTTAGTTGGTTAAAAAGCCTGTCTAGTAAACAAAAAATCGTGAGTTCGAATCTCACCGGTGCTTCGGGAGTCAAGACTAACGTCTCTCCAGTTTTTTGTTTTCAAAGTTAAGTTCGAAATACTTCTGATGGTGTCACTGCCTGAACAAGACGCTGCGCAGGCGCCGTGGCTTAGTTAGATAAAGCGCCTGTCTAGTAATTAGGAGATCGTGAGTTCGAATCTCACTGGTTCCTCGAGAGTCAAGACAAACGTCTCTCTAGTTTTTTGTTTTCGAAGTTTAGTTCGAAATACTTCTGATGGTGTCACTGCCTGAACAAGACGCTGCGCAGGCGCCGTGGCTTAGTTGGTTAAAGTGCCTGTCTAGTAAACAGGAGATCGTGAGTTCGAATCTCACCAGTGCCCCGAGAGTCAAGACAAACATCTCTCTAGTTTTTTTGTTTTCGAAGTTTAGTTAGAAATACTTCTGATGGTGTCACTGCCTGAACAAGGCGCTGCGCAGGCGCCGTGGCTTAGTTGGTTAAACCGCCTGTCTAGTAAAGAGGAGATCGTGAGTTCGAATCTCACCGGTGCCTCGAGAGTCAAGACTAACGTCTCTCTAGTTTTTTTGTTTTCGAAGTTTAGTTCGAAATACTTCTGATGGTGTCACTGCCTGAACATGACGCTGCACAGGTGCCGTGGCTTAGTTGGTTAAAGCGCCTGTCTAGTAAACAGGAGATCGTGAGTTCGAATCTCACCGGTGCCTCGAGAGTCAAGACAAACGTCTCTCTAGCTTTTTGTTCTCGAAGTTTAGTTCAAAATACTTCTGATGGTGTCACTGCCTAAACAACAGGCTGCGCAGGCGCCGTGGCTTAGTTGGTTAAAGCGCCTGTCTAGTAAACAGGAGATCGTGAGTTCGAATCTCACCGGTGCCTCGAGAGTCAAGACAAACGTCTCTCTAGCTTTTTGTTCTCGAAGTTTAGTTCAAAATACTTCTGATGGTGTCACTGCCTGAACAACAGGCTGCGCAGGCGCCGTGGCTTAGTTGGTTAAAGCGCCTGTCTAGTAAACAACAGATCGTGAGTTCGAATCTCACCGGTGCCTCGAGAGTCAAGACTAACATCTCTCTAGTTTTTTTGTTTTCGAAGTTTAGTTCGAAATACATCTGATGGTGTCACTGCCTGAGCAAAACGCTGCGCAGGCGCCGTGGCTGAGTTAGTTAAAGCGCTTGTCTAATAAACAGGAGATCGTGAGTTCGAATCTCACCGGTGCCTCGAGAGTCAAAACAAACGGCTCTCTAGTTTTTTGTTTACGAAGTTTCGCTCGAAATACTTCTGATGATGTGACTGCCTGAACAAGACGCTGCGCAGGCGCCGTAGCTTAGTTGGTTAAAGCGCCTGTCTAGTAAACAGGATATCGTGAGTTCGAATCTCACCGGTGCCTCGAGAGTGAAGACTAGCGTCTCTCTAGTTTTTTGTTTTCGAAGTATAGTTCCAAATACTTCTGATGGTGTCACTGCCTGAACAAGACGCTGCGCAGGCGCTGTGGCTTCTCCAGTTAAAGCGCCTGTCTAGTAAACAGGAGATCGTGAGTTCGAATCTCACCGGTGCCTCGAGGGTCAAGATATACCTCTCTCTAGTTTTTTTGTTTTTGAAGTATTATATAAAATGCTTCTAATGGTGTCACTGCCTGAAGAAGATGCTGCGCAGTCACCGTGTCTTAGTTCGTTATCTCACCTGTCTAGTAAACAGGATATAGTGAGCTCGAATCTCACCGGTACCTCGAGAGACAAGACAAATTTCTCTGTAATTTTTTGTTTTCGAAGTATAGTTCGAAATACTTCTACGTGTGTCACTGCCTCAACAAGACGACGCGCAGGCGCCATGACTTAGTTGGTTAAAGCGCTTGCCTAGTAAACAAGAGATCGTGAGTTCGAATCTCACCGGTGCTTCGAAAGTAAAGACAAACGTCTCTCTAGTTTTTGTTTTCGAAGTTTAGTTAGAAATACTTCTGATGGTGTCACTGTCTGAACAAGGCGCTGCGCAGGCGCCGTGGCTTAGTTGGTTAAACCGCCTGTCTAGTAAACAGGAGATCGTGAGTTCGAATCTCACCGGTGCCTCGAGAGTCAAGACTAACGTCTCTCTAGTTTTTTTGTTTTCGAAGTTTAGTTCGAAATACTTCTGATGGTGTCACTGCCTGAACATGACGCTGCACAGGTGCCGTGGCTTAGTTGGTTAAAGCGCCTGTCTAGTAAACAGGAGATCGTGAGTTCGAATCTCACCGGTGCCTCGAGAGTCAAGACTAACATCTCTCTAGTTTTTTTGTTTTCGAACATTCATGACTTCTTTGCGCAAACACGTACACGGACACAAGGAAAAGAGGCAAACAACACGGGCGCCTGTGTTGTTTGCCTCTTTTCCTTGTGTCCGTGTACGTGTTTGCGCAAAGAAGTCATGATCGAGTACGAACTCGCCCAACTTTCAGTACTTTTGTTTTCGAAGTTTAGTTCGAAATACTTCTGATGTTGTCACTGCCTGACCAAAACGCTGTGGAGGCGCCGTGGCTTAGTTAGTTGAAGCGCCTGTCTAGTAAACAGGAGATCGTGAGTTCGAATCTCACCGGTGCCTCGAGAGTCAAGACAAGCGTCTCTCTAGTTTTTTGTTTTTGAAGTTTAGTTCGAAAAACTTCTGATGGTGTCACTGCCAGAACAAGATGCTGCGCAGGCGCCGTGGCTTAGTTGGTTAAAGCGCCTGTCTAGTAAACAGGAGATCATGAGTTCGAGTCTCACCGGTGCCTCGAGAGTCAAGACAAACGTCTCTCTAGTTTTTTGTTTTCGAAGTTTAGTTCGAAATAATTCTGATGGTGTCACTGCCTGAACAAGACGCTGCGCAGGCGCTGTGGCTTAGTTAGTTAAAGCGCCTGTCTAGTAACAGGAAGATCGTGAGTTCGAATCTCACCTGTGCCTCGAGAGTCAAGACAAACGTCTTTCTAGTTTTTTTGTTTTTGAAGTATAATTTAAAATGCTTTTAATGGTGTCACTGCCTGAAGAAGATGCTGCGCAGTCACCGTGTCTTAGTTCGTTATCTCACCTGTCTAGTAAACAGGAGATAGTGAGCTCGAATCTCACCAGTACCTCGAGATACAAGATAAATTTCTCTGTAATTTTTTTGTTTTCGAACATTCATGACTTCTTTGCGCAAACACGTACACGGACACAAGGAAAAGAGGCAAACAACACGGGCGCCCGTGTTGTTTGCCTCTTTTCCTTGTGTCAGTGTACGTGTTTGCGCAAAGAAGTCATGATCAAGTACGAACTCGCCCAACTTTCAGTACTTTTGTTTTCGAAGTTTAGTTCGAAATACTTCTGATGGTGTCACTGCCTGAACAACAAGCTGCGCAGGCGCCGTGGCTTAGTTGGTTAAAGCGCCTGTCTAGTAAACAGACGATTATGAGTTCGAATCTCACCGGTGCCTCGAGAGTCAAGCCTAACGTCTCTCTAGTTTTTTGTTTTCGAAGTATAGTTCGAAATACTTTTGATGGTGTCACTGCCTGAACAAGACGCTGCAAGCGCCGTGGCTTAGTTAGTTAAAGCGCCTGTCTGGTAAACAGGAGATCGTGAGGTGGAATCTCACCAGTGGCTCGGGAGTCAAGACTGACGTCTCTCTAGTTTTTTGTTTTCGAAGTATAGTTCGAAATACTTCTGATGGTGTCACTGCCTGAACAAGATGCTGTGCAGGCGCCGTAGCTTAGTTAGTTAAAGCGCCTGTCTAGTAAACAGGAGATCGTGAGTTCAAATCTCACCGGTGCCTCTAGAGTCAAGACAAACATCTCTCTAGATTTTTCTTTTCGAAGTTTAGTTCGAAATACTTCTGATGGTGTCACTGCCTGAACAACAGGCTGCGCAGGCGCCGTGGCTTGGTTGGTTAAAACGCCTGTCTAGTAAACAGAAGATTATGAGTTCGAATCTCACCGGTGCCTCGAGAGTCAAGACTAACGTCTCTCTAGTTTTTTGTTCTCGAAGTTTAGTTCAAAATACTTCTGATGGTGTCACTGCCTGAACAACAGGCTGCGCAGGCGCCGTGGCTTAGTTGGTTAAAGCGCCTGTCTAGTAAACAACAGATCGTGAGTTCGAATCTCACCGGTGCCTCGAGAGTCAAGACTAACATCTCTCTAGTTTTTTTGTTTTCGAAGTTTAGTTCGAAATACATCTGATGGTGTCACTGCCTGAGCAAAACGCTGCGCAGGCGCCGTGGCTGAGTTAGTTAAAGCGCTTGTCTAATAAACAGGAGATCGTGAGTTCGAATCTCACCGGTGCCTCGAGAGTCAAAACAAACGGCTCTCTAGTTTTTTGTTTACGAAGTTTCGCTCGAAATACTTCTGATGATGTGACTACCTGAACAAGACGCTGCGCAGGCGCCGTAGCTTAGTTGGTTAAAGCGCCTGTCTAGTAAACAGGAGATCGTGAGTTCGAATCTCACCGGTGCCTCGAGAGTGAAGACTAGCGTCTCTCTAGTTTTTTGTTTTCGAAGTATAGTTCCAAATACTTCTGATGGTGTCACTGCCTGAACAAGACGCTGCGCAGGCGCTGTGGCTTCTCCAGTTAAAGCGCCTGTCTAGTAAACAGGAGATCGTGAGTTCGAATCTCACCGGTGCCTCGAGGGTCAAGATATACCTCTCTCTAGTTTTTTTGTTTTTGAAGTATTATATAAAATGCTTCTAATGGTGTCACTGCCTGAAGAAGATGCTGCGCAGTCACCGTGTCTTAGTTCGTTATCTCACCTGTCTAGTAAACAGGATATAGTGAGCTCGAATCTCACCGGTACCTCGAGAGACAAGACAAATTTCTCTGTAATTTTTTGTTTTCGAAGTATAGTTCGAAATACTTCTACGTGTGTCACTGCCTCAACAAGACGACGCGCAGGCGCCATGACTTAGTTGGTTAAAGCGCTTGCCTAGTAAACAAGAGATCGTGAGTTCGAATCTCACCGGTGCTTCGAAAGTAAAGACAAACGTCTCTCTAGTTTTTGTTTTCGAAGTTTAGTTAGAAATACTTCTGATGGTGTCACTGTCTGAACAAGGCGCTGCGCAGGCGCCGTGGCTTAGTTGGTTAAACCGCCTGTCTAGTAAACAGGAGATCGTGAGTTCGAATCTCACCGGTGCCTCGAGAGTCAAGACTAACGTCTCTCTAGTTTTTTTGTTTTCGAAGTTTAGTTCGAAATACTTCTGATGGTGTCACTGCCTGAACATGACGCTGCACAGGTGCCGTGGCTTAGTTGGTTAAAGCGCCTGTCTAGTAAACAGGAGATCGTGAGTTCGAATCTCACCGGTGCCTCGAGAGTCAAGACTAACATCTCTCTAGTTTTTTTGTTTTCGAACATTCATGACTTCTTTGCGCAAACACGTACACGGACACAAGGAAAAGAGGCAAACAACACGGGCGCCTGTGTTGTTTGCCTCTTTTCCTTGTGTCCGTGTACGTGTTTGCGCAAAGAAGTCATGATCGAGTACGAACTCGCCCAACTTTCAGTACTTTTGTTTTCGAAGTTTAGTTCGAAATACTTCTGATGTTGTCACTGCCTGACCAAAACGCTGTGGAGGCGCCGTGGCTTAGTTAGTTGAAGCGCCTGTCTAGTAAACAGGAGATCGTGAGTTCGAATCTCACCGGTGCCTCGAGAGTCAAGACAAGCGTCTCTCTAGTTTTTTGTTTTTGAAGTTTAGTTCGAAAAACTTCTGATGGTGTCACTGCCAGAACAAGATGCTGCGCAGGCGCCGTGGCTTAGTTGGTTAAAGCGCCTGTCTAGTAAACAGGAGATCATGAGTTCGAGTCTCACCGGTGCCTCGAGAGTCAAGACAAACGTCTCTCTAGTTTTTTGTTTTCGAAGTTTAGTTCGAAATAATTCTGATGGTGTCACTGCCTGAACAAGACGCTGCGCAGGCGCTGTGGCTTAGTTAGTTAAAGCGCCTGTCTAGTAACAGGAAGATCGTGAGTTCGAATCTCACCTGTGCCTCGAGAGTCAAGACAAACGTCTTTCTAGTTTTTTTGTTTTTGAAGTATAATTTAAAATGCTTTTAATAATGTCACTGCCTGAAGAAGATGCTGCGCAGTCACCGTGTCTTAGTTCGTTATCTCACCTGTCTAGTAAACAGGAGATAGTGAGCTCGAATCTCACCAGTACCTCGAGATACAAGATAAATTTCTCTGTAATTTTTTTGTTTTCGAACATTCATGACTTCTTTGCGCAAACACGTACACGGACACAAGGAAAAGAGGCAAACAACACGGGCGCCCGTGTTGTTTGCCTCTTTTCCTTGTGTCAGTGTACGTGTTTGCGCAAAGAAGTCATGATCAAGTACGAACTCGCCCAACTTTCAGTACTTTTGTTTTCGAAGTTTAGTTCGAAATACTTCTGATGGTGTCACTGCCTGAACAACAAGCTGCGCAGGCGCCGTGGCTTAGTTGGTTAAAGCGCCTGTCTAGTAAACAGACGATTATGAGTTCGAATCTCACCGGTGCCTCGAGAGTCAAGCCTAACGTCTCTCTAGTTTTTTGTTTTCGAAGTATAGTTCGAAATACTTTTGATGGTGTCACTGCCTGAACAAGACGCTGCAAGCGCCGTGGCTTAGTTAGTTAAAGCGCCTGTCTGGTAAACAGGAGATCGTGAGGTGGAATCTCACCAGTGGCTCGGGAGTCAAGACTGACGTCTCTCTAGTTTTTTGTTTTCGAAGTATAGTTCGAAATACTTCTGATGGTGTCACTGCCTGAACAAGATGCTGTGCAGGCGCCGTAGCTTAGTTAGTTAAAGCGCCTGTCTAGTAAACAGGAGATCGTGAGTTCAAATCTCACCGGTGCCTCTAGAGTCAAGACAAACATCTCTCTAGATTTTTCTTTTCGAAGTTTAGTTCGAAATACTTCTGATGGTGTCACTGCCTGAACAAGGCGCTGCGCAGGCGCCGTGGCTTAGTTGGTTAAACCGCCTGTCTAGTAAAGAGGAGATCGTGAGTTCGAATCTCACCGGTGCCTCGAGAGTCAAGACTAACGTCTCTCTAGTTTTTTTGTTTTCGAAGTTTAGTTCGAAATACTTCTGATGGTGTCACTGCCTGAACATGACGCTGCACAGGTGCCGTGGCTTAGTTGGTTAAAGCGCCTGTCTAGTAAACAGGAGATCGTGAGTTCGAATCTCACCGGTGCCTCGAGAGTCAAGACAAACGTCTCTCTAGCTTTTTGTTCTCGAAGTTTAGTTCAAAATACTTCTGATGGTGTCACTGCCTAAACAACAGGCTGCGCAGGCGCCGTTGCTTAGTTGGTTAAAGCGCCTGTCTAGTAAACAGGAGATCGTGAGTTCGAATCTCACCGGTGCCTCGAGAGTCAAGACAAACGTCTCTCTAGCTTTTTGTTCTCGAAGTTTAGTTCAAAATACTTCTGATGGTGTCACTGCCTGAACAACAGGCTGCGCAGGCGCCGTGGCTTAGTTGGTTAAAGCGCCTGTCTAGTAAACAACAGATCGTGAGTTCGAATCTCACCGGTGCCTCGAGAGTCAAGACTAACATCTCTCTAGTTTTTTTGTTTTCGAAGTTTAGTTCGAAATACATCTGATGGTGTCACTGCCTGAGCAAAACGCTGCGCAGGCGCCGTGGCTGAGTTAGTTAAAGCGCTTGTCTAATAAACAGGAGATCGTGAGTTCGAATCTCACCGGTGCCTCGAGAGTCAAAACAAACGGCTCTCTAGTTTTTTGTTTACGAAGTTTCGCTCGAAATACTTCTGATGATGTGACTGCCTGAACAAGACGCTGCGCAGGCGCCGTAGCTTAGTTGGTTAAAGCGCCTGTCTAGTAAACAGGAGATCGTGAGTTCGAATCTCACCGGTGCCTCGAGAGTGAAGACTAGCGTCTCTCTAGTTTTTTGTTTTCGAAGTATAGTTCCAAATACTTCTGATGGTGTCACTGCCTGAACAAGACGCTGCGCAGGCGCTGTGGCTTCTCCAGTTAAAGCGCCTGTCTAGTAAACAGGAGATCGTGAGTTCGAATCTCACCGGTGCCTCGAGGGTCAAGATATACCTCTCTCTAGTTTTTTTGTTTTTGAAGTATTATATAAAATGCTTCTAATGGTGTCACTGCCTGAAGAAGATGCTGCGCAGTCACCGTGTCTTAGTTCGTTATCTCACCTGTCTAGTAAACAGGATATAGTGAGCTCGAATCTCACCGGTACCTCGAGAGACAAGACAAATTTCTCTGTAATTTTTTGTTTTCGAAGTATAGTTCGAAATACTTCTACGTGTGTCACTGCCTCAACAAGACGACGCGCAGGCGCCATGACTTAGTTGGTTAAAGCGCTTGCCTAGTAAACAAGAGATCGTGAGTTCGAATCTCACCGGTGCTTCGAAAGTAAAGACAAACGTCTCTCTAGTTTTTGTTTTCGAAGTTTAGTTAGAAATACTTCTGATGGTGTCACTGTCTGAACAAGGCGCTGCGCAGGCGCCGTGGCTTAGTTGGTTAAACCGCCTGTCTAGTAAACAGGAGATCGTGAGTTCGAATCTCACCGGTGCCTCGAGAGTCAAGACTAACGTCTCTCTAGTTTTTTTGTTTTCGAAGTTTAGTTCGAAATACTTCTGATGGTGTCACTGCCTGAACATGACGCTGCACAGGTGCCGTGGCTTAGTTGGTTAAAGCGCCTGTCTAGTAAACAGGAGATCGTGAGTTCGAATCTCACCGGTGCCTCGAGAGTCAAGACTAACATCTCTCTAGTTTTTTTGTTTTCGAACATTCATGACTTCTTTGCGCAAACACGTACACGGACACAAGGAAAAGAGGCAAACAACACGGGCGCCTGTGTTGTTTGCCTCTTTTCCTTGTGTCCGTGTACGTGTTTGCGCAAAGAAGTCATGATCGAGTACGAACTCGCCCAACTTTCAGTACTTTTGTTTTCGAAGTTTAGTTCGAAATACTTCTGATGTTGTCACTGCCTGACCAAAACGCTGTGGAGGCGCCGTGGCTTAGTTAGTTGAAGCGCCTGTCTAGTAAACAGGAGATCGTGAGTTCGAATCTCACCGGTGCCTCGAGAGTCAAGACAAGCGTCTCTCTAGTTTTTTTTGAAGTTTAGTTCGAAAAACTTCTGATGGTGTCACTGCCAGAACAAGATGCTGCGCAGGCGCCGTGGCTTTCGGAGGTCTTGGTTTGGCGCACCTATTTGTGAGACAAGTAGTAAATAGATTTTTGTTTTTCCGTGACGTCAGGGATCCGTTTTTGCGTACGGTATGCCAGCTCAGGTTAGGCAGTGCCTTACCAGATCTTGTTGTTACTACGGATAGCCGGCCCGTGACGTTGCGTGGGTATCTCAAGGAAGTGGTAGACAGTGTACGTTTTTTATCTGTACGCTTTTCGATAGATTATCTAGCAAGTGTTAGAAGAAAAGAATTGTACAAAGATGTATGTGCTATGGTTTTGCCAGTACCATTGTACAGGGCCATATACAGTGGAAGACCGGGACAAAATGTACTGAAGCGGGTGAGAAACATGCAGGTACCTACAGGGGTGAAAACTTTTTTCTTCAAGTTACACACAGGAACACTATCAGTAAAGACTTTCACAGAGGAACGGGGTTTTTTTACACCATGGGGGTCACACTGCTTGATATGTAAGAAACCAGAAACAATAGACCATGTTTTTTTGCATTGTTGGGAAGGGGTACATTTTTGGGACATATTACAGAGGACAATAAAGAAGGATTTTCCACTAGACCCACACGGAATAAGGTACCTCGCAGTAACAAATGATGATGGGGTCCCATTTGATGTAGTGATGTTGACCGGTCTCCACTGTATATGGCGTGCACGAATGGCCGGATACCATTTCGACCCGGACGCAAAGCCAGCAGTAATTTATTTCAGGCAAAGCATGTCTGCATTCATTGAGTGTAGCAAAATAGGGGATATCGAGCCAGAATGGTTGTCAAGGTTTGAACCCCTGGCAAACCTTAAGTATTTTTAAGAGGACAACATCAGTACAGATGGGACTGATGGCAATGCTTGTTCTTTTTTTTCTCTTTGTATTGTAATATATGTGTGTGCAATGATTGCCCTGTACAATGTCCATGCCAGGCAATAAATAAAAAAAAAAAAAAAAAAAAAGGCGCCGTGGCTTAGTTGGTTAAAGCGCCTGTCTAGTAAACAGGAGATCATGAGTTCGAGTCTCACCGGTGCCTCGAGAGTCAAGACAAACGTCTCTCTAGTTTTTTGTTTTCGAAGTTTAGTTCGAAATAATTCTGATGGTGTCACTGCCTGAACAAGACGCTGCGCAGGCGCTGTGGCTTAGTTAGTTAAAGCGCCTGTCTAGTAACAGGAAGATCGTGAGTTCGAATCTCACCTGTGCCTCGAGAGTCAAGACAAACGTCTTTCTAGTTTTCTTGTTTTTGAAGTATAATTTAAAATGCTTTTAATGGTGTCACTGCCTGAAGAAGATGCTGCGCAGTCACCGTGTCTTAGTTCGTTATCTCACCTGTCTAGTAAACAGGAGATAGTGAGCTCGAATCTCACCAGTACCTCGAGATACAAGATAAATTTCTCTGTGATTTTTTTGTTTTCGAACATTCATGACTTCTTTGCGCAAACACGTACACGGACACAAGGAAAAGAGGCAAACAACACGGGCGCCCGTGTTGTTTGCCTCTTTTCCTTGTGTCAGTGTACGTGTTTGCGCATAGAAGTCATGATCAAGTACGAACTCGCCCAACTTTCAGTACTTTTGTTTTCGAAGTTTAGTTCGAAATACTTCTGATGGTGTCACTGTCTGAACAAGGCGCTGCGCAGGCGCCGTGGCTTAGTTGGTTAAACCGCCTGTCTAGTAAACAGGAGATCGTGAGTTCGAATCTCACCGGTGCCTCGAGAGTCAAGACTAACGTCTCTCTAGTTTTTTTGTTTTCGAAGTTTAGTTCGAAATACTTCTGATGGTGTCACTGCCTGAACATGACGCTGCACAGGTGCCGTGGCTTAGTTGGTTAAAGCGCCTGTCTAGTAAACAGGAGATCGTGAGTTCGAATCTCACCGGTGCCTCGAGAGTCAAGACTAACATCTCTCTAGTTTTTTTGTTTTCGAACATTCATGACTTCTTTGCGCAAACACGTACACGGACACAAGGAAAAGAGGCAAACAACACGGGCGCCTGTGTTGTTTGCCTCTTTTCCTTGTGTCCGTGTACGTGTTTGCGCAAAGAAGTCATGATCGAGTACGAACTCGCCCAACTTTCAGTACTTTTGTTTTCGAAGTTTAGTTCGAAATACTTCTGATGTTGTCACTGCCTGACCAAAACGCTGTGGAGGCGCCGTGGCTTAGTTAGTTGAAGCGCCTGTCTAGTAAACAGGAGATCGTGAGTTCGAATCTCACCGGTGCCTCGAGAGTCAAGACAAGCGTCTCTCTAGTTTTTTGTTTTTGAAGTTTAGTTCGAAAAACTTCTGATGGTGTCACTGCCAGAACAAGATGCTGCGCAGGCGCCGTGGCTTAGTTGGTTAAAGCGCCTGTCTAGTAAACAGGAGATCATGAGTTCGAGTCTCACCGGTGCCTCGAGAGTCAAGACAAACGTCTCTCTAGTTTTTTGTTTTCGAAGTTTAGTTCGAAATAATTCTGATGGTGTCACTGCCTGAACAAGACGCTGCGCAGGCGCTGTGGCTTAGTTAGTTAAAGCGCCTGTCTAGTAACAGGAAGATCGTGAGTTCGAATCTCACCTGTGCCTCGAGAGTCAAGACAAACGTCTTTCTAGTTTTTTTGTTTTTGAAGTATAATTTAAAATGCTTTTAATAATGTCACTGCCTGAAGAAGATGCTGCGCAGTCACCGTGTCTTAGTTCGTTATCTCACCTGTCTAGTAAACAGGAGATAGTGAGCTCGAATCTCACCAGTACCTCGAGATACAAGATAAATTTCTCTGTAATTTTTTTGTTTTCGAACATTCATGACTTCTTTGCGCAAACACGTACACGGACACAAGGAAAAGAGGCAAACAACACGGGCGCCCGTGTTGTTTGCCTCTTTTCCTTGTGTCAGTGTACGTGTTTGCGCAAAGAAGTCATGATCAAGTACGAACTCGCCCAACTTTCAGTACTTTTGTTTTCGAAGTTTAGTTCGAAATACTTCTGATGGTGTCACTGCCTGAACAACAAGCTGCGCAGGCGCCGTGGCTTAGTTGGTTAAAGCGCCTGTCTAGTAAACAGACGATTATGAGTTCGAATCTCACCGGTGCCTCGAGAGTCAAGCCTAACGTCTCTCTAGTTTTTTGTTTTCGAAGTATAGTTCGAAATACTTTTGATGGTGTCACTGCCTGAACAAGACGCTGCAAGCGCCGTGGCTTAGTTAGTTAAAGCGCCTGTCTGGTAAACAGGAGATCGTGAGGTGGAATCTCACCAGTGGCTCGGGAGTCAAGACTGACGTCTCTCTAGTTTTTTGTTTTCGAAGTATAGTTCGAAATACTTCTGATGGTGTCACTGCCTGAACAAGATGCTGTGCAGGCGCCGTAGCTTAGTTAGTTAAAGCGCCTGTCTAGTAAACAGGAGATCGTGAGTTCAAATCTCACCGGTGCCTCTAGAGTCAAGACAAACATCTCTCTAGATTTTTCTTTTCGAAGTTTAGTTCGAAATACTTCTGATGGTGTCACTGCCTGAACAAGGCGCTGCGCAGGCGCCGTGGCTTAGTTGGTTAAACCGCCTGTCTAGTAAAGAGGAGATCGTGAGTTCGAATCTCACCGGTGCCTCGAGAGTCAAGACTAACGTCTCTCTAGTTTTTTTGTTTTCGAAGTTTAGTTCGAAATACTTCTGATGGTGTCACTGCCTGAACATGACGCTGCACAGGTGCCGTGGCTTAGTTGGTTAAAGCGCCTGTCTAGTAAACAGGAGATCGTGAGTTCGAATCTCACCGGTGCCTCGAGAGTCAAGACAAACGTCTCTCTAGCTTTTTGTTCTCGAAGTTTAGTTCAAAATACTTCTGATGGTGTCACTGCCTAAACAACAGGCTGCGCAGGCGCCGTTGCTTAGTTGGTTAAAGCGCCTGTCTAGTAAACAGGAGATCGTGAGTTCGAATCTCACCGGTGCCTCGAGAGTCAAGACAAACGTCTCTCTAGCTTTTTGTTCTCGAAGTTTAGTTCAAAATACTTCTGATGGTGTCACTGCCTGAACAACAGGCTGCGCAGGCGCCGTGGCTTAGTTGGTTAAAGCGCCTGTCTAGTAAACAACAGATCGTGAGTTCGAATCTCACCGGTGCCTCGAGAGTCAAGACTAACATCTCTCTAGTTTTTTTGTTTTCGAAGTTTAGTTCGAAATACATCTGATGGTGTCACTGCCTGAGCAAAACGCTGCGCAGGCGCCGTGGCTGAGTTAGTTAAAGCGCTTGTCTAATAAACAGGAGATCGTGAGTTCGAATCTCACCGGTGCCTCGAGAGTCAAAACAAACGGCTCTCTAGTTTTTTGTTTACGAAGTTTCGCTCGAAATACTTCTGATGATGTGACTGCCTGAACAAGACGCTGCGCAGGCGCCGTAGCTTAGTTGGTTAAAGCGCCTGTCTAGTAAACAGGAGATCGTGAGTTCGAATCTCACCGGTGCCTCGAGAGTGAAGACTAGCGTCTCTCTAGTTTTTTGTTTTCGAAGTATAGTTCCAAATACTTCTGATGGTGTCACTGCCTGAACAAGACGCTGCGCAGGCGCTGTGGCTTCTCCAGTTAAAGCGCCTGTCTAGTAAACAGGAGATCGTGAGTTCGAATCTCACCGGTGCCTCGAGGGTCAAGATATACCTCTCTCTAGTTTTTTTGTTTTTGAAGTATTATATAAAATGCTTCTAATGGTGTCACTGCCTGAAGAAGATGCTGCGCAGTCACCGTGTCTTAGTTCGTTATCTCACCTGTCTAGTAAACAGGATATAGTGAGCTCGAATCTCACCGGTACCTCGAGAGACAAGACAAATTTCTCTGTAATTTTTTGTTTTCGAAGTATAGTTCGAAATACTTCTACGTGTGTCACTGCCTCAACAAGACGACGCGCAGGCGCCATGACTTAGTTGGTTAAAGCGCTTGCCTAGTAAACAAGAGATCGTGAGTTCGAATCTCACCGGTGCTTCGAAAGTAAAGACAAACGTCTCTCTAGTTTTTGTTTTCGAAGTTTAGTTAGAAATACTTCTGATGGTGTCACTGTCTGAACAAGGCGCTGCGCAGGCGCCGTGGCTTAGTTGGTTAAACCGCCTGTCTAGTAAACAGGAGATCGTGAGTTCGAATCTCACCGGTGCCTCGAGAGTCAAGACTAACGTCTCTCTAGTTTTTTTGTTTTCGAAGTTTAGTTCGAAATACTTCTGATGGTGTCACTGCCTGAACATGACGCTGCACAGGTGCCGTGGCTTAGTTGGTTAAAGCGCCTGTCTAGTAAACAGGAGATCGTGAGTTCGAATCTCACCGGTGCCTCGAGAGTCAAGACTAACATCTCTCTAGTTTTTTTGTTTTCGAACATTCATGACTTCTTTGCGCAAACACGTACACGGACACAAGGAAAAGAGGCAAACAACACGGGCGCCTGTGTTGTTTGCCTCTTTTCCTTGTGTCCGTGTACGTGTTTGCGCAAAGAAGTCATGATCGAGTACGAACTCGCCCAACTTTCAGTACTTTTGTTTTCGAAGTTTAGTTCGAAATACTTCTGATGTTGTCACTGCCTGACCAAAACGCTGTGGAGGCGCCGTGGCTTAGTTAGTTGAAGCGCCTGTCTAGTAAACAGGAGATCGTGAGTTCGAATCTCACCGGTGCCTCGAGAGTCAAGACAAGCGTCTCTCTAGTTTTTTTTGAAGTTTAGTTCGAAAAACTTCTGATGGTGTCACTGCCAGAACAAGATGCTGCGCAGGCGCCGTGGCTTAGTTGGTTAAAGCGCCTGTCTAGTAAACAGGAGATCATGAGTTCGAGTCTCACCGGTGCCTCGAGAGTCAAGACAAACGTCTCTCTAGTTTTTTGTTTTCGAAGTTTAGTTCGAAATAATTCTGATGGTGTCACTGCCTGAACAAGACGCTGCGCAGGCGCTGTGGCTTAGTTAGTTAAAGCGCCTGTCTAGTAACAGGAAGATCGTGAGTTCGAATCTCACCTGTGCCTCGAGAGTCAAGACAAACGTCTTTCTAGTTTTCTTGTTTTTGAAGTATAATTTAAAATGCTTTTAATGGTGTCACTGCCTGAAGAAGATGCTGCGCAGTCACCGTGTCTTAGTTCGTTATCTCACCTGTCTAGTAAACAGGAGATAGTGAGCTCGAATCTCACCAGTACCTCGAGATACAAGATAAATTTCTCTGTGATTTTTTTGTTTTCGAACATTCATGACTTCTTTGCGCAAACACGTACACGGACACAAGGAAAAGAGGCAAACAACACGGGCGCCCGTGTTGTTTGCCTCTTTTCCTTGTGTCAGTGTACGTGTTTGCGCATAGAAGTCATGATCAAGTACGAACTCGCCCAACTTTCAGTACTTTTGTTTTCGAAGTTTAGTTCGAAATACTTCTGATGGTGTCACTGCCTGAACAACAAGCTGCGCAGGCGCCGTGGCTTAGTTGGTTAAAGCGCCTGTCTAGTAAACAGGAGATCGTGAGTTCGAATCTCACCGGTGCCTCGAGAGTCAAGACAAGCGTCTCTCTAGTTTTTTGTTTTTGAAGTTTAGTTCGAAAAACTTCTGATGGTGTCACTGCCAGAACAAGATGCTGCGCAGGCGCCGTGGCTTAGTTGGTTAAAGCGCCTGTCTAGTAAACAGGAGATCATGAGTTCGAGTCTCACCGGTGCCTCGAGAGTCAAGACAAACGTCTCTCTAGTTTTTTGTTTTCGAAGTTTAGTTCGAAATAATTCTGATGGTGTCACTGCCTGAACAAGACGCTGCGCAGGCGCTGTGGCTTAGTTAGTTAAAGCGCCTGTCTATTAACAGGAAGATCGTGAGTTCGAATCTCACCTGTGCCTCGAGAGTCAAGACAAACGTCTTTCTAGTTTTTTTGTTTTTGAAGTATAATTTAAAATGCTTTTAATGGTGTCACTGCCTGAAGAAGATGCTGCGCAGTCACCGTGTCTTAGTTCGTTATCTCACCTGTCTAGTAAACAGGAGATAGTGAGCTCGAATCTCACCAGTACCTCGAGATACAAGATAAATTTCTCTGTAATTTTTTGTTTTCGAACATTCATGACTTCTTTGCGCAAACACGTACACGGACACAAGGAAAAGAGGCAAACAACACGGGCGCCCGTGTTGTTTGCCTCTTTTCCTTGTGTCAGTGTACGTGTTTGCGCAAAGAAGTCATGATCAAGTACGAACTCGCCCAACTTTCAGTACTTTTGTTTTCGAAGTTTAGTTCGAAATACTTCTGATGGTGTCACTGCCTGAACAACAAGCTGCGCAGGCGCCGTGGCTTAGTTGGTTAAAGCGCCTGTCTAGTAAACAGACGATTATGAGTTCGAATCTCACCGGTGCCTCGAGAGTCAAGCCTAACGTCTCTCTAGTTTTTTGTTTTCGAAGTATAGTTCGAAATACTTTTGATGGTGTCACTGCCTGAACAAGACGCTGCAAGCGCCGTGGCTTAGTTAGTTAAAGCGCCTGTCTGGTAAACAGGAGATCGTGAGGTGGAATCTCACCAGTGGCTCGGGAGTCAAGACTGACGTCTCTCTAGTTTTTTGTTTTCGAAGTATAGTTCGAAATACTTCTGATGGTGTCACTGCCTGAACAAGATGCTGTGCAGGCGCCGTAGCTTAGTTAGTTAAAGCGCCTGTCTAGTAAACAGGAGATCGTGAGTTCAAATCTCACCGGTGCCTCTAGAGTCAAGACAAACATCTCTCTAGATTTTTCTTTTCGAAGTTTAGTTCGAAATACTTCTGATGGTGTCACTGCCTGAACAACAGGCTGCGCAGGCGCCGTGGCTTGGTTGGTTAAAACGCCTGTCTAGTAAACAGAAGATTATGAGTTCGAATCTCACCGGTGCCTCGAGAGTCAAGACTAACGTCTCTCTAGTTTTTTGTTCTCGAAGTTTAGTTCAAAATACTTCTGATGGTGTCACTGCCTGAACAACAGGCTGCGCAGGCGCCGTGGCTTAGTTGGTTAAAGCGCCTGTCTAGTAAACAACAGATCGTGAGTTCGAATCTCACCGGTGCCTCGAGAGTCAAGACTAACATCTCTCTAGTTTTTTTGTTTTCGAAGTTTAGTTCGAAATACATCTGATGGTGTCACTGCCTGAGCAAAACGCTGCGCAGGCGCCGTGGCTTAGTTGGTTAAACCGCCTGTCTAGTAAAGAGGAGATCGTGAGTTCGAATCTCACCGGTGCCTCGAGAGTCAAAACAAACGGCTCTCTAGTTTTTTGTTTACGAAGTTTCGCTCGAAATACTTCTGATGATGTGACTGCCTGAACAAGACGCTGCGCAGGCGCCGTAGCTTAGTTGGTTAAAGCGCCTGTCTAGTAAACAGGAGATCGTGAGTTCGAATCTCACCGGTGCCTCGAGAGTGAAGACAAACGTCTCTCTAGTTTTTTGTTTTCGAAGTTTAGTTCTAAATATTTCTGATGGTGTCACTGCCTGAACAAGACGCTGCGCAGGCACCGTGGCTTAGTTGGTTAAAGTGCCTGTCTAGTAAACAGGAGATCGTGAGTTCGAATCTCACCGGTGCCCCGAGAGTCAAGACAAACATCTCTCTAGTTTTTTTGTTTTCGAAGTTTAGTTAGAAATACTTCTGATGGTGTCACTGCCTGAACAAGGCGCTGCGCAGGCGCCGTGGCTTAGTTGGTTAAACCGCCTGTCTAGTAAAGAGGAGATCGTGAGTTCGAATCTCACCGGTGCCTCGAGAGTCAAGACTAACGTCTCTCTAGTTTTTTTGTTTTCGAAGTTTAGTTCGAAATACTTCTGATGGTGTCACTGCCTGAACAACAGGCTGCGCAGGCGCCGTGGCTTAGTTGGTTAAAGCGCCTGTCTAGTAAACAGGAGATCGTGAGTTCGAATCTCACCGGTGCCTCGAGAGTCAAGACAAACGTCTCTCTAGCTTTTTGTTCTCGAAGTTTAGTTCAAAATACTTCTGATGGTGTCACTGCCTGAACAACAGGCTGCGCAGGCGCCGTGGCTTAGTTGGTTAAAGCGCCTGTCTAGTAAACAACAGATCGTGAGTTCGAATCTCACCGGTGCCTCGAGAGTCAAGACTAACATCTCTCTAGTTTTTTTGTTTTCGAAGTTTAGTTCGAAATACATCTGATGGTGTCACTGCCTGAGCAAAACGCTGCGCAGGCGCCGTGGCTGAGTTAGTTAAAGCGCTTGTCTAATAAACAGGAGATCGTGAGTTCGAATCTCACTGGTGCCTCGAGAGTCAACACAAACGGCTCTCTAGTTTTTTGTTTACGAAGTTTCGCTCGAAATACTTCTGATGGTGTGACTGCCTGAACAAGACGCTGCGCAGGCGCCGTGGCTTAGTTGGTTAAAGCGCCTGTCTAGTAAACAGGAGATCGTGAGTTCGAATCTCACCGGTGCCTCGAGAGTGAAGACTAGCGTCTCTCTAGTTTTTTGTTTTCGAAGTATAGTTCCAAATACTTCTGATGGTGTCACTGCCTGAACAAGACGCTGCGCAGGCGCCGTGGCTTCTCCAGTTAAAGCGCCTGTCTAGTAAACAGGAGATCGTGAGTTCGAATCTCACCGGTGCCTCGAGGGTCAAGATATACCTGTCTCGAGTTTTTTTGTTTTTGAAGTATTATATAAAATGCTTCTAATGGTGTCACTGCCTGAAGAAGATGCTGCGCAGTCACCGTGTCTTAGTTCGTTATCTCACCTGTCTAGTAAACAGGATATAGTGAGCTCGAATCTCACCGGTACCTAGAGAGACAAGACAAATTTCTCTGTAATTTTTTGTTTTCGAAGTATAGTTCGAAATACTTCTACGTGTGTCACTGCCTCAACAAGACGACGCGCAGGCGCCATGACTTAGTTGGTTAAAGCGCCTGCCTAGTAAACAAGAGATCGTGAGTTCGAATCTCACCGGTGCTTCGAAAGTAAAGACAAACGTCTCTCTAGTTTTTGTTTTCGAAGTTTAGTTAGAAATACTTCTGATGGTGTCACTGCCTGAACAAGGCGCTGCGCAGGCGCCGTGGCTTAGTTGGTTAAACCGCCTGTCTAGTAAACAGGAGATCGTGAGTTCGAATCTCACCGGTGCCTCGAGAGTCAAGACTAACGTCTCTCTAGTTTTTTTGTTTTCGAAGTTTAGTTCGAAATACTTCTGATGGTGTCACTGCCTGAACATGACGCTGCACAGGTGCCGTGGCTTAGTTGGTTAAAGCGCCTGTCTAGTAAACAGGAGATCGTGAGTTCGAATCTCACCGGTGCCTCGAGAGTCGAGAGTAACGTCTCTCTAGATTTTTGTTTTCGAAGTATAGTTCGAAATACTTCTGATGGTGTCACTGCCTGAACAAGAGGCTGCGCAGGTGCCGTGGCTTAGTTAGTTAAAGCGCCTGTCTAGTAAACAGGAGATAATGGGTTCGAATCTCACCGGTGCCTCGAGAGTCAAGACAAACTTCTCTCTAGTTTTTTTGTTTTCGAAGTTTAGTTCGAAATACTTCTGATGGTGTCACTGCCTGAACAAGACGCTGCGCAGGCGCCGTGGCTTAGTTGGTTAAAAAGCCTGTCTAGTAAACTAAAAATCGTGAGTTCGAATCTCACCGGTGCCTCGAGAGTCAAGACTAACGTCTCTCCAGTTTTTTGTTTTCGAAGTTAAGTTCGAAATACTTCTGATGGTGTCACTGCCTGAACAAGACACTGCGTAGGCGCCGTGGCTTAGTTAGATAAAGCGCCTGTCTAGTAAACAGGAGATCGTGAGTTCGAATCTCACCGGTGCCTCGAGAGTCAAGACAAACGTCTCTCTAGTTTTTTGTTTTCGAAGTTTAGTTTGAAATACTTCTGATGGTGTCACTGCCTGAACAAGACGCTGCGCAGGCGCCGTGGCTTAGTTGGTTAAAGTGCCTGTCTAGTAAGCAGGAGATCGTGAGTTCGAATCTCACCGGTGCCTCGAGATTCAAGACATACGTCTCTCTAGTTTTTTTGTTTTCGAACATTCATGACTTCTTTGCGCAAACACATACACGGACACAAGGAAAAGAGGCAAACAACACGGGCGCCTGTGTTGTTTGCCTCTTTTCCTTGTGTCCGTGTACGTGTTTGCGCAAAGAAGTCATGATCGAGTACGAACTCGCCCAACTTTCAGTACTTTTGTTTTCGAAGTTTAGTTCGAAATACTTCTGATGTTGTCACTGCCTGACCAAAACGCTGCGGAGGCGCCGTGGCTTAGTTAGTTGAAGCGCCTGTCTAGTAAACAGGAGATCGTGAGTTCGAATCTCACCGGTGCCTCGAGAGTCAAGACAAGCGTCTCTCTAGTTTTTTGTTTTCGAAGTTTAGTTCGAAAAACTTCTGATGGTGTGACTGCCAGAACAAGATGCTGCGCAGGCGCCGTGGCTTAGTTGGTTAAAGCGCCTGTCTAGTAAACAGGAGATCATGAGTTCGAGTCTCACCGGTGCCTCGAGAGTCAAGACAAACGTCTCTCTAGTTTTTTGTTTTCGAAGTTTAGTTCGAAATAATTCTGATGGTGTCACTGCCTGAACAAGACGCTGCGCAGGCGCTGTGGCTTAGTTAGTTAAAGCGCCTGTCTAGTAACAGGAAGATCGTGAGTTCGAATCTCACCTGTGCCTCGAGAGTCAAGACAAACGTTTTTCTAGTTTTTTTGTTTTTGAAGTATAATTTAAAATGCTTTTAATGGTGTCACTGCCTGAAGAAGATGCTGCGCAGTCACCGTGTCTTAGTTCGTTATCTCACCTGTCTAGTAAACAGGAGATAGTGAGCTCGAATCTCACCAGTACCTCGAGATACAAGATAAATTTCTCTGTAATTTTTTTGTTTTCGAAGTATAGTTCGAAATACTTTTAATGGTGTCACTGCCTCTACAAGACGTTGCGCACGCGCCGTGGCTTAGTTCGTTGAAGTGCCTGTCTAGTAAACAAGAGATCGTGAGTGGAAATCTCACCGGTGCCTCGAGAGTAAATTCAAACGTCTCTCTAGTTTTTTGTTTTCGAAGTTTAGTTCGAATTACTTCTGATGGTGTCACTGCCTGAACAAGACGCTGCGCAGGCGCCGTGGCTTATTTAGTTAAAGCGCCTGTCTAGTAAAGAGGAGATCGTGAGTTCGAATCTCACCGGTGCCTCGAGAGTCAAGACTAACGTCTCTCTAGTTTTTTTGTTTTCGAAGTTTAGTTCGAAATACTTCTGATGGTGTCACTGCCTGAACAACAGGCTGCGCAGGCGCCGTGGCTTAGTTGGTTAAAGCGCCTGTCTAGTAAACAGGAGATCGTGAGTTCGAATCTCACCGGTGCCTCGAGAGTCAAGACAAACGTCTCTCTAGCTTTTTGTTCTCGAAGTTTAGTTCAAAATTCTTCTTATGGTGTGACTGCCTGAACACGACGCTGCGCAGGCGCCGTGGCTTCTCCAGTTAAAGCGCCTGTCTAGTAAACAACAGATCGTGAGTTCGAATCTCACCGGTGCCTCGAGAGTCAAGACTAACATCTCTCTAGTTTTTTTGTTTTCGAAGTTTAGTTCGAAATACATCTGATGGTGTCACTGCCTGAGCAAAACGCTGCGCAGGCGCCGTGGCTGAGTTAGTTAAAGCGCTTGTCTAATAAACAGGAGATCGTGAGTTCGAATCTCACCGGTGCCTCGAGAGTCAAAACAAACGGCTCTCTAGTTTTTTGTTTACGAAGTTTCGCTCGAAATACTTCTGATCATGTGACTGCCTGAACAAGACGCTGCGCAGGCGCCGTAGCTTAGTTGGTTAAAGCGCCTGTCTAGTAAACAGGAGATCGTGAGTTCGAATCTCACCGGTGCCTCGAGAGTGAAGACAAACGTCTCTCTAGTTTTTTGTTTTCGAAGTTTAGTTCGAAATATTTCTGATGGTGTCACTGCCTGAACAAGACGCTGCGCAGGCACCGTGGCTTAGTTGGTTAAAGTGCCTGTCTAGTAAACAGGAGATCGTGAGTTCGAATCTCACCGGTGCCCCGAGAGTCAAGACAAACATCTCTCTAGTTTTTTTGTTTTCGAAGTTTAGTTAGAAATACTTCTGATGGTGTCACTGCCTGAACAAGGCGCTGCGCAGGCGCCGTGGCTTAGTTGGTTAAACCGCCTGTCTAGTAAAGAGGAGATCGTGAGTTCGAATCTCACCGGTGCCTCGAGAGTCAAGACTAACGTCTCTCTAGTTTTTTTGTTTTCGAAGTTTAGTTCGAAATACTTCTGATGGTGTCACTGCCTGAACAACAGGCTGCGCAGGCGCCGTGGCTTAGTTGGTTAAAGCGCCTGTCTAGTAAACAGGAGATCGTGAGTTCGAATCTCACCGGTGC
The DNA here is from genome assembly GCF_043290135.1 of Rhipicephalus microplus. Lineage (NCBI taxonomy): Eukaryota > Metazoa > Arthropoda > Arachnida > Ixodida > Ixodidae > Rhipicephalus > Rhipicephalus microplus. The sequence goes on along the minus strand of NC_134704.1, from coordinate 173,671,086 downwards.
CTCGAGAGTCAAGACAAACGTCTCTCTAGCTTTTTGTTCTCGAAGTTTAGTTCAAAATACTTCTGATGGTGTCACTGCCTGAACAACAGGCTGCGCAGGCGCCGTGGCTTAGTTGGTTAAAGCGCCTGTCTAGTAAACAACAGATCGTGAGTTCGAATCTCACCGGTGCCTCGAAAGTCAAGACTAACATCTCTCTAGTTTTTTTGTTTTCGAAGTTTAGTTCGAAATACATCTGATGGTGTCACTGCCTGAGCAAAACGCTGCGCAGGCGCCGTGGCTGAGTTAGTTAAAGCGCTTGTCTAATAAACAGGAGATCGTGAGTTCGAATCTCACCGGTGCCTCGAGAGTCAACACAAACGGCTCTCTAGTTTTTTGTTTACGAAGTTTCGCTCGAAATACTTCTGATGGTGTGACTGCCTGAACAAGACGCTGCGCAGGCGCCGTGGCTTAGTTGGTTAAAGCGCCTGTCTAGTAAACAGGAGATCGTGAGTTCGAATCTCACCGGTGCCTCGAGAGTGAAGACTAGCGTCTCTCTAGTTTTTTGTTTTCGAAGTATAGTTCCAAATACTTCTGATGGTGTCACTGCCTGAACAAGACGCTGCGCAGGCGCCGTGGCTTCTCCAGTTAAAGCGCCTGTCTAGTAAACAGGAGATCGTGAGTTCGAATCTCACCGGTGCCTCGAGGGTCAAGATATACCTGTCTCGAGTTTTTTTGTTTTTGAAGTATTATATAAAATGCTTCTAATGGTGTCACTGCCTGAAGAAGATGCTGCGCAGTCACCGTGTCTTAGTTCGTTATCTCACCTGTCTAGTAAACAGGATATAGTGAGCTCGAATCTCACCGGTACCTAGAGAGACAAGACAAATTTCTCTGTAATTTTTTGTTTTCGAAGTATAGTTCGAAATACTTCTACGTGTGTCACTGCCTCAACAAGACGACGCGCAGGCGCCATGACTTAGTTGGTTAAAGCGCCTGCCTAGTAAACAAGAGATCGTGAGTTCGAATCTCACCGGTGCTTCGAAAGTAAAGACAAACGTCTCTCTAGTTTTTGTTTTCGAAGTTTAGTTAGAAATACTTCTGATGGTGTCACTGCCTGAACAAGGCGCTGCGCAGGCGCCGTGGCTTAGTTGGTTAAACCGCCTGTCTAGTAAACAGGAGATCGTGAGTTCGAATCTCACCGGTGCCTCGAGAGTCAAGACTAACGTCTCTCTAGTTTTTTTGTTTTCGAAGTTTAGTTCGAAATACTTCTGATGGTGTCACTGCCTGAACATGACGCTGCACAGGTGCCGTGGCTTAGTTGGTTAAAGCGCCTGTCTAGTAAACAGGAGATCGTGAGTTCGAATCTCACCGGTGCCTCGAGAGTCGAGAGTAACGTCTCTCTAGATTTTTGTTTTCGAAGTATAGTTCGAAATACTTCTGATGGTGTCACTGCCTGAACAAGAGGCTGCGCAGGTGCCGTGGCTTAGTTAGTTAAAGCACCTGTCTAGTAAACAGGAGATAATGGGTTCGAATCTCACCGGTGCCTCGAGAGTCAAGACAAACTTCTCTCTAGTTTTTTTGTTTTCGAAGTTTAGTTCGAAATACTTCTGATGGTGTCACTGCCTGAACAAGACGCTGCGCAGGCGCCGTGGCTTAGTTGGTTAAAAAGCCTGTCTAGTAAACTAAAAATCGTGAGTTCGAATCTCACCGGTGCCTCGAGAGTCAAGACTAACGTCTCTCCAGTTTTTTGTTTTCGAAGTTAAGTTCGAAATACTTCTGATGGTGTCACTGCCTGAACAAGACACTGCGTAGGCGCCGTGGCTTAGTTAGATAAAGCGCCTGTCTAGTAAACAGGAGATCGTGAGTTCGAATCTCACCGGTGCCTCGAGAGTCAAGACAAACGTCTCTCTAGTTTTTTGTTTTCGAAGTTTAGTTTGAAATACTTCTGATGGTGTCACTGCCTGAACAAGACGCTGCGCAGGCGCCGTGGCTTAGTTGGTTAAAGTGCCTGTCTAGTAAACAGGAGATCGTGAGTTCGAATCTCACCGGTGCCTCGAGATTCAAGACATACGTCTCTCTAGTTTTTTTGTTTTCGAACATTCATGACTTCTTTGCGCAAACACGTACACGGACACAAGGAAAAGAGGCAAACAACACGGGCGCCTGTGTTGTTTGCCTCTTTTCCTTGTGTCCGTGTACGTGTTTGCGCAAAGAAGTCATGATCGAGTACGAACTCGCCCAACTTTCAGTACTTTTGTTTTCGAAGTTTAGTTCGAAATACTTCTGATGTTGTCACTGCCTGACCAAAACGCTGCGGAGGCGCCGTGGCTTAGTTAGTTGAAGCGCCTGTCTAGTAAACAGGAGATCGTGAGTTCGAATCTCACCGGTGCCTCGAGAGTCAAGACAAGCGTCTCTCTAGTTTTTTGTTTTCGAAGTTTAGTTCGAAAAACTTCTGATGGTGTGACTGCCAGAACAAGATGCTGCGCAGGCGCCGTGGCTTAGTTGGTTAAAGCGCCTGTCTAGTAAACAGGAGATCATGAGTTCGAGTCTCACCGGTGCCTCGAGAGTCAAGACAAACGTCTCTCTAGTTTTTTGTTTTCGAAGTTTAGTTCGAAATAATTCTGATGGTGTCACTGCCTGAACAAGACGCTGCGCAGGCGCTGTGGCTTAGTTAGTTAAAGCGCCTGTCTAGTAACAGGAAGATCGTGAGTTCGAATCTCACCTGTGCCTCGAGAGTCAAGACAAACGTCTTTCTAGTTTTTTTGTTTTTGAAGTATAATTTAAAATGCTTTTAATGGTGTCACTGCCTGAAGAAGATGCTGCGCAGTCACCGTGTCTTAGTTCGTTATCTCACCTGTCTAGTAAACAGGAGATAGTGAGCTCGAATCTCACCAGTACCTCGAGATACAAGATAAATTTCTCTGTAATTTTTTTGTTTTCGAACATTCATGACTTCTTTGCGCAAACACGTACACGGACACAAGGAAAAGAGGCAAAAAACACGGGCGCCCATGTTGTTTGCCTCTTTTCCTTGTGTCCGTGTACGTGTTTGCGCAAAGAAGTCATGATCAAGTACGAACTCGCCCAACTTTCAGTACTTTTGTTTTCGAAGTTTAGTTCGAAATACTTCTGATGGTGTCACTGCCTGAACAACAAGCTGCGCAGGCGCCGTGGCTTAGTTGGTTAAAGCGCCTGTCTAGTAAACAGACGATTATGAGTTCGAATCTCACCGGTGCCTCGAGAGTCAAGCCTAACGTCTCTCTAGTTTTTTGTTTTCGAAGTATAGTTCGAAATACTTTTGATGGTGTCACTGCCTGAACAAGACGCTGCAGGCGCCGTGGCTTAGTTACTTAAAGCGCCTGTCTGGTAAACAGGAGATCGTGAGGTGGAATCTCACCAGTGCCTCGGGAGTCAAGACTGACGTCTCTCTAGTTTTTTGTTTTCGAAGTATAGTTCGAAATACTTCTGATGGTGTCACTGCCTGAACAAGATGCTGTGCAGGCGCCATAGCTTAGTTAGTTAAAGCGCCTGTCTAGTAAACAGGAGATCGTGAGTTCAAATCTCACCGGTGCCTCTAGAGTCAAGACAAACATCTCTCTAGCTTTTTCTTTTCGAAGTTTAGTTCGAAATACTTCTGATGGTGTCACTGCCTGAACAACAGGCTGCGCAGGCGCCGTGGCTTAGTTGGTTAAAACGCCTGTCTAGTAAACAGAAGATTATGAGTTCGAATCTCACCGGTGCCTCGAGAGTCAAGACTAACGTCTCTCTAGTTTTTTGTTTTCGAAGTATAGTTCGAAATACTTCTGATGGTGTCACTGCCTGAACAAGACGCTGCAGGCGCCGTGGCTTAGTTGGTTAAAGCGCCCGTCTAGTAAACAGGAGATCGTGAGTTCGAATCTCACCGGTGCCTCGAGAGTCAAGACTAACGTCTCTCTAGATTTTTTTTTCGAAGTATAGTTCGAAATACTTATGATGGTGTCACTGCCTGAACAAGAGGCTGCGCAGGTGCCGTGGCTTAGTTAGTTAAAGCGCCTGTCTAGTAAACAGGAGATAATGGGTTCGAATCTCACCGGTGCCTCGAGAGTCAAGACAAACGTCTCTCTAGTTTTTTTGTTTTCGAAGTTTAGTTCGAAATACTTCTGATGGTGTCACTGCCTGAACAAGACGCTGCGCAGGCGCCGTGGCTTAGTTAGATAAAGCGCCTGTCTAGTAATTAGGAGATCGTGAGTTCGAATCTCACTGGTTCCTCGAGAGTCAAGACAAACGTCTCTCTAGTTTTTTGTTTTCGAAGTTTAGTTCGAAATACTTCTGATGGTGTCACTGCCTGAACTAGGCGCTGCGCAGGCGCCGTGGCTTAGTTGGTTAAACCGCCTGTCTAGTAAAGAGGAGATCGTGAGTTCGAATCTCACCGGTGCCTCGAGAGTCAAGACTAACGTCTCTCTAGTTTTTTTGTTTTCGAAGTTTAGTTCGAAATACTTCTGATGGTGTCACTGCCTGAACAACAGGCTGCGCAGGCGCCGTGGCTTAGTTGGTTAAAGCGCCTGTCTAGTAAACAGGAGATCGTGAGTTCGAATCTCACCGGTGCCTCGAGAGTCAAGACAAACGTCTCTCTAGCTTTTTGTTCTCGAAGTTTAGTTCAAAATACTTCTGATGGTGTCACTGCCTGAACAACAGGCTGCGCAGGCGCCGTGGCTTAGTTGGTTAAAGCGCCTGTCTAGTAAACAACAGATCGTGAGTTCGAATCTCACCGGTGCCTCGAGAGTCAAGACTAACATCTCTCTAGTTTTTTTGTTTTCGAAGTTTAGTTCGAAATACATCTGATGGTGTCACTGCCTGAGCAAAACGCTGCGCAGGCGCCGTGGCTGAGTTAGTTAAAGCGCTTGTCTAATAAACAGGAGATCGTGAGTTCGAATCTCACCGGTGCCTCGAGAGTCAACACAAACGGCTCTCTAGTTTTGTGTTTACGAAGTTTCGCTCGAAATACTTCTGATGGTGTGACTGCCTGAACAAGACGCTGCGCAGGCGCCGTGGCTTAGTTGGTTAAAGAGCCTGTCTAGTAAACAGGAGATCGTGAGTTCGAATCTCACCGGTGTCTCGAGAGTGAAGACTAGCGTCTCTCTAGTTTTTTGTTTTCGAAGTATAGTTCCAAATACTTCTGATGGTGTCACTGCCTGAACAAGACGCTGCGCAGGCGCCGTGGCTTCTCCAGTTAAAGCGCCTGTCTAGTAAACAGGAGATCGTGAGTTCGAATCTCACCGGTGCCTCGAGGGTCAAGATATACCTGTCTCTAGTTTTTTTGTTTTTGAAGTATTATATAAAATGCTTCTAATGGTGTCACTGCCTGAAGAAGATGCTGCGCAGTCACCGTGTCTTAGTTCGTTATCTCACCTGTCTAGTAAACAGGATATAGTGAGCTCGAATCTCACCGGTACCTCGAGAGACAAGACAAATTTCTCTGTAATTTTTTGTTTTCGAAGTATAGTTCGAAATACTTCTACGTGTGTCACTGCCTCAACAAGACGACGCGCAGGCGCCATGACTTAGTTGGTTAAAGCGCCTGCCTAGTAAACAAGAGATCGTGAGTTCGAATCTCACCGGTGCTTCGAAAGTAAAGACAAACGTCTCTCTAGTTTTTGTTTTCGAAGTTTAGTTAGAAATACTTCTGATGGTGTCACTGCCTGAACAAGGCGCTGCGCAGGCGCCGTGGCTTAGTTGGTTAAACCGCCTGTCTAGTAAACAGGAGATCGTGAGTTCGAATCTCACCGGTGCCTCGAGAGTCAAGACTAACGTCTCTCTAGTTTTTTTGTTTTCGAAGTTTAGTTCGAAATACTTCTGATGGTGTCACTGCCTGAACAAGACGCTGCACAGGTGCCGTGGCTTAGTTGGTTAAAGCGCCTGTCTAGTAAACAGGAGATCGTGAGTTCGAATTTCACCGGTGCCTCGAGAGTCAAGACTAACATCTCTCTAGTTTTTTTGTTTTCGAAGTTTAGTTCGAAATACTTTTGATGGTGTCACTGCCTGAACAAGACGCTGCACAGGTGCTGTGGCTTAGTTGATTAAACCGCCTGTGTAGTAAACAGGAGATCGTGAGTTCGAATCTCACCAGTGCCTCGAGAGTCAAGACTAACGTCTCTCTAGTTTTTTTGTTTTCGAAGTTTAGTTCGAAATACTTCTGATGGTGTCACTGCCTGAACATGACACTGCACAGGTGCCGTGGCTTAGTTGGTTAAAGCGCCTGTCTAGTAAACAGGAGATCGTGAGTTCGAATCTCACCGGTGCCTTGAGAGTCAAGACAAACATCTCTCTAGTTTTTTTTTGTTTTCCAAGTTTAGTTAGAAATACTTCTGATGGTGTCACTGCCTGAACAAGACGCTGCGCAGGCGCCGTGGCTTAGTTGGTTAAAGCGCCTGTCTAGTAAACAGGAGATCGTGAGTTCAAATCTCACCGGTGCCTCGAGAGTCAAGACTCACGTCTCTCTAGTTTTTTTGTTTTCGAAGTTTAGTTCGAAATACTTCTGATGGTGTCACTGCCTGAACAAAACGCTGCGCAGGCGCCGTGGCTGAGTTAGTTAAAGCCCCTGTCTAATAAACAGGAGATCGTGAGTTCGAATCTCACCGGTGCCTCGAGAGTGAAAACTAGCGTCTCTCTAGTTTTTTGTTTTCGAAGTATAGTTTCAAATACTTCTGATGGTGTCACTGCCTGAACAGGACGCTGCGCAGGCGCCGTGGCTTCTCCAGTTAAAGCGCCTGTCTAGTAAACAGGAGATCGTGAGTTCGAATCTCACCGGTGCCTCGAGAGTCAAGACAAACCTTTCTCTAGTTTTGTTGTTTTTGAAGTATAATTTAAAATGCTTCTAATGGTGTCACTGCCTGAAGAAGATGCTGTGCAGTCACCGTGTTTTAGTTCGTTATCTCACCTGTCTAGTAAACAGGAGATAGTGAGCTCGAATCTCACCAGTACCTCGAGAGACAAGACAAATTTCTCTGTAATTTTTTGTTTTCGAAGTATAGTTCGAAATACTTTTGATGGTGTCACTGCCTGAACAAGACGCTGCGCAGGCGCCGTGGCTTAGTTGGTTAAAGCGCCTGTCTAGCAAACACGAGATCGTGAGTTCGAATCTCACCGGTGCCTCGAGAGTCAAGACAAACGTCTCTCTAGTTTTTTGTTTTCGAACATTCATGACTTTTTTGCGCAAACACGTACACGGACTCAAGGAAAAGAGGCAAACGACACGGGCGCCCGTGTTGTTTGCCTCTTTTCCTTGTGTCCGTGTACGTGTTTGCGCAAAGTCATGATCGAGTACCAACTCGCCCAACTTTCAGTACTTTTGATTTCGAGGTTTAGCTCGAAATACTTCTGATAGTGTGACTGCCTGAACAAGACGCTGCGCAGGCGCCGTGGCTTAGATAGTTAAAGCGCCTGTCTAGTAAACAGGAGATCGTGAGTTCGAATCTCACCGGTGCCTCGAGAGTCAAGGCAACCGTCTCTCTAGTTTTTTGTTTTCGAAGTTTAGTTTGAAATTCTTCTGATGGTGTGACTGCCTGAACAAGACGCTGCGCAGGCGCCGTGGCTTAGTTGGTTAAAGCGCATGTCTAGTAAACAGAAGATCGAGAGTTCGAATCTCACCGGTGCCTCGAAAGTGAAGACTAACGTCTCTCTAGTTTTCTTGTTTTCGAAGTATAGTTCGAAATACTTCTGATGGTGTCACTGCCTGAACAAGACGCTGCGCAGGCACCGTGGCTTCTTTAGATAAAGCGCCTGTCTAGTAAACAGGAGATCGCGAGTTCGAATCTCACCGGTGCCTCGAGAGTCAAGACAAACGTCTCTCTAGTTTTTTGTTTTCGAAGTTTAGTTCAAAATACTTCTGATGGTGTCACTGTCTGAACAAGACGCTGCGCAGGCGCGTGGCTTAGTTGGTTAAAGCGCCTGTCTAGTAAACGGGAGATCGTGAGTTCGAATCTCACGGGTCCTCGAGAGTCAAGACTAACGTCTCTCTAGTTTTTTCTTTTCGAAGTATAGTTCTAAATACTTCTAATGGTGTCACTGCCTGAACAAGGCGCTGCGCAGGCGCCGTGGGTTATTTGGCTAAATCGCCAGTCTAGTAAACAGGAGATCGTGAGTTCGAATCCCACCGGTGCCTCAAGAGTCATGACTAACGTCTCTCTAGTTTTTTTGTTTTTGAACTATAATTTAAAATGCTTCTAATGGTGTCACTGGCTGAAGAAGATGTTGCGCAGGCACCGTGTCTTAGTTCGTTATCTCACCTGTCTAGTAAACAGGAGATAGTGAGCTAGAATCTCACCGGTACCTCGAAAAACAAGACAAATTTCTCTGTAATTTTTTGTTTTCGAAGTATAGTTCGAAATACTTTTAATGCTGTCACTGCCTCTACAAGACGTTGCGCACGCGCCGTGGCTTAGTTCGTTGAAGTGCCTGTCTAGTAAACAAGAGATCGTGAGTGGAAATCTCACCGGTGCCTCGAGAGTAAATTCAAACGTCTCTCTAGTTTTTTGTTTTCGAAGTTTAGTTCGAATTACTTCTGATGGTGTCACTGCCTGAACAAGACGCTGCGCAGGCGCCGTGGCTTATTTAGTTAAAGCGCCTGTCTAGTAAAGAGGAGATCGTGAGTTCGAATCTCACCGGTGCCTCGAGAGTCAAGACTAACGTCTCTCTAGTTTTTTTGTTTTCGAAGTTTAGTTCGAAATACTTCTGATGGTGTCACTGCCTGAACAACAGGCTGCGCAGGCGCCGTGGCTTAGTTGGTTAAAGCGCCTGTCTAGTAAACAGGAGATCGTGAGTTCGAATCTCACCGGTGCCTCGAGAGTCAAGACAAACGTCTCTCTAGCTTTTTGTTCTCGAAGTTTAGTTCAAAATTCTTCTTATGGTGTGACTGCCTGAACACGACGCTGCGCAGGCGCCGTGGCTTAGTTAGTTAAAGCGCCTGTCTAGCAAACAGGAGATCGTGAGTTCGAATCTCACCGGTGCCTCGAGAGTCAAGACAAACGTCTCTCTAGTTTTTTGTTTTCGAACATTCATGACTTTTTTGCGCAAACACGTACACGGACTCAAGGAAAAGAGGCAAACGACACGGGCGCCCGTGTTGTTTGCCTCTTTTCCTTGTGTCCGTGTACGTGTTTGCGCAAAGTCATGATCGAGTACCAACTCGCCCAACTTTCAGTACTTTTGATTTCGAGGTTTAGCTCGAAATACTTCTGATAGTGTGACTGCCTGAACAAGACGCTGCGCAGGCGCCGTGGCTTAGTTAGTTAAAGCGCCTGTCTAGTAAACAGGAGATCGTGAGTTCGAATCTCACCGGTGCCTCGAGAGTCAAGGCAACCGTCTCTCTAGTTTTTTGTTTTCGAAGTTTAGTTTGAAATTCTTCTGATGGTGTGACTGCCTGAACAAGACGCTGCGCAGGCGCCGTGGCTTAGTTGGTTAAAGCGCATGTCTAGTAAACAGAAGATCGAGAGTTCGAATCTCACCGGTGCCTCGAGAGTGAAGACTAACGTCTCTCTAGTTTTCTTGTTTTCGAAGTATAGTTCGAAATACTTCTGATGGTGTCACTGCCTGAACAAGACGCTGCGCAGGCACCGTGGCTTCTTTAGATAAAGCGCCTGTCTAGTAAACAGGAGATCGCGAGTTCGAATCTCACGGTGCCTCGAGAGTCAAGACAAACGTCTCTCTAGTTTTTTGTTTTCAAAGTTTAGTTCAAAATACTTCTGATGGTGTCACTGTCTGAACAAGACGCTGCGCAGGCGCGCGGCTTAGTTGGTTAAAGCGCCTGTCTAGTAAACGGGAGATCGTGAGTTCGAATCTCACGGGTCCTCGAGAGTCAAGACTAACGTCTCTCTAGTTTTTTCTTTTCGAAGTATAGTTCTAAATACTTCTAATGGTGTCACTGCCTGAACAAGGCGCTGCGCAGGCGCCGTGGGTTATTTGGCTAAATCGCCAGTCTAGTAAACAGGAGATCGTGAATTCGAATCCCACCGGTGCCTCAAGAGTCATGACTAACGTCTCTCTAGTTTTTTGTTTTTGAACTATAATTTAAAATGCTTCTAATGGTGTCACTGGCTGAAGAAGATGTTGCGCAGGCACCGTGTCTTAGTTCGTTATCTCACCTGTCTAGTAAACAGGAGATAGTGAGCTCGAATCTCACCGGTACCTCGAGAGACAAGACAAATCTCTCTGTAATTTTTTTGTTTTCGAAGTATAGTTCGAAATACTTTTAATGGTGTCACTGCCTCTACAAGACGTTGCGCACGCGCCGTGGCTTAGTTCGTTGAAGTGCCTGTCTAGTAAACAAGAGATCGTGAGTAGAAATCTCACCAGTGCCTCGAGAGTAAATTCAAACGTCTCTCTAGTTTTTTGTTTTCGAAGTTTAGTTCGAATTACTTCTGATGGTGTCACTGTCTGAACAAGACGCTGCGCAGGCGCGTGGCTTAGTTGGTTAAAGCGCCTGTCTAGTAAACAGGAGATCGTGAGCTCGATTCTCACCGGTGCCTCGAGAGTCAACACAAACGTCTCTCTAGTTTTTTGTTTTCAAAGTTTAGTTCGAAATACTTCTGATGGTTTCGCTGCCTGAACAAGACGCTGCACAGGTGACGTGGCTTCGTTGGTTAAAGCGCCTGTCTAGTAAACAGGAGATCGTTAGTTCGCATCTCACCGTTGCCTCGAGAGTCAAGACAAACGTCTCTCTAGCTTTTTGTTTTCCAAGTTTAGTTAGAAATACTTCTGATGGTGTCACTGCCTGAACAAGAGGCTGCGCAGACACAGTGGCTTAGTTGGTTAAGGCGCCTGTCTAGTAAACAGGAGATCATAAGTTCGAATCTCACCGGTGCCTCGAGAGTCAAGACAAACGTCTCTCTAGTTTTTTGTTTTCGAAGTTTTTTTCGAAATACTTCTGATGGTGTCACTGTCTGAACAAGACGCTGCGCAGGCGCGTGGCTTAGATGGTTAAAGCGCCTGTCTAGTAAACAGGAGATAATGGGTTCGAATCTCACCGGTGCCTCGAGAGTCAAGACAAACGTCTCTCTAGTTTTTTTTGTTTTTGAAATTTAGTTCGAAATACTTCTGATGGTGTCACTGCCTTAACAAGACGCTGCGCAGGCGCCGTGGCTTAGTTGGTTAAAGCGCCTGTGTAGTAAACAGGAGATCATGAGTTCGAATCTCACCGGTGCCTCGAGAGTCAAGACTAACGTCTCTCTAGATATTTGTTTTCGAAGTATAGTTCGAAATACTTCTGATGGTGTCACTGCCTGAACAAGACGCTGTGCAGGCGCCGTGGCTTAGTTAGTTAAAGCGCCTGTCTAGTAAACAGGAAATCGTGAGTTCGAATCTCACCGGTGCTTCGGGAGTCAAGACTAACGTCTCTCCAGTTTTTTGTTTTCGAAGCTTAGTTCGAAATACTTCTGATGGTGTCACTGCCTGAACAAGACGCTGCACAGGCGCCGTGGCTTGGTTAGTTAAAGCGCCTGTCTAGTAATTAGGAGATCGTGAGGTCGAATCTCATTGGTTCCTCGAGAGTCAAGACAAACGTCTCTCTAGTTTTTTGTTTTCGAAGTTTAGTTCGAAATTCTTCCTATGGTGTGACTGCCTGAACACGAAGCTGCGCAGGCGCCGTGGCTTAGTTAGTTAAAGCGCCTGTCTAGCAAACGGCAGATCGTGAGTTCGAATCTCACCGGTGCCTCGAGAGTCAAGACAAACGTCTCTCTAGTTTTTTGTTTTCGAACATTCATGACTTTTTTGCGCAAACACGTACACGGACTCAAGGAAAAGAGGCAAACGACACGGGCGCCCGTGTTGTTTGCCTCTTTTCCTTGTGTCCGTGTACGTGTTTGCGCAAAATCATGATCGAGTACCAACTCGCCCAACTTTCAGTACTTTTGATTTCGAGGTTTAGCTCGAAATACTTCTGATAGTGTGACTGCCTGAACAAGACGCTGCGCAGGCGCCGTGGCTTAGTTAGTTACAGCGCCTGTCTAGTAAACTGGAGATCGTGAGTTCGAATCTCACCGGTGCCTCGAGAGTCAAGGACACCGTCTCTCTAGTTTTTTGTTTTCGAAGTTTAGTTCGAAATTTTTCTGATGGTGTGACTGCCTGAACAAGACGCTGCGCAGGCGCCGTGGCTTAGTTAGTTAAAGCGCCTGTCTAGTAAACAGGAGATCGTGAGTTCGAATCTCACCGGTGCCTCGAAGGTCATGACTAACGTCTCTCTAGTTTTTTGTTTTTGAAGTTCAGTTCGAAATACTTCTGATGGTGTGACTGCCTGAACAAGACGCTGCGCAGACGCCGTAGCTTAGTTAGTTAAAGCGCCTGTCTAGTAAATAGGAGATCGTAGTTCAAATCTCACCGGTGCCTCGAGAGTCAAGACAAACCTCTCTCTAGTTTCTTGTTTTCGAAGTTTAGTTCGAAATACTTTTGATGGTGTCACTGCCCGAACAAGACGCTGCGCAGGCGCCGTGATTTTGTTGGTTAAAGCGCCTGTCTAGTAAACAGGAGAGCATGAGTTCGAATCTCACCGGTGCCTCGAGAGTCAAGGCAACCGTCTCTCTAGTTTTTTTGTTTTTGAAGTTTAGTTCGAAATTCTTTTTATGGTGTGACTGCCTGAACACGACGCTGCGCAGGCGCCGTGACTTAGTTAAAGCGCCTGTCTAGCAAACAGGAGATCGTGAGTTCGAATCTCACCGGTGCCTCGAGAGTCAAGACAAACGTCTCTTTAGTTTTTTGTTTTCGCAGTTTATTTCGAAATACTTTTGATGGTGTCACTGCCTGAAGAGCACACTGCGCAGGCGCCGTGGCTTAGTTGGTTAAAGCTCCTGTCTAGTAAACAGGAGATCGTGAGTTCGAATCTCACGGGTCCTCGAGAGTCAAGACTAACGTCTCTCTAGTTTTTTCTTTTCGAAGTATAGTTCTAAATACTTCTAATGGTGTCACTGCCTGAACAAGGCGCTGCGCAGGCGCCGTGGGTAATTTGGCTAAATCGCCAGTCTAGTAAACAGGAGATCGTGAGTTCAAATCCCACCGGTGCCTCAAGAATCATGACTAACGTCTCTCTAGTTTTTTGTTTTTGAACTATAATTTAAAATGCTTCTAATGGTGTCACTGGCTGAAGAAGATGTTGCGCAGGCACCGTGTCTTAGTTCGTTATCTCACCTGTCTAGTAAACAGGAGATAGTGAGCTCGAATCTCACCGGTACCTCGAGAGACAAGACAAATTTCTCTGTAATTTTTTGTTTTCGAAGTATAGTTCGAAATACTTTTAATGGTGTCACTGCCTCTACAAGACGTTGCGCACGCGCCGTGGCTTAGTTCGTTGAAGTGCCTGTCTAGTAAACAAGAGATCGTGAGTGGAAATCTCACCGGTGCCTCGAGAGTAAATTCAAACGTCTCTCTAGTTTTTTGTTTTCGAAGTTTAGTTCGAATTACTTCTGATGGTGTCACTGCCTGAACAAGACGCTGCGCAGGCGCCGTGGCTTCTTTAGTTAAAGCGCCTGTCTAGTAAACAGGAGATCGCGAGTTCGAATCTCACCGGTGCCTCGAGAGTCAAGACAAACGTCTCTCTAGTTTTTTGTTTTCGAAGTTTAGTTCGAAATACTTCTGATGGTGTCACTGCCTGAACAAGAGGCTGCGCAGACACAGTGGCTTAGTTGGTTAAGGCGCCTGTCTAGTAAACAGGAGATCATAAGTTCGAATCTCACCGGTGCCTCGAGAGTCAAGACAAACGTCTCTCTAGTTTTTTGTTTTCGAAGTTTTTTTCGAAATACTTCTGATGGTGTCACTGTCTGAACAAGACGCTGCGCAGGCGCGTGGCTTAGATGGTTAAAGCGCATGTCTAGTAAACAGGAGATAATGAGTTCGAATCTCACCGGTGCCTCGAGAGTCAAGACAAACGTCTCTCTAGTTTTTTTTGTTTTTGAAGTTTAGTTCGAAATACTTCTGATGGTGTCACTGCCTTAACAAGACGCTGCGCAGGCGCCGTGGCTTAGTTGGTTAAAGCGCCTGTGTAGTAAACAGGAGATCATGAGTTCGAATCTCACCGGTGCCTCGAGAGTCAAGACTAACGTCTCTCTAGATATTTGTTTTCGAAGTATAGTTCGAAATACTTCTGATAGTGTCACTGCCTGAACAAGACGCTGTGCAGGCGCCGTGGCTTAGTTAGTTAAAGCGCCTGTCTAGTAAACAGGAAATCGTGAGTTCGAATCTCACCGGTGCTTCGGGAGTCAAGACTAACGTCTCTCCAGTTTTTTGTTTTCGAAGCTTAGTCCGAAATACTTCTGATGGTGTCACTGCCTGAACAAGACGCTGCACAGGCGCCGTGGCTTGGTTAGTTAAAGCGCCTGTCTAGTAATTAGGAGATCGTGAGGTCGAATCTCACTGGTTCCTCGAGAGTCAAGACAAACGTCTCTCTAGTTTTTTGTTTTCGAAGTTTAGTTCGAAATTCTTCTTATGGTGTGACTGCCTGAACACGACGCTGCGCAGGCGCCGTGGCTTAGTTAGTTAAAGCGCCTGTCTAGCAAACGGGAGATCGTGAGTTCGAATCTCACCGGTGCCTCGAGAGTCAAGACAAACGTCTCTCTAGTTTTCTGTTTTCGAACATTCATGACTTTTTTGCGCAAACACGTACACGGACTCAAGGAAAAGAGGCAAACGACACGGGCGCCCGTGTTGTTTGCCTCTTTTCCTTGTGTCCGTGTACGTGTTTGCGCAAAGTCATGATCGAGTACCAACTCGCCCAACTTTCAGTACTTTTGATTTCGAGGTTTAGCTCGAAATACTTCTGATAGTGTGACTGCCTGAACAAGACGCTGCGCAGGCGCCGTGGCTTAGTTAGTTAAAGCGCCTGTCTAGTAAACAGGAGATCGTGAGTTCGAATCTCACCGGTGCCTCGAGAGTCAAGGCAACCGTCTCTCTAGTTTTTTTGTTTTCGAAGTTTAGTTCGAAATTCTTCTGATGGTGTGACTGCCTGAACAAGACGCTGCGCAGGCGCCGTGGCTTAGTTAGTTAAAGCGCCTGTCTAGTAAACAGGAGATCGTGAGTTCGAATCTCACCGGTGCCTCGAAGGTCATGACTAACGTCTCTCTAGTTTTTTTGTTTTTGAAGTTCAGTTCGAAATACTTCTGATGGTGTGACTGCCTGAACAAGACGCTGCGCAGACGCCGTAGCTTAGTTAGTTAAAGCGCCTGTCTAGTAAATAGGAGATCGTAGTTCAAATCTCACCGGTGCCTCGAGAGTCAAGACAAACCTCTCTCTAGTTTTTTGTTTCCGAAGTTTAGTTCGAAATACTTTTGATGGTGTCACTGCCCGAACAAGACGCTGCGCAGGCGCCGTGATTTTGTTGGTTAAAGCGCCTGTCTAGTAAACAGGAGAGCATGAGTTCGAATCTCACCGGTGCCTCGAGAGTCAAGGCAACCGTCTCTCTAGTTTTTTGTTTTTGAAGTTTAGTTCGAAATTCTTTTTATGGTGTGACTGCCTGAACACGACGCTGCGCAGGCGCCGTGACTTAGTTAGTTAAAGCGCCTGTCTAGCAAACAGGAGATCGTGAGTTCGAATCTCACCGGTGCCTCGAGAGTCAAGACAAACGTCTCTCTAGTTTTTTGTTTTCGCAGTTTATTTCGAAATACTTTTGATGGTGTCACTGCCTGAAGAGCACACTGCGCAGGCGCCGTGGCTTAGTTGGTTAAAGCTCCTGTCTAGTAAACAGGAGATCGTGAGTTCGAATCTCACGGGTCCTCGAGAGTCAAGACTAACGTCTCTCTAGTTTTTTCTTTTCGAAGTATAGTTCTAAATACTTCTAATGGTGTCAATGCCTGAACAAGGCGCTGCGCAGGCGCCGTGGGTTATTTGGCTAAATCGCCAGTCTAGTAAACAGGAGATCGTGAGTTCGAATCCCACCGGTGCCTCAAGAGTCATGACTAACGTCTCTCTAGTTTTTTGTTTTTGAACTATAATTTAAAATGCTTCTAATGGTGTCACTGGCTGAAGAAGATGTTGCGCAGGCACCGTGCCTTAGTTCGTTATCTCACCTGTCTAGTAAACAGGAGATGGTGAGCTCGAATCTCACCGGTACCTCGAGAGACAAGACAAATTTCTCTGTAATTTTTTGTTTTCGAAGTATAGTTCGAAATACATTTAATGGTGTCACTGCCTCTACAAGACGTTGCGCACGCGCCGTGGCTTAGTTCGTTGAAGTGCCTGTCTAGTAAACAAGAGATCGGGAGTGGAAATCTCACCGGTGCCTCGAGAGTAAATTCAAACGTCTCTCTAGTTTTTTGTTTTCGAAGTTTAGTTCGAATTACTTCTGATGGTGTCACTGCCTGAACAAGACGCTGCGCAGGCGCCGTGGCTTCTTTAGTTAAAGCGCCTGTCTAGTAAACAGGAGATCGCGAGTTCGAATCTCACCGGTTCCTCGAGAGTCAAGACAAACGTCTCTCTAGTTTTTTGTTTTCGAAGTTTAGTTCGAAATATTTTTGATGGTGTCACTGCCCAAACAAGACGCTGCGCAGACGCCGTAGCTTCTCCAGATAAAGCGCCTGTCTAGTAAACAGGATATCGTGAGTTCGAATCTGACCAGTGCCTCGAGAGTCATGACTAACGTCTCTCTAGTTTTTTGTTTTTGAAGTTTAGTTCGAAATACTTCTAATGGTGTCACTGCCTCAACAAGACGCCGCGCAGGCGCCGTGGCCTAGTTGGTTAAAGCGCCTATCTAGTAAACAGGAGATCGTGAGTTCGAATCTCACCGGTGCCTCGAGAGTGAAGACTAACGTCTCTCTAGTTTTTTGTTTTCGAAGTATAGTTCGAAATACGTCTGATGGTGTCACTGCCTGAGCAAGACGCTGCAGGCGCCGTGGCTTAGTTAGTTAAAGCGCCTGTCTGGTAAGCAGGAGATCGTGAGTTCGAATCTCACCGGTGCCTCGGGAGTTAAGACTAACGTCTCTCTAGTTTTTTGTTTTCGAACATTCATGACTTTTTTGCGCAAACACGTACACGGACACAAGGAAAAGAGGCAAACAACACGGGCGCCCGTGTTGTTTGCCTCTTTTCCTTGTGTCCGGGTACGTCTTTGCGCAAAGAAGTCATGATCGAGTACCAACTCGCCCAACTTTCAGTACTTTTGTTTTCGAAGTTTAGTTCGAAATACTTCTGATGGTGTCACTGCCTGAATAAAACGCTGCGCAGGCGCCGTGGCTTAGTTAGTTAAAGCGCCTGTCTAGTAAACAGGAGATCGTGAGTTCGAATCTCACCGGTGCCTCGAGAGTCAAGACAAACGGCTCTCTAGTTTTTTGTTTTCGAAGTTTAGTTCGAAATATTTTTGATGGTGTCACTGCCCAAACAAGACGCTGCGCAGACGCCGTAGCTTCTCCAGATAAAGCGCCTGTCTAGTAAACAGGATATCGTGAGTTCGAATCTGACCAGTGCCTCGAGAGTCATGACTAACGTCTCTCTAGTTTTTTGTTTTTGAAGTTTAGTTCGAAATACTTCTAATGGTGTCACTGCCTCAACAAGACGCCGCGCAGGCGCCGTGGCCTAATTGGTTAAAGCGCCTGTCTAGTAAACAAGAGATGGTGAGTTCGAATCTCGCCGGTGCCTCGAGAGTAAAGACAAACGTCACTCTAGTTTTTTGTTTTCGAAGTTTAGTTCAAAATACTTCTGATGGTGTCACTGCCTGAGCAAGACGCTGCAGGCGCCGTGGCTTAGTTAGTTAAAGCGCCTGTCTGGTAAGCAGGAGATCGTGAGTTCGAATCTCACCGGTGCCTCGGGAGTCAAGACTAACGTCTCTCTAGTTTTTTGTTTTCGAACATTCATGACTTTTTTGCGCAAACACGTACACGGACACAAGGAAAAGAGGCAAACAACACGGGCGCCCGTGTTGTTTGCCTCTTTTCCTTGTGTCCGTGTACGTCTTTGCGCAAAGAAGTCATGATCGAGTACCAACTCGCCCAACTTTCAGTACTTTTGTTTTCGAAGTTTAGTTCGAAATATTTCTGATGATGTCACTGCCTGAATAAAACGCTGCGCAGGCGCCGTGGTTTAGTTAGTTAAAGCGCCTGTCTAGTAAACAGGAGATCGTGAGTTCGAATCTCACCGGTGCCTCGAGAGTCAAGACAAACGGCTCTCTAGTTTTTTGTTTTCGAAGTTTAGTTCGAAATACTTCTGATGGTGTGACTGCCTGAACAAGACGCTGCGCAGGCGCCGTGGCTTAGTTAGTTAAAGAGCCTGTCTAGTAAACGGGAGATCGTAGTTCGAATCTCACCGGTGCCTCGAGAGTCAAGACAAACCTCTCTCTAGTTTTTTGTTTTCGAAGTTTAGTTCGAAATATTTTTGATGGTGTCACTGCCCAAACAAGACGCTGCGCAGACGCCGTAGCTTCTCCAGATAAAGCGCCTGTCTAGTAAACAGGATATCGTGAGTTCGAATCTGACCAGTGCCTCGAGAGTCATGACTAACGTCTCTCTAGTTTTTTGTTTTTGAAGTTTAGTTCGAAATACTTCTAATGGTGTCACTGATTCAACAAGACGCCGCGCAGGCGCCGTGGCCTAGTTGGTTAAAGCGCCTGGCTAGTGAACAAGAGATGGTGAGTTCGAATCTCACCGGTGCCTCGAGAGTAAAGACAAACGTCTCTCTAGTTTTTTGTTTTCGAAGTTTAGTTCGAAATACTTCTGATGGTGTCACTGCCTGAACAAGAGGCTGCGCAGGCGCAGTGGCTTAGTTGGTTAAAGCGCCTGTCTAGTAAACAGGAGATCGTGAGTTCGAATCTCACCGGTACCTCGAGAGTGAAGACTAACGGCTCTCTAGTTTTTTGTTTTCGAAGTATACTTCGAAATTTTTCTGATGGTGTCACTGCCTGAACAAGACGCTTCAGGCGCCGTGGCTTAGTTAGTTAAAGCGCCTGTCTGGTAATCAGGAGATCGTGAGTTCGAATCTCACCGGTGCCTCGGGAGTCAAGACTGACGTCTCTCTAGTTTTTTGTTTTCGAAGATTCATGACTTTTTTGCGCAAACACGTACACGGACTCAAGGAAAAGAGGCAAAAAACACGGGCGCCCGTGTTGTTTGCCTCTTTTCCTTGTGTCCGTGTACGTGTTTGCGCAAAGAAGTCATGATCGAGTACCAACTCGCCCAACTTTCAGTACTTTTGTTTTCGAAGTTTAGTTCGAAATACTTCTGATGGTGTGACTGCCTGAACAAGACGCTGCGCAGACGCCGTGGCTTAGTTAGTTAAAGCGCTGTCTAGTAAATAGGAGATCGTAGTACAAATCTCACCGGTGCCTCGAGAGTCAAGACAAACCTCTCTCTAGTTTTTTGTTTTCGAAGTTTAGTTCGAAATACTTTTGATGAAGTCACTGCCCGAACAAGACGCTGCGCAGGCGCCGTGATTTAGTTGGTTAAAGCGTCTGTCTAGTAAACAGGAGAGCATGAGTTCGAATCTCACCGGTGCCTCGAGAGTCAAGGCAACCGTCTCTCTAGTTTTTTGTTTTCGATGTTTAGTTCGAAATTCTTCTTATGGTGTGACTGCCTGAACACGACGCTGCGCAGGCGCCGTGGCTTAGTTAGTTAAAGCGCCTGTCTAGCAAACAGGAGATCGTGAGTTCGAATCTCACCGGTACCTCGAGAGTGAAGACTAACGTCTCTCTAGTTTTTTGTTTTCGAAGTATACTTCGAAATTTTTCTGATGGTGTCACTGCCTGAACAAGACGCTTCAGGCGCCGTGGCTTAGTTAGTTAAAGCGCCTGTCTGGTAAGCAGGAGATCGTGAGTTCGAATCTCACCGGTGCCTCGGGAGTCAAGACTGACGTCTCTCTAGTTTTTTGTTTTCGAATATTCATGATTTTTTGCGCAAACACGTACACGGACTCAAGGAAAAGAGGCAAACAACACGGGCGCCCGTGTTGTTTGCCTCTTTTCCTTGTGTTCGTGTACGTGTTTGCGCAAAGAAGTCATGATCGAGTACCAACTCGCCCAACTTTCAGTACTTTTGTTTTCGAAGTTTAGTTCGAAATACTTCTGATGGTGTGACTGCCTGAACAAGACGCTGCGCAGACGCCGTGGCTTAGTTAGTTAAAGCGCTGTCTAGTAAATAGGAGATCGTAGTACAAATCTCACCGGTGCCTCGAGAGTCAAGACAAACCTCTCTCTAGTTTTTTGTTTTCGAAGTTTAGTTCGAAATACTTTTGATGAAGTCACTGCCCGAACAAGACGCTGCGCAGGCGCCGTGATTTAGTTGGTTAAAGCGTCTGTCTAGTAAACAGGAGAGCATGAGTTCGAATCTCACCGGTGCCTCGAGAGTCAAGGCAACCGTCTCTCTAGTTTTTTGTTTTCGATGTTTAGTTCGAAATTCTTCTTATGGTGTGACTGCCTGAACACGACGCTGCGCAGGCGCCGTGGCTTAGTTAGTTAAAGCGCGTGTCTAGCAAACAGGAGATCGTGAGTTCGAATCTCACCGGTGCCTCGAGAGTCAAGACAAACGTCTCTCTAATTTTTTGTTTTCGCAGTTTATTTCGAAATACTTCTGATGGTGTCACTGCGTGAAGAGCACGCTGCGCAGGCGCCGTGGCTTAGTTGGTTAAAGCGCCTGTCTAGTAAACAGGAGATCGTGAGTTCGAATCTCACGTGTCCTCGAGAGTCAAGACTAACGTCTCTCTAGTTCTTTCTTTTCGAAGTATAGTTCTAAATACTTCTAATGGTGTCACTGCCTGAACACGACGCTGCGCAGGCGCCGTGGCTTAGTTAGTTAAAGCGCCTGTCTAGCAAACAGGAGATCGTGAGTTCGAATCTCACCGGTGCCTCGAGAGTCAAGACAAACGTCTCTCTAATTTTTTGTTTTCGCAGTTTATTTCGAAATACATCTGATGGTGTCACTGCGTGAAGAGCACGCTGCGCAGGCGCCGTGGCTTAGTTGGTTAAAGCGCCTGTGTTGTAAACAGGAGATCGTGAGTTCGAATCTCACGGGTCCTCGAGAGTCAAGACTAACGTCTCTCTAGTTTTTTCTTTTCGAAGTATAGTTCTAAATACTTCTAATGGTGTCACTGCCTGAACAAGGCGCTGCGCAGGCGCCGTGAATATTTGGCTAATGCGCCAGTCTAGTAAACAGGAGATCGTGAGTTCGAATCCCACCGGTGCCTCAAGATTCATGACTAACGTCTCTCTAGTTTTTTGTTTTTGAACTATAATTTAAAATGCTTCTAATGGTGTCACTGGCTGAAGAAGATGTTGCGCAGGCACCGTGTCTTAGTTCGTTATCTCACCCGTCTAGTAAACAGGAGATAGTGAGCTCGAATCTCACCGGTACCTCGAGAGACAAGACAAATTTCCCTGTAATTTTTTGTTTTCGAAGTATAGTTCGAAATACTTCTAATGGTGTCACTGCCTCTACAAGATGTCGCGCACGCGCCGTGGCTTAGTTCGTTGAAGCGCCTGTCTAGTAAACAAGAGATCGTGAGTTGGAATCTCACCGGTGCCTCGAGAGTAAATTCAAACGTCTCTCTAGTTTTTTGTTTTCGAAGTTTAGTTCGAATTACTTCTGATGGTGTCACTGCCTGAACAAGACGCTGCGCAGACGCCGTGGCTTCTTTAGTTAAAGCGCCTGTCTAGTAAACAGGAGATCGCGAGTTCGAATCTCACCGGTGCCTCGAGAGTCAAGACAAACGTCTCTCTAGTTTTTTGTTTTCGAAGTTTAGTTCGAAATACTTCTGATGGTGTCACTGTCTGAACAAGACGCTGCGCAGGCGCGTGGCTTAGTTGGTTAAAGCGCCTGTCTAGTAAACAGGAGATCGTGAGTTCGATTCTCACCAGTGCCTTGAGAGTCAACACAAACGTCTCTCTAGTTTTTTGTTTTCGAAGTTTAGTTCGAAATACTTCTGATGGTTTCGCTGCCTGAACAAGACGCTGCACAGGTGACGTGGCTTCGTTGGTTAAAGCGCCTGTCTACTAAACAGGAGATCGTGAGTTCGAATCTCACCGGTGCCTCGAGAGTCAAGACAAACGTCTCTCTAGCTTTTTGTTTTCGAAGTTTAGTTCGAAATACTTCTGATGGTGTCACTGCCTGAACGAGAGGCTGCGCAGGCGCAGTGGCTTAGTTGGTTAAAGCGCCTGTCTAGTAAACAGGAGATCATGAGTTCGAATCTCACCGGTGCCTCGAGAGTCAAGACAAACGTCTCTTTAGTTTTTTGTTTTCGAAGTTTAGTTCGAAATACTTCTGATGGTGTCACTGTCTGAACAAGACGCTGCGCAGGCGCGTGGCTTAGTTGGTTAAAGCGCCTGTCTAGTAAACAGAAGATCGTGAGTTCGAATCTCACCGGTACCTCGAGAGTGAAGACTAACGTCTCTCTAGTTTTTTGTTTTCGAAGTTTAGTTCGAAATATTTTTGATGGTGTCACTGCCCAAACAAGACGCTGCGCAGACGCCGTAGCTTCTCCAGATAAAGCGCCTGTCTAGTAAACAGGATATCGTGAGTTCGAATCTGACCAGTGCCTCGAGAGTCATGACTAACGTCTCTCTAGTTTTTTGTTTTTGAAGTTTAGTTCGAAATACTTCTAATGGTGTCACTGCCTCAACAAGACGCCGCGCAGGCGCCGTGGCCTAGTTGGTTAAAGCGCCTGTCTAGTAAACAAGAGATGGTGAGTTCGAATCTCACCGGTGCCTCGAGAGTAAAGACAAACGTCTCTCTAGTTTTTTGTTTTCGAAGTTTAGTTCGAAATACTTCTGATGGTGTCACTGCCTGAACAAGAGGCTGCGCAGGCGCAGTGGCTTAGTTGGTTAAAGCGCCTGTCTAGTAAACAGGAGATCGTGAGTTCGAATCTCACCGGTACCTCGAGAGTGATGACTAACGGCTCTCTAGTTTTTTGTTTTCGAAGTATACTTCGAAATTTTTCTGATGGTGTCACTGCCTGAACAAGACGCTTCAGGCGCCGTGGCTTAGTTAGTTAAAGCGCCTGTCTGGTAATCAGGAGATCGTGAGTTCGAATCTCACCGGTGCCTCGGGAGTCAAGACTGACGTCTCTCTAGTTTTTTGTTTTCGAAGATTCATGACTTTTTTGCGCAAACACGTACACGGACTCAAGGAAAAGAGGCAAACAACACGGGCGCCCGTGTTGTTTGCCTCTTTTCCTTGTGTCCGTGTACGTGTTTGCGCAAAGAAGTCATGATCGAGTACCAACTCGCCCAACTTTCAGTACTTTTGTTTTCGAAGTTTAGTTCGAAATACTTCTGATGGTGTGACTGCCTGAACAAGACGCTGCGCAGACGCCGTGGCTTAGTTAGTTAAAGCGCTGTCTAGTAAATAGGAGATCGTAGTACAAATCTCACCGGTGCCTCGAGAGTCAAGACAAACCTCTCTCTAGTTTTTTGTTTTCGAAGTTTAGTTCGAAATACTTTTGATGAAGTCCCTGCCCGAACAAGACGCTGCGCAGGCGCCGTGATTTAGTTGGTTAAAGCGTCTGTCTAGTAAACAGGAGAGCATGAGTTCGAATCTCACCGGTGCCTCGAGAGTCAAGGCAACCGTCTCTCTAGTTTTTTGTTTTCGATGTTTAGTTCGAAATTCTTCTTATGGTGTGACTGCCTGAACACGACGCTGCGCAGGCGCCGTGGCTTAGTTAGTTAAAGCGCCTGTCTAGCAAACAGGAGATCGTGAGTTCGAATCTCACCGGTACCTCGAGAGTGAAGACTAACGTCTCTCTAGTTTTTTGTTTTCGAAGTATACTTCGAAATTTTTCTGATGGTGTCACTGCCTGAACAAGACGCTTCAGGCGCCGTGGCTTAGTTAGTTAAAGCGCCTGTCTGGTAAGCAGGAGATCGTGAGTTCGAATCTCACCGGTGCCTCGGGAGTCAAGACTGACGTCTCTCTAGTTTTTTGTTTTCGAATATTCATGACTTTTTTGCGCAAACACGTACACGGACTCAAGGAAAAGAGGCAAACAACACGGGCGCCCGTGTTGTTTGCCTCTTTTCCTTGTGTCCGTGTACGTGTTTGCGCAAAGAAGTCATGATCGAGTACCAACTCGCCCAACTTTCAGTACTTTTGTTTTCGAAGTTTAGTTCGAAATACTTCTGATGGTGTGACTGCCTGAACAAGACGCTGCGCAGACGCCGTGGCTTAGTTAGTTAAAGCGCTGTCTAGTAAATAGGAGATCGTAGTACAAATCTCACCGGTGCCTCGAGAGTCAAGACAAACCTCTCTCTAGTTTTTCGTTTTCGAAGTTTAGTTCGAAATACTTTTGATGAAGTCACTGCCCGAACAAGACGCTGCGCAGGCGCCGTGATTTAGTTGGTTAAAGCGTCTGTCTAGTAAACAGGAGAGCATGAGTTCGAATCTCACCGGTGCCTCGAGAGTCAAGGCAACCGTCTCTCTAGTTTTTTGTTTTCGATGTTTAGTTCGAAATTCTTCTTATGGTGTGACTGCCTGAACAAGACGCTGCGCAGGCGCCGTGGCTTAGTTAGTTAAAGCGCCTGTCTAGCAAACAGGAGATCGTGAGTTCGAATCTCACCGGTGCCTCGAGAGTCAAGACAAACGTCTCTCTAATTTTTTGTTTTCGCAGTTTATTTCGAAATACTTCTGATGGTGTCACTGCGTGAAGAGCACGCTGCGCAGGCGCCGTGGCTTAGTTGGTTAAAGCGCCTGTCTAGTAAACAGGAGATCGTGAGTTCGAATCTCACGGGTCCTCGAGAGTCAAGACTAACGTCCTTCTAGTTCTTTCTTTTCGAAGTATAGTTCTAAATACTTCTAATGGTGTCACTGCCTGAACACGACGCTGCGCAGGCGCCGTGGCTTAGTTAGTTAAAGCGCCTGTCTAGCAAACAGGAGATCGTGAGTTCGAATCTCACCGGTGCCTCGAGAGTCAAGACAAACGTCTCTCTAATTTTTTGTTTTCGCAGTTTATTTCGAAATACATCTGATGGTGTCACTGCGTGAAGAGCACGCTGCGCAGGCGCCGTGGCTTAGTTGGGTAAAGCGCCTGTCTAGTAAACAGGAGATCGTGAGTTCGAATCTCACGGGTCCTCGAGAGTCAAGACTAACGTCTCTCTAGTTTTTTCTTTTCGAAGTATAGTTCTAAATACTTCTAATGGTGTCACTGCCTGAACAAGGCGCTGCGCAGGCGCCGTGGGTTATTTGGCTAAATCGCCAGTCTAGTAAACAGGAGATCGTGAGTTTGAATCCCACCGGTGCCTCAAGAGTCATGACTAACGTCTCTCTAGTTTTTTGTTTTTGAACTATAATTTAAAATGCTTCTAATGGTGTCACTGGCTGAAGAAGATGTTGCGCAGGCACCGTGTCTTAGTTCGTTATCTCACCTGTCTAGTAAACAGGAGATAGTGAGCTCGAATCTCACCGGTACCTCGAGAGACAAGACAAATTTCTCTGTAATTTTTTGTTATCGAAGTATAGTTCGAAATACTTTTAATGGTGTCACTGCCTCTACAAGATGTCGCGCACGCGCCGTGGCTTAGTTCTTGAAGCGCCTGTCTAGTAAACAAGAGATCGTGAGTTGGAATCTCACCGGTGCCTCGAGAGTAAATTCAAACGTCTCTCTAGTTTTTTGTTTTCGAAGTTTAGTTCGAATTACTTCTGATGGTGTCACTGCCTGAACAAGACGCTGCGCAGACGCCGTGGCTTCTTTAGTTAAAGCGCCTGTCTAGTAAACAGGAGATCGCGAGTTCGAATCTCACCGGTGCCTCGAGAGTCAAGACAAACGTCTCTCTAGTTTTTTGTTTTCGAAGTTTAGTTCGAAATACTTCTGATGGTGTCACTGTCTGAACAAGACGCTGCGCAGGCGCGTGGCTTAGTTGGTTAAAGCGCCTGTCTAGTAAACAGGAGATCGTGAGTTCGATTCTCACCAGTGCCTTGAGAGTCAACACAAACGTCTCTCTAGTTTTTTGTTTTCGAAGTTTAGTTCGAAATACTTCTGATGGTTTCGCTGCCTGAACAAGACGCTGCACAGGTGACGTGGCTTCGTTGGTTAAAGCGCCTGTCTACTAAACAGGAGATCGTGAGTTCGAATCTCACCGGTGCCTCGAGAGTCAAGACAAACGTCTCTCTAGTTTTTTGTTTTCGAAGTTTAGTTCGAAATACTTTTGATGAAGTCACTGCCCGAACAAGACGCTGCGCAGGCGCCGTGATTTAGTTGGTTAAAGCGTCTGTCTAGTAAACAGGAGAGCATGAGTTCGAATCTCACCGGTGCCTCGAGAGTCAAGGCAACCGTCTCTCTAGTTTTTTGTTTTCGATGTTTAGTTCGAAATTCTTCTTATGGTGTGACTGCCTGAACAAGACGCTGCGCAGGCGCCGTGGCTTAGTTAGTTAAAGCGCCTGTCTAGCAAACAGGAGATCGTGAGTTCGAATCTCACCGGTGCCTCGAGAGTCAAGACAAACGTCTCTCTAATTTTTTGTTTTCGCAGTTTATTTCGAAATACTTCTGATGGTGTCACTGCGTGAAGAGCACGCTGCGCAGGCGCCGTGGCTTAGTTGGTTAAAGCGCCTGTCTAGTAAACAGGAGATCGTGAGTTCGAATCTCACGGGTCCTCGAGAGTCAAGACTAACGTCCTTCTAGTTCTTTCTTTTCGAAGTATAGTTCTAAATACTTCTAATGGTGTCACTGCCTGAACACGACGCTGCGCAGGCGCCGTGGCTTAGTTAGTTAAAGCGCCTGTCTAGCAAACAGGAGATCGTGAGTTCGAATCTCACCGGTGCCTCGAGAGTCAAGACAAACGTCTCTCTAATTTTTTGTTTTCGCAGTTTATTTCGAAATACATCTGATGGTGTCACTGCGTGAAGAGCACGCTGCGCAGGCGCCGTGGCTTAGTTGGGTAAAGCGCCTGTCTAGTAAACAGGAGATCGTGAGTTCGAATCTCACGGGTCCTCGAGAGTCAAGACTAACGTCTCTCTAGTTTTTTCTTTTCGAAGTATAGTTCTAAATACTTCTAATGGTGTCACTGCCTGAACAAGGCGCTGCGCAGGCGCCGTGGGTTATTTGGCTAAATCGCCAGTCTAGTAAACAGGAGATCGTGAGTTTGAATCCCACCGGTGCCTCAAGAGTCATGACTAACGTCTCTCTAGTTTTTTGTTTTTGAACTATAATTTAAAATGCTTCTAATGGTGTCACTGGCTGAAGAAGATGTTGCGCAGGCACCGTGTCTTAGTTCGTTATCTCACCTGTCTAGTAAACAGGAGATAGTGAGCTCGAATCTCACCGGTACCTCGAGAGACAAGACAAATTTCTCTGTAATTTTTTGTTATCGAAGTATAGTTCGAAATACTTTTAATGGTGTCACTGCCTCTACAAGATGTCGCGCACGCGCCGTGGCTTAGTTCTTGAAGCGCCTGTCTAGTAAACAAGAGATCGTGAGTTGGAATCTCACCGGTGCCTCGAGAGTAAATTCAAACGTCTCTCTAGTTTTTTGTTTTCGAAGTTTAGTTCGAATTACTTCTGATGGTGTCACTGCCTGAACAAGACGCTGCGCAGACGCCGTGGCTTCTTTAGTTAAAGCGCCTGTCTAGTAAACAGGAGATCGCGAGTTCGAATCTCACCGGTGCCTCGAGAGTCAAGACAAACGTCTCTCTAGTTTTTTGTTTTCGAAGTTTAGTTCGAAATACTTCTGATGGTGTCACTGTCTGAACAAGACGCTGCGCAGGCGCGTGGCTTAGTTGGTTAAAGCGCCTGTCTAGTAAACAGGAGATCGTGAGTTCGATTCTCACCAGTGCCTTGAGAGTCAACACAAACGTCTCTCTAGTTTTTTGTTTTCGAAGTTTAGTTCGAAATACTTCTGATGGTTTCGCTGCCTGAACAAGACGCTGCACAGGTGACGTGGCTTCGTTGGTTAAAGCGCCTGTCTACTAAACAGGAGATCGTGAGTTCGAATCTCACCGGTGCCTCGAGAGTCAAGACAAACGTCTCTCTAGCTTTTTGTTTTCGAAGTTTAGTTCGAAATACTTCTGATGGTGTCACTGCCTGAACAAGAGGCTGCGCAGGCGCAGTGGCTTAGTTGGTTAAAGCGCCTGTCTAGTAAACAGGAGATCATGAGTTCGAATCTCACCGGTGCCTCGAGAGTCAAGACAAACGTCTCTTTAGTTTTTTGTTTTCGAAGTTTAGTTCGAAATACTTCTGATGGTGTCACTGTCTGAACAAGACGCTACGCAGGCGCGTGGCTTAGTTGGTTAAAGCGCCTGTCTAGTAAACAGAAGATCGTGAGTTCGAATCTCACCGGTACCTCGAGAGTGAAGACTAACGTCTCTCTAGTTTTTTGTTTTCGAAGTTTAGTTCGAAATATTTTTGATGGTGTCACTGCCCAAACAAGACGCTGCGCAGACGCCGTAGCTTCTCCAGATAAAGCGCCTGTCTAGTAAACAGGATATCGTGAGTTCGAATCTGACCAGTGCCTCGAGAGTCATGACTAACGTCTCTCTAGTTTTTTGTTTTTGAAGTTTAGTTCGAAATACTTCTAATGGTGTCACTGCCTCAACGAGACGCCGCGCAGGCGCCGTGGCCTAGTTGGTTAAAGCGCCTGTCTAGTAAACAAGAGATGGTGAGTTCGAATCTCACCGGTGCCTCGAGAGTAAAGACAAACGTCTCTCTAGTTTTTTGTTTTCGAAGTTTAGTTCGAAATACTTCTGATGGTGTCACTGCCTGAACAAGAGGCTGCGCAGGCGCAGTGGCTTAGTTGGTTAAAGCGCCTGTCTAGTAAACAGGAGATCGTGAGTTCGAATCTCACCGGTACCTCGAGAGTGATGACTAACGGCTCTCTAGTTTTTTGTTTTCGAAGTATACTTCGAAATTTTTCTGATGGTGTCACTGCCCGAACAAGACGCTTCAGGCGCCGTGGCTTAGTTAGTTAAAGCGCCTGTCTGGTAATCAGGAGATCGTGAGTTCGAATCTCACCGGTGCCTCGGGAGTCAAGACTGACGTCTCTCTAGTTTTTTGTTTTCGAAGATTCATGACTTTTTTGCGCAAACACGTACACGGACTCAAATAAAAGAGACAAACAACACGGGCGCCCGTGTTGTTTGCCTCTTTTCCTTGTGTCCGTGTACGTGTTTGCGCAAAGAAGTCATGATCGAGTACCAACTCGCCCAACTTTCAGTACTTTTGTTTTCGAAGTTTAGTTCGAAATACTTCTGATGGTGTGACTGCCTGAACAAGACGCTGCGCAGACGCCGTGGCTTAGTTATTTAAAGCGCTGTCTAGTAAATAGGAGATCGTAGTACAAATCTCACCGGTGCCTCGAGAGTCAAGACAAACCTCTCTCTAGTTTTTTGTTTTCGAAGTTTAGTTCGAAATACTTTTGATGAAGTCACTGCCCGAACAAGACGCTGCGCAGGCGCCGTGATTTAGTTGGTTAAAGCGTCTGTCTAGTAAACAGGAGAGCATGAGTTCGAATCTCACCGGTGCCTCGAGAGTCAAGGCAACCGTCTCTCTAGTTTTTTGTTTTCGATGTTTAGTTCGAAATTCTTCTTATGGTGTGACTGCCTGAACACGACGCTGCGCAGGCGCCGTGGCTTAGTTAGTTAAAGCGCCTGTCTAGCAAACAGGAGATCGTGAGTTCGAATCTCACCGGTACCTCGAGAGTGAAGACTAACGTCTCTCTAGTGTTTTGTTTTCGAAGTATACTTCGAAATTTTTCTGATGGTGTCACTGCCTGAACAAGACGCTTCAGGCGCCGTGGCTTAGTTAGTTAAAGCGCCTGTCTGGTAAGCAGGAGATCGTGAGTTCGAATCTCACCGGTGCCTCGGGAGTCAAGACTGACGTCTCTCTAGTTTTTTGTTTTCGAATATTCATGACTTTTTTGCGCAAACACGTACACGGACTCAAGGAAAAGAGGCAAACAACACGGGCGCCCGTGTTGTTTGCCTCTTTTCCTTGTGTCCGTGTAAGTGTTTGCGCAAAGAAGTCATGATCGAGTACCAACTCGCCCAACTTTCAGTACTTTTGTTTTCGAAGTTTAGTTCGAAATACTTCTGATGGTGTGACTGCCTGAACAAGACGCTGCGCAGACGCCGTGGCTTAGTTAGTTAAAGCGCTGTCTAGTAAATAGGAGATCGTAGTACAAATCTCACCGGTGCCTCGAGAGTCAAGACAAACCTCTCTCTAGTTTTTTGTTTTCGAAGTTTAGTTCGAAATACTTTTGATGAAGTCACTGCCCGAACAAGACGCTGCGCAGGCGCCGTGATTTAGTTGGTTAAAGCGTCTGTCTAGTAAACAGGAGAGCATGAGTTCGAATCTCACCGGTGCCTCGAGAGTCAAGGCAACCGTCTCTCTAGTTTTTTGTTTTCGATGTTTAGTTCGAAATTCTTCTTATGGTGTGACTGCCTGAACACGACGCTGCGCAGGCGCCGTGGCTTAGTTAGTTAAAGCGCCTGTCTAGCAAACAGGAGATCGTGAGTTCGAATCTCACCGGTGCCTCGAGAGTCAAGACAAACGTCTCTCTAATTTTTTGTTTTCGCAGTTTATTTCGAAATACTTCTGATGGTGTCACTGCGTGAAGAGCACGCTGCGCAGGCGCCGTGGCTTAGTTGGTTAAAGCGCCTGTCTAGTAAACAGGAGATCGTGAGTTCGAATCTCACGGGTCCTCGAGAGTCAAGACTAACGTCTCTCTAGTTCTTTCTTTTCGAAGTATAGTTCTAAATACTTCTAATGGTGTCACTGCCTGAACACGACGCTGCGCAGGCGCCGTGGCTTAGTTAGTTAAAGCGCCTGTCTAGCAAACAGGAGATCGTGAGTTCGAATCTCACCGGTGCCTCGAGAGTCAAGACAAACGTCTCTCTAATTTTTTGTTTTCGAAGTTTAGTTCGAAATACTTCTGATGGTGTCACTGACTGAACAACGCGCTGCGCAGGCGCCGTGGCTCAGTTAGTTAAAGCGCCTGTCTAGTAAACAGGAGATCGTGAGTTCGAATCTCACCGGTGCCTCGAGAGTCAAGACAAACGTCTCTCTAGTTTTTTGTTTTCGAAGTTTATTTCGAAATACATCTGATGGTGTCACTGCGTGAAGAGCACGCTGCGCAGGCGCCGTGGCTTAGTTGGTTAAAGCGCCTGTCTAGTAAACAGGAGATCGTGAGTTCGAATCTCACGGGTCCTCGAGAGTCAAGACTAACGTCTCTCTAGTTTTTTCTTTTCGAAGTATAGTTCTAAATACTTCTAATGGTGTCACTGCCTGAACAAGGCGCTGCGCAGGCGCCGTGGGTTATTTGGCTAAATCGCCAGTCTAGTAAACAGGAGATCGTGAGTTTGAATCCCACCGGTGCCTCAAGAGTCATGACTAACGTCTCTCTAGTTTTTTGTTTTTGAACTATAATTTAAAATGCTTCTAATGGTGTCACTGGCTGAAGAAGATGTTGCGCAGGCACCGTGTCTTAGTTCGTTATCTCACCTGTCTAGTAAACAGGAGATAGTGAGCTCGAATCTCACCGGTACCTCGAGAGACAAGACAAATTTCTCTGTAATTTTTTGTTATCGAAGTATAGTTCGAAATACTTTTAATGGTGTCACTGCCTCTACAAGATGTCGCGCACGCGCCGTGGCTTAGTTCTTGAAGCGCCTGTCTAGTAAACAGGAGATCGTGAGTTCGATTCTCACCAGTGCCTTGAGAGTCAACACAAACGTCTCTCTAGTTTTTTGTTTTCGAAGTTTAGTTCGAAATACTTCTGATGGTTTCGCTGCCTGAACAAGACGCTGCACAGGTGACGTGGCTTCGTTGGTTAAAGCGCCTGTCTACTAAACAGGAGATCGTGAGTTCGAATCTCACCGGTGCCTCGAGAGTCAAGACAAACGTCTCTCTAGCTTTTTGTTTTCGAAGTTTAGTTCGAAATACTTCTGATGGTGTCACTGCCTGAACAAGAGGCTGCGCAGGCGCAGTGGCTTAGTTGGATAAAGCGCCTGTCTAGTAAACAGGAGATCATGAGTTCGAATCTCACCGGTGCCTCGAGAGTCAAGACAAACGTCTCTTTAGTTTTTGTTTTCGAAGTTTAGTTCGAAATACTTCTGATGGTGTCACTGTCTGAACAAGACCCTGCGCAGGCGCGTGGCTTAGTTGGTTAAAGCGCCTGTCTAGTAAACAGGAGATCGTGAGTTCGAATCTCACCGGTACCTCGAGAGTGAAGACTAACGTCTCTCTAGTTTTTTGTTTTCGAAGTATACTTCGAAACTTTTCTGATGGTGTCACTGCCTGAACAAGACGCTTCAGGCGCCGTGGCTTAGTTAGTTAAAGCGCCTGTCTGGTAAGCAGGAGATCGTGAGTTCGAATCTCACCGGTGCCTCGGGAGTCAAGACTGACGTCTCTCTAGTTTTTTGTTTTCGAAGATTCATGACTTTTTTGCGCAAACACGTACACGGACTCAAGGAAAAGAGGCAAACAATACGGGCGCCCATGTTGTTTGCCTCTTTTCCTTGTGTCCGTGTACGTGTTTGCGCAAAGAAGTCATGATCGAGTACCAACTCGCCCAACTTTCAGTACTTTTGTTTTCGAAGTTTAGTTCGAAATACTTCTGATGGTGTGACTGCCTGAACAACACGCTGCGCAGACGCCGTGGCTTAGTTAGTTAAAGCGCTGTCTAGTAAATAGGAGATCGTAGTACAAATCTCACCGGTGCCTCGAGAGTCAAGACAAACCTCTCTCTAGTTTTTTGTTTTCGAAGTTTAGTTCGAAATATTTTTGATGGTGTCACTGCCCAAACAAGACGCTGCGCAGACGCCGTAGCTTCTCCAGATAAAGCGCCTGTCTAGTAAACAGGATATCGTGAGTTCGAATCTGACCAGTGCCTCGAGAGTCATGACTAACGTCTCTCTAGTTTTTTGTTTTTGAAGTTTAGTTCGAAATACTTCTAATGGTGTCACTGCCTCAACAAGACGCCGCGCAGGCGCCGTGGCCTAGTTGGTTAAAGCGCCTGTCTAGTAAACAAGAGATGGTGAGTTCGAATCTCACCGGTGCCTCGAGAGTAAAGACAAACGTCTCTCTAGTTTTTTGTTTTCTAAGTTTAGTTCGAAATACTTCTGATGGTGTCACTGCCTGAACAAGAGGCTGCGCAGGCGCAGTGGCTTAGTTGGTTAAAGCGCCTGTCTAGTAAACAGGAGATCGTGAGTTCGAATCTCACCGGTACCTCGAGAGTGAAGACTAACGTCTCTCTAGTTTTTTGTTTTCGAAGTATACTTCGAAATTTTTCTGATGGTGTCACTGCCTGAACAAGACGCTTCAGGCGCCGTGGCTTAGTTAGTTAAAGCGCCTGTCTGGTAAGCAGGAGATCGTGAGTTCGAATCTCACCGGTGCCTCGGGAGTCAAGACTGACGTCTCTCTAGTTTTTTGTTTTCGAAGATTCATGACTTTTTTGCGCAAACACGTACACGGACTCAAGGAAAAGAGGCAAACAACACGGGCGCCCGTGTTGTTTGCCTCTTTTCCTTGTGTCCGTGTACGTGTTTGCGCAAAGAAATCATGATCGAGTACCAACTCGCCCAACTTTCAGTACTTTTGTTTTCGAAGTTTAGTTCGAAATACTTCTGATGGTGTGACTGCCTGAACAAGACGCTGCGCAGACGCCGTGGCTTAGTTAGTTAAAGCGCTGTCTAGTAAATAGGAGATCGTAGTACAAATCTCACCGGTGCCTCGAGAGTCAAGACAAACCTCTCTCTAGTTTTTTGTTTTCGAAGTTTAGTTCGAAATACTTTTGATGAAGTCACTGCCCGAACAAGACGCTGCGCAGGCGCCGTGATTTAGTTGGTTAAAGCGTCTGTCTAGTAAACAGGAGAGCATGAGTTCGAATCTCACCGGTGCCTCGAGAGTCAAGGCAACCGTCTCTCTAGTTTTTTGTTTTCGATGTTTAGTTCGAAATTCTTCTTATGGTGTGACTGCCTGAACACGACGCTGCGCAGGCGCCGTGGCTTAGTTAGTTAAAGCGCCTGTCTAGCAAACAGGAGATCGTGAGTTGGAATCTCACCGGTGCCTCGAGAGTCAAGACAAACGTCTCTCTAATTTTTTGTTTTCGCAGTTTATTTCGAAATACTTCTGATGGTGTCACTGCGTGAAGAGCACGCTGCGCAGGCGCCGTGGCTTAGTTGGTTAAAGCGCCTGTCTAGTAAACAGGAGATCGTGAGTTCGAATCTCACGGGTCCTCGAGAGTCAAGACTAACGTCTCTCTAGTTTTTTCTTTTCGAAGTATAGTTCTAAATACTTCTAATGGTGTCACTGCCTGAACAGGGCGCTGCGCAGGCACCGTGGGTTATTTGGCTAAATCGCCAGTCTAGTAAACAGGAGATCGTGAGTTCGAATCCCACCGGTGCCTCAAGAGTCATGACTAACGTCTCTCTAGTTTTTTGTTTTTGAACTATAATTTAAAATGCTTCTAATGGTGTCACTGGCTGAAGAAGATGTTGCGCAGGCACCGTGTCTTAGTTCGTTATCTCACCTGTCTAGTAAACAGGAGATTGTGAGCTCGAATCTCACCGGTACCTCGAGAGACAAGACAAATTTCTCTGTAATTTTTTGTTTTCGAAGTATAGTTCGAAATACTTCTAATGGTGTCACTGCCTCTACAAGATGTCGCGCACGCGCCGTGGCTTAGTTCGTTGAAGCGCCTGTCTAGTAAACAAGAGATCGTGAGTTGGAATCTCACCGGTGCCTCGAGAGTAAATTCAAACGTCTCTCTAGTTTTTTTTGTTTTCGAAGTTTAGTTCGAATTACTTCTGATGGTGTCACTGCCTGAACAAGACGCTGCGCAGGCGCCGTGGCTTCTTTAGTTAAAGCGCCTGTCTAGTAAACAGGAGATCGCGAGTTCGAATCTCACCGGTGCCTCGAGAGTCAAGACAAACGTCTCTCTAGCTTTTTGTTTTCCAAGTTTAGTTCGAAATACTTCTGATGGTGTCACTGCCTGAACAAGAGGCTCCGCAGACACAGTGGCTTAGTTGGTTAAAGTGCCTGTCTAGTAAACAGGAGATCATGAGTTCGAATCTCAGCAGTGCCTCGAGAGTCAAGACAAACGTCTCTCTAGTTTTTTGTTTTCGAAGTTTATTTCGAAATACTTCTGATGGTGTCACTGTCTGAACAAGAGGCTGCGCAGGCGCGTGGCTTAGATGGTTAAAGCGCCTGTCTAGTAAACAGGAGATTGTGAGTTCGAATCTCACCGGTGCCTCGAGAGTCAAGGCAAACGTCTCTCTAGTTTTTTGTTTTCGAAGTTTAGTTCGAAATACTTCTGATGGTGTCACTGCCTGAACAACACGCTGCGCAGGCGCCGTGGCTTAGTTGGTTAAAGCACCTGTCTAGTAAACTGGAGA
The DNA here is from genome assembly GCF_043290135.1 of Rhipicephalus microplus. Taxonomy (NCBI): domain Eukaryota; kingdom Metazoa; phylum Arthropoda; class Arachnida; order Ixodida; family Ixodidae; genus Rhipicephalus; species Rhipicephalus microplus. The sequence goes on along the minus strand of NC_134704.1, from coordinate 173,635,867 downwards.
TCGTGAGTTCTAATCTCACGGGTCCTCGAGAGTCAAGACTAACGTCTCTCTAGTTTTTTTGTTTTCGAAGTTTAGTTCGAAATACTTCTGATGGTGTCACTGTCTGAACAAGACGCTGCGCAGGCGCGTGGCTTGGTTGGTTAAAACAGGTGGAAAGGCATGAACCTGTCTGTTTTTGCTAGGGCTACTGTGTGCAACATGTTTTTTATCGCTAAACTGTGGTATGTGATGCAGGTGTTACATTGTTCAAGGATCAACGTGCAAAGGCTGCACAGAGTGTTCGCAGTTTTTATATGGGGCTCGAAATGGGAAAGGTGCAGACGGACCAACTTGTTCAGGCGCGTGAAGGACGGAGGTCTTGGTTTGGCGCACCTATTTGTGAGACAAGTAGTAAATAGATTTTTGTTTTTCCGTGACGTCAGGGATCCGTTTTTGCGTACGGTATGCCAGCTCAGGTTAGGCAGTGCCTTACCAGATCTTGTTGTTACTACGGATAGCCGGCCCGTGACGTTGCGTGGGTATCTCAAGGAAGTGGTAGACAGTGTACGTTTTTTATCTGTACGCTTTTCGATAGATTATCTAGCAAGTGTTAGAAGAAAAGAATTGTACAAAGATGTATGTGCTATGGTTTTGCCAGTACCATTGTACAGGGCCATATACAGTGGAAGACCGGGACAAAATGTACTGAAGCGGGTGAGAAACATGCAGGTACCTACAGGGGTGAAAACTTTTTTCTTCAAGTTACACACAGGAACACTATCAGTAAAGACTTTCACAGAGGAACGGGGTTTTTTTACACCATGGGGGTCACACTGCTTGATATGTAAGAAACCAGAAACAATAGACCATGTTTTTTTGCATTGTTGGGAAGGGGTACATTTTTGGGACATATTACAGAGGACAATAAAGAAGGATTTTCCACTAGACCCACACGGAATAAGGTACCTCGCAGTAACAAATGATGATGGGGTCCCATTTGATGTAGTGATGTTGACCGGTCTCCACTGTATATGGCGTGCACGAATGGCCGGATACCATTTCGACCCGGACGCAAAGCCAGCAGTAATTTATTTCAGGCAAAGCATGTCTGCATTCATTGAGTGTAGCAAAATAGGGGATATCGAGCCAGAATGGTTGTCAAGGTTTGAACCCCTGGCAAACCTTAAGTATTTTTAAGAGGACAACATCAGTACAGATGGGACTGATGGCAATGTTTGTTCTTTTTTTTCTCTTTGTATTGTAATATATGTGTGTGCAATGATTGCCCTGTACAATGTCCATGCAAGGCAATAAATAAAAAAAAAAGGCTTGGTTGGTTAAAGCGCCTGTGTTGTAAACAGGAGATCGTGAGTTCGAATCTCACCGGTGCCTCGAGAGTGAAGACTAACGTCTCTCTAGTTTTTTTGTTTTCGAAGTATAGTTCGAGATACTTCTGATGGTGTCACTGCCTGAACAAGACGCTGCAGGCGCCGTGGTTTAGTTAGTTAAAGCGCCTGTCTGGTAAGCAGGAGATCGTGAGTTCGAACCTCACCGGTGCCTCGAGAGTCAAAACAAACGGCTCTCTAGTTTTTTGTTTTCGAAGTTTAGTTCGAAATACTTCTGATGGTGTCACTGCCCCAACAAGACGCCGCGCAGGTGCCGTGGCTTAGTTGGTTAAAGCGCCTGTCTAGTAAACAGGAGAGCATGAGTTCGAATCTCACTGGTGCTTCGAGAGTCAAGGCAACCGTCTCTCTAGTTTTCTGTTTTCGAAGTTTAGTTCGAAAATCTTCTGATGGTGTGACTGCCTGAAGAAGACGCTGCGCAGGCGCCGTGGCTTAGTTAAAGCGCCAGTCTGGTAAGCAGGAGATCTTGAGTTCGAATCTCACCGGTGCCTCGGGAGTCAAGACTGACGTCTCCCTAGTTTTTTGTTTTCGAACATTCATGACTTTTTTGCGCAAACACGTACATGGACACAAGGAAAAGAGGCAAACAACACGGGCGCCCAAGTTGTTTGCCTCTTTTCTTGGTGTCCGTGTACGTCTTTGCGCAAAGAAGTCATGATCGAGTACCAACTCGCCCAACTTTCAGTACTTTTGTTTTCGAATTTTAGTTCGAAATACTTCTTATGGTGTCACTTCCTGAATAAAACGCTGCGCAGGCGCCGTGGCTTAGTTAGTTAAAGCGCCTGTCAAGTAAACAGGAGATCGTGAGTTCGAATCTCACCGGTGCCTCGAGAGTCAAGACAAACCTCTCTCTAGTTTTTTGTTTTCGAAGTTCAGTTCGAAATACTTTTGATGAAGTCACTGCCCGAACAAGAGGCTGCGCAGGCGCCGTGATTTAGTTGGTTAAAGCGTCTGTCTAGTAAACAGGAGAGCATGAGTTCGAATCTCACCGGTGCCTCGAGAGTCAAGGCAACCGTCTCTCTAGTTTTTTGTTTTCGATGTTTAGTTCGAAATTCTTCTTATGGTGTGACTGCCTGAACACGACGCTGCGCAGGCGCCGTGGCTTAGTTAGTTAAAGCGCCTGTCTAGCAAACAGGAGATCGTGAGTTCGAATCTCACCGGTGCCTCGAGAGTGAAGACTAACGTCTCTCTAGTTTTTTGTTTTCGAAGTATAGTTCGAAATACGTCTGATGGTGTCACTGCCTGAGCAAGACACTGCAGGCGCCGTGGCTTAGTTAGTTAAAGCGCCTGTCTGGTAAGCAGGAGATCGTGAGTTCGAATCTCACCGCTGCCTCGAGAGTCAAGACAAACGTCTCTCTAATTTTTTGTTTTCGCAGTTTATTTCGAAATACTTCTGATGGTGTCACTGCGTGAAGAGCACGCTGCGCAGGTGGCGTGGCTTAGTTGGTTAAAGCGCCTGTCTAGTAAACAGGAGATCGTGAGTTCGAATCTCACGGGTCCTCGAGAGTCAAGACTAACGTCTCTCTAGTTTTTTCTTTTCGAAGTATAGTTCTAAATACTTCTAATGGTGTCACTGCCTGAACAAGGCGCTGCGCAGGCGCCGTGAATATTTGGCTAAATCGCCAGTCTAGTAAACAGGAGATCGTGAGTTCGAATCCCACCGGTGCCTCAAGATTCATGACTAACGTCTCTCTAGTTTTTTGTTTTTGAACTATAATTTAAAATGCTTCTAATGGTGTCACTGGCTGAAGAAGATGTTGCGCAGGCACCGTGTCTTAGTTCGTTATCTCACCTGTCTAGTAAACAGGAGATAGTGAGCTCGAATCTCACCGGTACCTCGAGAGACAAGACAAATTTCTCTGTAATTTTTTGTTTTCGAAGTATAGTTCGAAATACTTCTAATGGTGTCACTGCCTCTACAAGATGTCGCGCACGCGCCGTGGCTTAGTTCGTTGAAGCGCCTGTCTAGTAAACAAGAGATCGTGAGTTGGAATCTCACCGGTGCCTCGAGAGTAAATTCAAATGTCTCTCTAGTTTTTTGTTTTCGAAGTTTAGTTCGAATTACTTCTGATGGTGTCACTGTCTGAACAAGACGCTGCGCAGGCGCGTGGCTTAGTTGGTTAAAGCGCCTGTCTAGTAAACAGGAGATCGTGAGTTCGATTCTCACCGGTGCCTTGAGAGTCAACACAAACGTCTCTCTAGTTTTTTGTTTTCGAAGTTTAGTTCGAAATACTTCTGATGGTTTCGCTGCCTGAACAAGACGCTGCACAGGTGACGTGGCTTCGTTGGTTAAAGCGCCTGTCTAGTAAACAGGAGATCGTGAGTTCGAATCTCACCGGTGCCTCGAGAGTCAAGACAAACGTCTCTCTAGCCTTTTGTTTTCCAAGTTTAGTTCGAAATACTTCTGATGGTGTCACTGCCTGAACAAGAGGCTCCGCAGACACAGTGGCTTAGTTGGTTAAAGTGCCTGTCTAGTAAACAGGAGATCATGAGTTCGAATCTCAGCAGTGCCTCGAGAGTCAAGACAAACGTCTCTCTAGTTTTTTGTATTCGAAGTTTATTTCGAAATACTTCTGATGGTGTCACTGTCTGAACAAGAGGCTGCGCAGGCGCGTGGCTTAGATGGTTAAAGCGCCTGTCTAGTAAACAGGAGATCGTGAGTTCGAATCTCACCGGTGCCTCGAGAGTCAAGACAAACTTCTCTCTAGTTTTTTTGTTTTCGAAGTTTAGTTCGAAATTCTTCTGATGGTGTGACTGCCTGAACAAGAGGCTGCGCAGGCGCCGTGGCTTAGTTGGTTAAAGCGCCTGTCTTGTGAACGGGAGATCGTGAGTTCGAATCTCACCGGTGCTTCGAGAGTCAAGACAAACGTCTCTCTAGTTTTTTGTTTTCGAAGTTTAGTTCGAAATACTTCTGATGGTGTCACTGCCTGAACAACACGCTGCGCAGGCGCCGTGGCTTAGTTGGTTAAAGCACCTGTCTACTAAACAGGAGATCGTGAGTTCTAATCTCACGGGTCCTCGAGAGTTAAGACTAACGTCTCTCTAGTTTTTTGTTTTCGAAGTTTAGTTCGAAATACTTCTGATGGTGTCACTGTCTGAACAAGACGCTGCGCAGGCCCGTGGCTTGGTTCGTTAAAGCGCCTGTGTTGTAAACAGGAGATCGTGAGTTCGAATCTCACCGGTGCCTCGAGAGTGAAGACTAACGTCTCTCTAGTTTTTTTGTTTTCGAAGTATAGTTCGAGATACTTCTGATGGTGTCACTGCCTGAACAAGACGCTGCAGGCGCCGTGGTTTAGTTAGTTAGAGCGCCTGTCTGGTAAGCAGGAGATCGTGAGTTCGAACCTCACCGGTGCCTCGAGAGTCAAAACAAACAGCTCTCTAGTTTTTTGTTTTCGAAGTTTAGTTCGAAATACTTCTGATGGTGTCACTGCCCCAACAAGACGCCGCGCAGGTGCCGTGGCTTAGTTGGTTAAAGCGCCTGTCTAGTAAACAGGAGAGCATGAGTTCGAATCTCACTGGTGCTTCGAGAGTCAAGGCAACCGTCTCTCTAGTTTTTTGTTTTCGAACATTCATGACTTTTTTGCGCAAACACGTACATGGACACAAGGAAAAGAGGCAAACAACACGGGCGCCCAAGTTGTTTGCCTCTTTTCTTGGTGTCCGTGTATGTCTTTGCGCAAAGAAGTCATGATCGAGTACCAACTCGCCCAACTTTCAGTACTTTTTTTTCGAATTTTAGTTCGAAATACTTCTGATGGTGTCACTGCCTGAATAAAACGCTGCGCAGGCGCCGTGGCTTAGTTAGTTAAAGCGCCTGTCAAGTAAACAGGAGATCGTGAGTTCGAATCTCACCGGTGCCTCGAGAGTCAAGACAAACGGCTCTCTAGTTTTTTGTTTTCGAAGTTTACTTCGAAATACTTCTGATGATGTGACTGCCTGAACAAGAGGCTGCGCAGGCGCCGTGGCTTAGTTAGTTAAAGAGCCTGTCTAGTAAACGGGAGATCGTAGTTCGAATCTCACCGGTGCCTCGAGAGTCAAGGCAACGGTCTCTCTAGTTTTTTGTTTTCGAAGTGTAGTTCGAAATTCTTCTGATGGTGTGACTGCCTGAACAAGACGCTGTGCAGGCGCCGTGGCTTAGTTCGTTAAAGCGCCTGTCTAGTAAACAAGAGATCGTGAGTTCGAATCTCACCGGTGCCTCGAGAGTCAAGACAAACGTCTCTCTAGTTTTTTGTTTTCGAAGTTTAGTTCGAAATACTTCTGATGGTGTCACTGTCTGAACAAGATTCTGCGCAGGCGCGTGGCTTAGTTGGTTAAAGCGCCTGTCTAGTAAACAGGAGATCGTGAGTTCAATTTTCACCGGTGCCTCGTGAGTCAACACAAACGTCTCTCTAGTGTTTTGTTTTCGAAGTTTAGTTCGAAATACTTCTGATGGTTTCGCTGCCTGAACAAGACGCTGTACAGGTGACGTGGCTTCGTTGGTTAAAGCGCCTGTCTAGTAAACAGGAGATCGTGAGTTCGAATCTCACCGGTGCCTCGAGAGTCTAGACAAACGTCTCTCTAGCTTTTTGTTTTTTTAAGTTTAGTTCGAAATATTTCTGATGGTGTCACTGCCTGAACAAGAGGCTGCGCAGACACAGTGGCTTAGTTGGTTAAAGTGCCTGTCTAGTAAACAGGAGATCATCAGTTCGAATCTCACTGGTGCCTCGAGAGTCAAGACAAACGTCTCTCTAGTTTTTTGTTTTCGAAGTTTATTTCGAAATACTTCTGATGGTGTCACTGTCTGAACAAGACGCTGAGCAGGCGCGTGGCTTAGATGGTTACAGCGCCTGTCTAGTAAACAGAAGATCGTGAGTTCGAATCTCACCGGTGCCTCGAGAGTCAAGACAAACCTCTCTCTAGTTTTTTGTTTTCGAAGTTTAGTTCGAAATTCTTCTGATGGTGTGACTGCCTGAACAAGAGGCTGCGCAGGAGCCGTGGCTTAGTTGGTTAAAGCGCCTGTCTTGTAAACAGGAGATCGTGAGTTCGAATCTCACCGGTGCCTCGAGAGTCAAGACAAACGTCTCTCTAGTTTTTTGTTTTCGCAGTTTATTTCGAAATACTTTTGATGGTGTCACTGCCTGAAGAGCACACTGCGCAGGCGCCGTGGCTTAGTTGGTTAAAGCTCCTGTCTAGTAAACAGGAGATTGTGAGTTCGAATCTCACGGGTCCTCGAGAGTCAAGACTAACGTCTCTCTAGTTTTTTCTTTTCGAAGTATAGTTCTAAATACTTCTAATGGTGTCACTGCCTGAACAAGGCGCTGCGCAGGCGCCGTGGGTTATTTGGCTAAATCGCCAGTCTAGTAAACAGGAGATCGTGAGTTCGAATCCCACCGGTGCCACAAGAGTCATGACTAACGTCTCTCTAGTTTTTTGTTTTTGAACTATAATTTAAAATGCTTCTAATGGTGTCACTGGCTGAAGAAGTTGTTGCGCAGGCACCGTGTCTTAGTTCGTTATCTCACCTGTCTAGTAAACAGGAGATAGTGAGCTCGAATCTCACCGGTACCTCGAGAGACAAGACAAATTTCTCTGTAATTTTTTGTTTTCGAAGTATAGTTCGAAATACTTTTAATGGTGTCACTGCCTCTACAAGACGTTGCGCACGCGCCGTGGCTTAGTTCGTTGAAGTGCCTGTCTAGTAAACAAGAGATCGTGAGTGGAAATCTCACCGGTGCCTCGAGAGTAAATTCAAACGTCTCTCTAGTTTTTTGTTTTCGAAGTTTAGTTCGAATTACTTCTGATGGTGTCACTGCCTGAACAAGACGCTGCGCAGGCGCCGTGGCTTCTTTAGTTAAAGCGCCTGTCTAGTAAACAGGAGATCGCGAGTTCGAATCTCACCGGTGCCTCGAGAGTCAAGACAAACGTCTCTCTAGTTTTTTGTTTTCGAAGTTTAGTTCGAAATTCTTCTGATGGTGTGACTGCCTGAACAAGACGCTGCGCAGGCGCCGTGGCTTAGTTAGTTAAAGCGCCTGTCTAGTAAACAGGAGATCGTGAGTTCGAATCTCACCGGTGCCTCGAAGGTCATGACTAACGTCTCTCTAGTTTTTTTGTTTTCGAAGTTTAGTTCGAAATACGTCTGATGGTGTCACTGTCTGAACAAGACGCTGCGCAGGCGCCGTGGCTTAGTTGGTTAAAGCGCATGTCTAGTAAACAGAAGATCGAGAGTTCGAATCTCACCGGTGCCTCGAGAGTGAAGACTAACGTCTCTCTAGTTTTCTTGTTTTCGAAGTATAGTTCGAAATACTTCTGATGGTGTCACTGCCTGAACAAGACGCTGCGCAGGCGCCGTGGCTTCTTTAGATAAAGCGCCTGTCTAGTAAACAGGAGATCGCGAGTTCGAATCTCACCGGTGCCTCGAGAGTCAAGACAAACGTCTCTCTAGTTTTTTGTTTTCGAAGTTTAGTTCAAAATACTTCTGATGGTGTCACTGTCGGAACAAGACGCTGCGCAGGCGCGTGGCTTAGTTGGTTAAAGCGCCTGTCTAGTAAACAGGAGATCGTGAGCTCGATTCTCACCGGTGCCTCGAGAGTCAACACAAACGTCTCTCTAGTTTTTTGTTTTCGAAGTTTAGTTCGAAATATTTTTGATGGTGTCACTGCCCAAACAAGACGCTGCGCAGACGCCGTAGCTTCTCCAGATAAAGCGCCTGTCTAGTAAACAGGATATCGTGAGTTCGAATCTGACCAGTGCCTCGAGAGTCATGACTAACGTCTCTCAAGTTTTTTGTTTTTGAAGTTTAGTTCGAAATACTTTTAATGGTGTCACTGCCTCTACAAGATGTCGCGCACGCGCCGTGGCTTAGTTCGTTGAAGCGCCTGTCTAGTAAACAAGTGATCGTGAGTTGGAATCTCACCGGTGCCTCGAGAGTAAATTCAAACGTCTCTCTAGTTTTTTGTTTTCGAAGTTTAGTTCGAATTACTTCTGATGGTGTCACTGCCTGAACAAGACGCTGCGCAGGCGCCGTGGCTTCTTTAGTTAAAGCGCCTGTCTAGTAAACAGGAGATCGCGAGTTCGAATCTCACCGGTGCCTCGAGAGTCAAAACAAACGTCTCTCTAGTTTTTTGTTCTCGAAGTTTAGTTCGAAATACTTCTGATGGTGTCACTGTCTGAACAAGACGCGGCGCAGGCGCGTGGCTTAGTTTGTTAAAGCGCCTGTCTAGTAAACAGGAGATCGTGAGTTCGATTCTCACCGGTGCCTTGAGAGTCAACACAAACGTCTCTCTAGTTTTTTGTTTTCGAAGTTTAGTTCGAAATACTTCTGATGGTTTCGCTGCCTGAACAAGACGCTGCACAGGTGACGTGGCTTCGTTGGTTAAAGCGCCTGTCTAGTAAACAGGAGATCGTGAGTTCGAATCTCACCGGTGCCTCGAGAGTCAAGACAAACGTCTCTCTAGCTTTTTTTTTCGAAGTTTAGTTCGAAATACTTCTGATGGTGTCACTGCCTGAACAAGAGGCTGCGCAGGCGCAGTGGCTTAGTTGGTTAAAGCGCCTGTCTAGTAAACAGGAGATCATGAGTTCGAATCTCACCGGTGCCTCGAGAGTAGAGACAAACGTCTCTTTAGTTTTTTGTTTTCGAAGTTTAGTTCGAAATACTTCTGATGGTGTCACTGTCTGAACAAGACGCAGCGCAGACGCGTGGCTTAATTGGTTAAAGCGCCTGTCTAGTAAACAGGAGATCGTGAGTTCAAATCTCACCGGTACCTCGAGAGTGAAGACTAACGTCTCTCTAGTTTTTTGTTTTCGAAGTATACTTCGAAATTTTTCTGATGGTGTCACTGCCTGAACAAGACGCTTCAGGCGCCGTGGCTTAGTTAGTTAAAGCGCCTGTCTGGTAAGCAGGAGATCGTGAGTTCGAATCTCACCGGTGCCTCGGGAGTCAAGACTGACGTCTCTCTAGTTTTTTGTTTTCGAAGATTCATGACTTTTTTGCGCAAACCCGTACACGGACTCAAGGAAAAGAGGCAAACAATACGGGCGCCCGTGTTGTTTGCCTCTTTTCCTTGTGTCCGTGTACGTGTTTGCGCAAAGAAGTCATGATCGAGTACCAACTCGCCCAACTTTCAGTACTTTTGTTTTCGAAGTTTAGTTCGAAATACTTCTGATGGTGTGACTGCCTGAACAAGACGCTGCGCAGACGCCGTGGCTTAGTTAGTTAAAGCGATGTCTAGTAAATAGGAGATCGTAGTACAAATTTCACCGGTGCCTCGAGAGTCAAGACAAACCTCTCTCTAGTTTTTTGTTTTCGAAGTTTAGTTCGAAATACTTCTGATGGTGTGACTGCCTGAACTAGACGCTGCGCAGGCGCCGTGGCTTAGTTCGTTAAAGCGCCTGTCTAGTAAACAGGACATCGTGAGTTCGAATCTCACCGGCTCCTCGAGAGTCAAGACAAACGTCTCTCTAGCTTTTTGTTTTCGAAGTTTAGTTCGAAATACTTCTGATGGTGTCACTGCCTGAACAAGAGGCTGCGCAGACACAGTGGCTTAGTTTGTTAAAGCGCTTGTCTAGTAAACAGGAGATCATGAGTTCGAATCTCACCGGTGCCTCGAGAATCAAGACAAACGTCTCTCTAGTTTTTTTGTTTTCGAAGTTTATTTCGAAATACTTCTGATGGTGTCACTGTCTGAACAAGACGCTGCGCAGGCGCGTGGATTAGTTGGTTAAAGCGCCTATCTAGTAAACAGGAGATCGTGAGTTCGAATCTCACAGGTGCCTCGAGAGTGAAGACTAACGTATCTCTAGTTTTTTGTTTTCGAAGTATAGTTCGAAATACGTCTGATGGTGTCACTGCCTGAGCAAGACGCTGCAGGCGCCGTGGCTTAGTTAGTTAAAGCGCCTGTCTGGTAAGCAGGAGATCGTGAGTTCGAATCTCACCGGTGCCTCGGGAGTCAAGACTAACGTCTCTCTAGTTTTTTGTTTTCGAACATTCATGACTTTTTTGCGCAAACACGTACACGGACACAAGGAAAAGAGGCAAACAACATGGGCGCCCGTGTTGTTTGCCTCTTTTCCTTGTGTCCGTGTACGTCTTTGCGCAAAGAAGTCATGATCGAGTACCAACTCGCCCAACTTTCAGTACTTTTGTTTTCGAAGTTTAGTTCGAAATACTTCTGATGGTGTCACTGCCTGAACAAGACGCTGCGCAGGCGCCGTGGCTTAGTTAGTTAAAGAGCCTGTCTAGTAAACGGGAGATCGTAGTTCGAATCTCACCGGTGCCTCGAGAGTCAAGGCAAACCTCTCTCTAGTTTTTTTGTTTTCGAAGTTTAGTTCGAAATATTTTTGATGGTGTCACTGCCCAAACAAGACGCTGCGCAGACGCCGTAGCTTCTCCAGATAAAGCGCCTGTCTAGTAAACAGGATATCGTGCGTTCGAATCTGACCAGTGCCTCGAGAGTCATGACTAACGTCTCTCTAGTTTTTTGTTTTTGAAGTTTAGTTCGAAATACTTCTAATGGTGTCACTGCCTCAACAAGACGCCGCGCAGGCGCCGTGGCCTAGTTGGTTAAAGCGCCTGTCTAGTAAACAAGAGATGGTGAGTTCGAATCTCACCGGTGCCTCGAGAGTAAAGACAAACGTCTCTCTAGTTTTTTGTTTTCGAAGTTTAGTTCGAAATACTTCTGATGGTGTCACTGCCTGAACAAGAGGCTGCGCAGGCGCAGTGGCTTAGTTGGTTAAAGCGCCTGTCTAGTAAACAGGAGATCGTGAGTTCGAATCTCACCGGTATCTCGAGAGTGAAGACTAACGTCTCTCTAGTTTTTTGTTTTCGAAGTATACTTCGAAATTTTTCTGATGGTGTCACTGCCTGAACAAGACGCTTCAGGCGCCGTGCCTTAGTTAGTTAAAGCGCCTGTCTGGTAATCAGGAGATCGTGAGTTCGAATCTCACCGGTGCCTCGGGAGTCAAGACTGACGTCTCTCTAGTTTTTTGTTTTCGAAGATTCATGACTTTTTTGCGCAAACACGTACACGGACTCAAGGAAAAGAGGCAAACAACACGGGCGCCCGTGTTGTTTGCCTCTTTTCCTTGTGTCCGTGTACGTCTTTGCGCAAAGAAGTCATGATCGAGTACCAACTCGCCCAACTTTCAGTACTTTTGTTTTCGAAGTTTAGTTCGAAATACTTCTGATGGTGTCACTGTCTGAACAAGACGCTGCGCAGGCGCGTGGCTTAGTTGGTTAAAGCGCCCGTCTAGTAAACAGGAGATCGTGAGTTCGATTCTCACCGGTGCCTTGAGAGTCAACACAAACGTCTCTCTAGTTTTTTGTTTTCGAAGTTTAGTTCGAAATACTTCTGATGGTTTCGCTGCCTGAACAAGACGCTGCACAGGTGACGTGGCTTCGTTGGTTAAAGCGCCTGTCTACTAAACAGGAGATCGTGAGTTCGAATCTTACCGGTGCCTCAAGAGTCAAGACAAACGTCTCTCTAGCTTTTTGTTTTCGAAGTTTAGTTCGAAATACTTCTGATGGTGTCACTGCCTGAACAAGAGGCTGCGCAGGCGCAGTGGCTTAGTTGGTTAAAGCGCCTGTCTAGTAAACAGGAGATCATGAGTTCGAATCTCACCGGTACCTCGAGAGTGAAGACTAACGTCTCTCTAGTTTTTTGTTTTCGAAGTATACTTCGAAATTTTTCTGATGGTGTCACTGCCTGAACAAGACGCTTCAGGCGCCGTGGCTTAGTTAGTTAAAGCGCCTGTCTGGTAAGCAGGAGATCGTGAGTTCGAATCTCACCGGTGCCTCGGGAGTCAAGACTCACGTCTCTCTAGTTTTTTGTTTTCGAAGATTCATGACTTTTTTGCGCAAACACGTACACGGACACAAGGAAAAGAGGCAAACAACACGGGCGCCCGTGTTGTTTGCCTCTTTTCCTTGTGTCCGTGTACGTGTTTGCGCAAAGAAGTCATGATCGAGTACGAACTCGCCCAACTTTCAGTACTTTTGTTTTCGAAGTTTAGTTCGAAATACTTCTGATGGTGTGACTGCCTGAACAAGACGCTGCGCAGACGCCGTGGCTTAGTTAGTTAAAGCGCTGTCTAGTAAATAGGAGATCGTAGTACAAATCTCACCGGTGCCTCGAGAGTCAAGACAAACCTCTCTCTAGTTTTTTGTTTTCGAAGTTTAGTTCGAAATACTTCTGATGGTGTGACTGCCTGAACAAGACGCTGCGCAGGCGCCGTGGCTTAGTTCGTTAAAGCGCCTGTCTAGTAAACAGGACATCGTGAGTTCGAATCTCACTGGTTCCTCGAGAGTCAAGACAAACGTCTCTCTAGCTTTTTGTTTTCTAAGTTTAGTTCGAAATACTTCTGATGGTGTCACTGCCTGAACAAGAGGCTGCGCAGACACAGTGGCTTAGTTGGTTAAAGCGCCTGTCTAGTAAACAGGAGATCATGAGTTCGAATCTCACCGGTGCCTCGAGAATCAAGACAAACGTCTCTCTAGTTTTTTTGTTTTCGAAGTTTATTTCGAAATACTTCTGATGGTGTCACTGTCTGAACAAGACGCTGCGCAGGCGCGTGGATTAGTTGGTTAAAGCGCCTATCTAGTAAACAGGAGATCGTGAGTTCGAATCTCACCGGTGCCTCGAGAGTGAAGACTAACGTCTCTCTAGTTTTTTGTTTTCGAAGTATAGTTCGAAATACGTCTGATGGTGTCACTGCCTGAGCAAGACGCTGCAGGCGCCGTGGCTTAGTTAGTTAAAGCGCCTGTCTGGTAAGCAGGAGATCGTGAGTTCGAATCTCACCGGTGCCTCGGGAGTCAAGACTAACGTCTCTCTAGTTTTTTGTTTTCGAACATTCCTGACTTTTTTGCGCAAACACGTACACGGACACAAGGAAAAGAGGCAAACAACACGGGCGCCCGTGTTGTTTGCCTCTTTTCCTTGTGTCCGTGTACGTCTTTGCGCAAAGAATTCATGATCGAGTACCAACTCGCCCAACCTTCAGTACTTTTTGTTTTCGAAGTTTAGTTCGAAATACTTCTGATGGTGTCACTGCCTGAATAAAACGCTGCGCAGGCGCCGTGGCTTAGTTAGTTAAAGCGCCTGTCTAGTAAACAGGAGATCGTGAGTTCGAATCTCACCGGTGCCTCGAGAGTCAAGACAAACGGCTCTCTAGTTTTTTGTTTTCGAAGTTTAGTTCGAAATACTTCTGATGATGATGACTGCCTGAACAAGACGCTGCGCAGGCGCCGTGGCTTAGTTAGTTAAAGAGCCTGTCTAGTAAACGGGAGATCGTAGTTCGAATCTCACCGGTGCCTCGAGAGTCAAGACAAACCTCTCTCTAGTTTTTTGTTTTCGAAGTTTAGTTCGAAATATTTTTGATGGTGTCACTGCCCAAACAAGACGCTGCGCAGACGCCGTAGCTTCTCCAGATAAAGCGCCTGTCTAGTAAACAGGATATCGTGAGTTCGAATCTGACCAGTGCCTCGAGAGTCATGACTAACGTCTCTCTAGTTTTTTGTTTTTGAAGTTTAGTTCGAAATACTTCTAATGGTGTCACTGCCTCAACAAGACGCCGCGCAGGCGCCGTGGCCTAGTTGGTTAAAGCGCCTGTCTAGTAAACAAGAGATGGTGAGTTCGAATCTCACCGATGCCTCGAGAGTAAAGACAAACGTCTCTCTAGTTTTTTGTTTTCGAAGTTTAGTTCGAAATACTTCTGATGGTGTCACTGCCTGAACAAGCGGCTGCGCAGGCGCAGTGGCTTAGTTGGTTAAAGCGCCTGTCTAGTAAACAGGAGATCGTGAGTTCGAATCTCACCGGTACCTCGAGAGTGAAGACTAACGTCTCTCTAGTTTTTTGTTTTCGAAGTATACTTCGAAATTTTTCTGATGGTGTCACTGCCTGAACAAGACGCTTCAGGCGCCGTGGCTTAGTTAGTTAAAGCGCCTGTCTGGTAAGCAGGAGATCGTGAGTTCGAATCTCACCGGTGCCTCGGGAGTCAAGACTGACGTCTCTCTAGTTTTTTGTTTTCGAAGATTCATGACTTTTTTGCGCAAACACGTACACGGACTCAAGGAAAAGAGGCAAACAACACGGGCGCCCGTGTTGTTTGCCTCTTTTCCTTGTGTCCGTGTACGTGTTTGCGCAAAGAAGTCATGATCGAGTACCAACTCGCCCAAGTTTCAGTGCTTTTGTTTTCGAAGTTTAGTTCGAAATATTTCTGATGGTGTGACTGCCTGAACAAGACGCTGCGCAGACGCCGTGGCTTAGTTAGTTAAAGCGCTGTCTAGTAAACAGGAGATCATGAGTTCGAATCTCACCGGTGCCTCGAGAATCAAGACAAACGTCTCTCTAGTTTTTTTGTTTTCGAAGTTTATTTCGAAATACTTCTGATGGTGTCACTGTCTGAACAAGACGCTGCGCAGGCGCGTGGATTACTTGGTTAAAGCGCCTATCTAGTAAACAGGAGATCGTGAGTTCGAATCTCACCGGTGCCTCGAGAGTGAAGACTAACGTCTCTCTAGTTTTTTGTTTTCGAAGTATAGTTCGAAATACGTCTGATGGTGTCACTGCCTGAGCAAGACGCTGCAGGCGCCGTGGCTTAGTTAGTTAAAGCGCCTGTCTGGTAAGCAGGAGATCGTGAGTTCGAATCTCACCGGTGCCTCGGGAGTCAAGACTAACGTCTCTCTAGTTTTTTGTTTTCGAACATTCCTGACTTTTTTGCGCAAACACGTACACGGACACAAGGAAAAGAGGCAAACAACACGGGCGCCCGTGTTGTTTGCCTCTTTTCCTTGTGTCCGTGTACGTCTTTGCGCAAAGAATTCATGATCGAGTACCAACTCGCCCAACTTTCAGTACTTTTTGTTTTCGAAGTTTAGTTCGAAATACTTCTGATGGTGTCACTGCCTGAATAAAACGCTGCGCAGGCGCCGTGGCTTAGTTAGTTAAAGCGCCTGTCTAGTAAACAGGAGATCGTGAGTTCGAATCTCACCGGTGCCTCGAGAGTCAAGACAAACGGCTCTCTAGTTTTTTGTTTTCGAAGTTTAGTTCGAAATACTTCTGATGATGATGACTGCCTGAACAAGACGCTGCGCAGGCGCCGTGGCTTAGTTAGTTAAAGAGCCTGTCTAGTAAACGGGAGATCGTAGTTCGAATCTCACCGGTGCCTCGAGAGTCAAGACAAACCTCTCTCTAGTTTTTTGTTTTCGAAGTTTAGTTCGAAATATTTTTGATGGTGTCACTGCCCAAACAAGACGCTGCGCAGACGCCGTAGCTTCTCCAGATAAAGCGCCTGTCTAGTAAACAGGATATCGTGAGTTCGAATCTGACCAGTGCCTCGAGAGTCATGACTAACGTCTCTCTAGTTTTTTGTTTTTGAAGTTTAGTTCGAAATACTTCTAATGGTGTCACTGCCTCAACAAGACGCCGCGCAGGCGCCGTGGCCTAGTTGGTTAAAGCGCCTGTCTAGTAAACAAGAGATGGTGAGTTCGAATCTCACCGGTGCCTCGAGAGTAAAGACAAACGTCTCTCTAGTTTTTTGTTTTCGAAGTTTAGTTCGAAATACTTCTGATGGTGTCACTGCCTGAACAAGAGGCTGCGCAGGCGCAGTGGCTTAGTTGGTTAAAGCGCCTGTCTAGTAAACAGGAGATCGTGAGTTCGAATCTCACCGGTACCTCGAGAGTGAAGACTAACGTCTCTCTAGTTTTTTGTTTTCGAAGTATACTTCGAAATTTTTCTGATGGTGTCACTGCCTGAACAAGACGCTTCAGGCGCCGTGGCTTAGTTAGTTAAAGCGCCTGTCTGGTAAGCAGGAGATCGTGAGTTCGAATCTCACCGGTGCCTCGGGAGTCAAGACTGACGTCTCTCTAGTTTTTTGTTTTCGAAGATTCATGACTTTTTTGCGCAAACACGTACACGGACTCAAGGAAAAGAGGCAAACAACACGGGCGCCCGTGTTGTTTGCCTCTTTTCCTTGTGTCCGTGTACGTGTTTGCGCAAAGAAGTCATGATCGAGTACCAACTCGCCCAACTTTCAGTGCTTTTGTTTTCGAAGTTTAGTTCGAAATATTTCTGATGGTGTGACTGCCTGAACAAGACGCTGCGCAGACGCCGTGGCTTAGTTAGTTAAAGCGCTGTCTAGTAAATAGGAGATCGTAGTACAAATCTCACCGGTGCCTCGAGAGTCAAGACAAACCTCTCTCTAGTTTTTTGTTTTCGAAGTTTAGTTCGAAATACTTTTGATGAAGTCACTGCCCGAACACGACGCTGCGCAGGCGCCGTGGCTTAGTTAGTTAAAGCGCCTGTCTAGCAAACAGGAGATCGTGAGTTGGAATCTCACCGGTGCCTCGAGAGTCAAGACAAACGTCTCTCTAATTTTTTGTTTTCGCAGTTTATTTCGAAATACTTCTGATGGTGTCACTGCGTGAAGAGCACGCTGCGAAGGCGCCGTGGCTTAGTTGGTTAAAGCGCCTGTCTAGTAAACAGGAGATCATGAGTTCGAATCTCACGGGTCCTCGAGAGTCAAGACTAACGTCTCTCTAGTTTTTTCTTTTCGAAGTATAGTTCTAAATACTTCTAATAGTGTCACTGCCTGAACAAGGCGCAGCGCAGGCGCCGTGGGTTATTTGGCTAAATCGCCAGTCTAGTAAACAGGAGATCGTGAGTTCGAATCCCACCGGTGCCTCAAGAGTCATGACTAACGTCTCTCTAGTTTTTTGTTTTTGAAATATAATTTAAAATGCTTCTAATGGTGTCACTAGCTGAAGAAGATGTTGCGCAGGCACCGTGTCTTAGTTCGTTATCTCACCTGTCTAGTAAACAGGAGATAGTGAGCTCGAATCTCACCGGTACCTCGAGAGACAAGACAACTTTCTCTGTAATTTTTTGTTATCGAAGTATAGTTCGAAATACTTTTAATGGTGTCACTGCCTCTACAAGATGTCGCGCACGCGCCGTGGCTTAGTTCTTGAAGCGCCTGTCTAGTAAACAAGAGATCGTGAGTTGGAATCTCACCGGTGCCTCGAGAGTAAATTGAAACGTCTCTCTAGTTTTTTGTTTTCGAAGTTTAGTTCGAATTACTTCTGATGGTGTCACTGTCTGAACAAGACGCTGCGCAGGCGCGTGGCTTAGTTGGTTAAAGCGCCTGTCTAGTAAACAGGAGATCGTGAGTTCGATTCTCACCGGTGCCTTGAGAGTCAACACAAACGTCTCTCTAGTTTTTTGTTTTCGAAGTTTAGTTCGAAATACTTCTGATGGTTTCGCTGCCTGAACAAGACGCTGCACAGGTGACGTGGCTTCGTTGGTTAAAGCGCCTGTCTACTAAACAGGAGATCGTGAGTTCGAATCTCACCGGTGCCTCGAGAGTCAAGACAAACGTCTCTCTAGCTTTTTGTTTTCGAAGTTTAGTTCGAAATACTTCTGATGGTGTCACTGCCTGAACAAGAGGCTGCGCAGGCGCAGTGGCTTAGTTGGTTAAAGCGCCTGTCTAGTAAACAGGAGATCATGAGTTCGAATCTCACCGGTGCCTCGAGAATCAAGACAAACGTCTCTTTAGTTTTTTGTTTTCGAAGTTTAGTTCGAAATACTTCTGATGGTGTCACTGTCTGAACAAGACGCTGCGCAGGCGCGTGGCTTAGTTGGTTAAAGCGCCTGTCTAGTAAACAGGAGATCGTGAGTTCGAATCTCACCGGTACCTCGAGAGTGAAGACTAACGTCTCTCTAGTTTTTTGTTTTCGAAGTATACTTCGAAATTTTTCTGATGGTGTCACTGCCTGAACAAGACGCTTCAGGTGCCGTGGCTTAGTTAGTTAAAGCGCCTGTCTGGTGAGCAGGAGATCGTGAGTTCGAATCTCACCGGTGCCTCGGGAGTCAAGACTGACGTCTCTCTAGTTTTTTGTTTTCGAAGATTCATGACTTTTTTGCGCAAACACGTACACGGACTCAAGGAAAAGAGGCAAACAATACGGGCGCCCGTGTTGTTTGCCTCTTTTCCTTGTGTCCGTGTACGTGTTTGCGCAAAGAAATCATGATCGAGTACCAACTCGCCCAACTTTCAGTACTTTTGTTTTCGAAGTTTAGTTCGAAATACTTCTGATGGTGTGACTGCCTGAACAAGACGCTGCGCAGACGCCGTGGCTTAGTTAGTTAAAGCGCTGTCTAGTAAATAGGAGATCGTAGTACAAATCTCACCGGTGCCTCGAGAGTCAAGACAAACCTCTCTCTAGTTTTTTGTTTTCGAAGTTTAGTTCGAAATACTTCTGATGGTGTGACTGCCTGAACAAGACGCTGCGCAGGCGCCGTGGCTTAGTTCGTTAAAGCGCCTGTCTAGTAAACAGGAGATCGTGAGTTCGAATCTCACCGGTGCCTCGAGAGTCAAGACAAACGGCTGTCTAGTTTTTTGTTTTCGAAGTTTAGTTCGAAATACTTCTGATGATGTGACTGCCTGAACAAGACGCTGCGCAGGCGCCGTGGCTTAGTTAGTTAAAGAGCCTGTCTAGTAAACGGGAGATCGTAGTTCGAATCTCACCGGTGCCTCGAGAGTCAAGACAAACCTCTCTCTAGTTTTTTTGTTTTCGAAGTTTAGTTCGAAATATTTTTGATGGTGTCACTGCCCAAACAAGACGCTGCGCAGACGCCGTAGCTTCTCCAGATAAAGCGCCTGTCTAGTAAACAGGATATCGTGAGTTCGAATCTGACCAGTGCCTCGAGAGTCATGACTAACGTCTCTCTAGTTTTTTGTTTTTGAAGTTTAGTTCGAAATACTTCTAATGGTGTCACTGCCTCAACAAGACGCCGCGCAGGCGCCGTGGCCTAGTTGGTTAAAGCGCCTGTCTAGTAAACAAGAGATGGTGAGTTCGAATCTCACCGGTGCCTCGAGAGTAAAGACAAACGTCTCTCTAGTTTTTTGTTTTCGAAGTTTAGTTCGAAATACTTCTGATGGTGTCACTGCCTGAACAAGAGGCTGCGCAGGCGCAGTGGCTTAGTTGGTTAAAGCGCCTGTCTAGTAAACAGGAGATCGTGAGTTCGAATCTCACCGGTACCTCGAGAGTGAAGACTAACGTCTCTCTAGTTTTTTGTTTTCGAAGTATACTTCGAAATTTTTCTGATGGTGTCTCTGCCTGAACAAGACGCTTCAGGCGCCGTGGCTTAGTTAGTTAAAGCGCCTGTCTGGTAAGCAGGAGATCGTGAGTTCGAATCTCACCGGTGCCTCGGGAGTCAAGACTGACGTCTCTCTAGTTTTTTGTTTTCGAAGATTCATGACTTTTTTGCGCAAACACGTACACGGACTCAAGGAAAAGAGGCAAACAACACGGGCGCCCGTGTTGTTTGCCTCTTTTCCTTGTGTCCGTGTACGTGTTTGCGCAAAGAAGTCATGATCGAGTACCAACTCGCCCAACTTTCAGTGCTTTTGTTTTCGAAGTTTAGTTCGAAATACTTCTGATGGTGTGACTGCCTGAACAAGACGCTGCGCAGACGCCGTGGCTTAGTTAGTTAAAGCGCTGTCTAGTAAATAGGAGATCGTAGTACAAATCTCACCGGTGCCTCGAGAGTCAAGACAAACCTCTCTCTAGTTTTTTGTTTTCGAAGTTTAGTTCGAAATACTTTTGATGAAGTCACTGCCCGAACACGACGCTGCGCAGGCGCCGTGGCTTAGTTAGTTAAAGCGCCTGTCTAGCAAACAGGAGATCGTGAGTTGGAATCTCACCGGTGCCTCGAGAGTCAAGACAAACGTCTCTCTAATTTTTTGTTTTCGCAGTTTATTTCGAAATACTTCTGATGGTGTCACTGCGTGAAGAGCACGCTGCGCAGGCGCCGTGGCTTAGTTGGTTAAAGCGCCTGTCTAGTAAACAGGAGATCGTGAGTTCGAATCTCACGGGTCCTCGAGAGTCAAGACTAACGTCTCTCTAGTTTTTTCTTTTCGAAGTATAGTTCTAAATACTTCTAATGGTGTCACTGCCTGAACAAGGCGCTGCGCAGGCGCCGTGGGTTATTTGGCTAAATCGCCAGTCTAGTAAACAGGAGATCGTGAGTTCGAATCCCACCGGTGCCTCAAGAGTCATGACTAACGTCTCTCTAGTTTTTTGTTTTTGAACTATAATTTAAAATGCTTCTAATGGTGTCACTGGCTGAAGAAGATGTTGCGCAGGCACCGTGTCTTAGTTCGTTATCTCACCTGTCTAGTAAACAGGAGATTGTGAGCTCGAATCTCACCGGTACCTCGAGAGACAAGACAAATTTCTCTGTAATTTTTTGTTTTCGAAGTATAGTTCGAAATACTTCTAATGGTGTCACTGCCTCTACAAGATGTCGCGCACGCGCCGTGGCTTAGTTCGTTGAAGCGCCTGTCTAGTAAACAAGAGATCGTGAGTTGGAATCTCACCGGTGCCTCGAGAGTAAATTCAAACGTCTCTCTAGTTTTTTGTTTTCGAAGTTTAGTTCGAATTACTTCTGATGGTGTCACTGCCTGAACAAGACGCTGCGCAGGCGCCGTGGCTTCTTTAGTTAAAGCGCCTGTCTAGTAAACAGGAGATCGCGAGTTCGAATCTCACCGGTGCCTCGAGAGTCAAGACAAACGTCTCTCTAGTTTTTTGTTTGCGAAGTTTAGTTCGAAATACTTCTGATGGTGTCACTGTCTGAACAAGACGCTGCGCAGGCGCGTGGCTTAGTTGGTTAAAGCGCCTGTCTAGTAAACAGGAGATCGTGAGTTCGATTCTCACCGGTGCCTTGAGAGTCAACACAAACGTCTCTCTAGTTTTTTGTTTTCGAAGTTTAGTTCGAAATACTTCTGATGGTTTCGCTGCCTGAACAAGACGCTGCACAGGTGACGTGGCTTCGTTGGTTAAAGCGCCTGTCTAGTAAACAGGAGATCGTGAGTTCGAATCTCACCGGTGCCTCGAGAGTCAAGACAAACGTCTCTCTAGCTTTTTGTTTTCCAAGTTTAGTTCGAAATACTTCTGATGGTGTCACTGCCTGAACAAGAGGCTCCGCAGACACAGTGGCTTAGTTGGTTAAAGTGCCTGTCTAGTAAACAGGAGATCATGAGTTCGAATCTCAGCAGTGCCTCGAGAGTCAAGACAAACGTCTCTCTAGTTTTTTGTTTTCGAAGTTTATTTCGAAATACTTCTGATGGTGTCACTGTCTGAACAAGAGGCTGCGCAGGCGCGTGGCTTAGATGGTTAAAGCGCCTGTCTAGTAAACAGGAGATCGTGAGTTCGAATCTCACCGGTGCCTCGAGAGTCAAGACAAACGTCTCTCTAGTTTTTTGTTTTCGAAGTTTATTTCGAAATACTTCTGATGGTGTCACTGCCTGAACAACACGCTGCACAGGCGCCGTGGCTTAGTTGGTTAAAGCACCTGTCTAGTAAACAGGAGATCGTGAGTTCTAATCTCACGGGTCCTCGAGAGTCAAGACTAACGTCTCTCTAGTTTTTTGTTTTCGAAGTTTAGTTCGAAGTACTTCTGATGGTGTCACTGTCTGAACAAGACGCTGCGCAGGCGCGTGGCTTGGTTGGTTAAAGCGCCTGTGTTGTAAAGAGGAGATCGTGAGTTCGAATCTCACCGGTGCCTCGAGAGTGAAGACTAACGTCTCTCTAGTTTTTTTGTTTTCGAAGTATAGTTCGAGATACTTCTGATGGTGTCACTGCCTGAACAAGACGCTGCAGGCGCCGTGGTTTAGTTAGTTAAAGCGCCTGTCTGGTAAGCAGGAGATCGTGAGTTCAAACCTCACCGGTGCCTCGAGAGTCAAAACAAACGGCTCTCTAGTTTTTTGTTTTCGAAGTTTAGTTCGAAATACTTCTGATGGTGTCACTGCCCCAACAAGACGCCGCGCAGGTGCCGTGGCTTAGTTGGTTAAAGCGCCTGTCTAGTAAACAGGAGAGCATGAGTTCGAATCTCACTGGTGCTTCGAGAGTCAAGGCAACCGTCTCTCTAGTTTTTTGTTTTCGAAGTTTAGTTCGAAAATCTTCTGATGGTGTGACTGCCTGAAGAAGACGCTGCGCAGGCGCCGTGGCTTAGTTAAAGCGCCAGTCTGGTAAGCAGGAGATCTTGAGTTCGAATCTCACCGGTGCCTCGGGAGTCAAGACTGACGTCTCCCTAGTTTTTTGTTTTCGAACATTCATGACTTTTTTGCGCAAACACGTACATGGACACAAGGAAAAGAGGCAAACAACACGGGTGCCCAAGTTGTTTGCCTCTTTTCTTGGTGTCCGTGTACGTCTTTGCGCAAAGAAGTCATAATCGAGTACCAACTCGCCCAACTTTCAGTACTTTTGTTTTCGAATTTTAGTTCGAAATACTTCTTATGGTGTCAGTGCCTGAATAAAACGCTGCGCAGGCGCCGTGGCTTAGTTAGTTAAAGCGCCTGTCAAGTAAACAGGAGATCGTGAGTTCGAATCTCACCGGTGCCTCGAGAGTCAAGACAAACCTCTCTCTAGTTTTTTGTTTTCGAAGTTTAGTTCGAAATACTTTTGATGAAGTCACTGCCCGAACAAGAGGCTGCGCAGGCGCCGTGATTTAGTTGGTTAAAGCGTCTGTCTAGTAAACAGGAGAGCATGAGTTCGAATCTCACCGGTGCCTCGAGAGTCAAGGCAACCGTCTCTCTAGTTTTTTGTTTTCGATGTTTAGTTCGAAATTCTTCTTATGGTGTGACTGCCTGAACACGACGCTGCGCAGGCGCCGTGGCTTAGTTAGTTAAAGCGCCTGTCTAGCAAACAGGAGATCGTGAGTTCGAATCTCACCGGTGCCTCGAGAGTCAAGACAAACCTCTCTCTAGTTTTTTGTTTTCGAAGTTTATTTCGAAATACTTCTGATGGTGTCACTGTCTGAACAAGACGCTGAGCAGGCGCGTGGCTTAGATGGTTACAGCGCCTGTCTAGTAAACAGAAGATCGTGAGTTCGAATCTCACCGGTGCCTTGAGAGTCAAGACAAACCTCTCTCTAGTTTTTTGTTTTCGAAGTTTAGTTCGAAATTCTTCTGATGGTGTGACTGCCTGAACAAGAGGCTGCGCAGGAGCCGTGGCTTAGTTGGTTAAAGCGCCTGTCTTGTAAACAGGAGATCGTGAGTTCGAATCTCACCGGTGCCTCGAGAGTCAAGACAGACGTCTCTCTAATTTTTTGTTTTCGCAGTTTATTTCGAAATACTTCTGATGGTGTCACTGCGTGAAGAGCACGCTGCGCAGGCGCCGTGGCTTAGTTGGTTAAAGCGCCTGTCTAGTAAACAGGAGATCGTGAGTTCGAATCTCACGGGTCCTCGAGAGTCAAGACTAACGTCTCTCTAGTTTTTTCTTTTCGAAGTATAGTTCTAAATACTTCTAATGGTGTCACTGCCTGAACAAGGCGCTGCGCAGGCGCCGTGGGTTATTTGGCTAAATCGCCAGTCTAGTAAACAGGAGATCGTGAGTTCAAATCCCACCGGTGCCTCAAGAGTCATGACTAACGTCTCTCTAGTTTTTTGTTTTTGAACTATAATTTAAAATGCTTCTAATGGTGTCACTGGCTGAAGAAGATGTTGCGCAGGCACCGTGTCTTAGTTCGTTATCTCACCTGTCTAGTAAACAGGAGATAGTGAGCTCGAATCTCACCGGTACCTCGAGATACAAGACAAATTTCTCTGTAATTTTTTGTTTTCGAAGTATAGTTCGAAATACTTTTAATGGTGTCACTGCCTCTACAAGATGTCGCGCACGCGCCGTGGCTTAGTTCGTTGAAGCGCCTGTCTAGTAAACAAGAGATCGTGAGTTGGAATCTCACCGGTGCCTCGAGAGTAAATTCAAACGTCTCTCTAGTTTTTTGCTTTCGATGTTTAGTTCGAATTACTTCTGATGGTGTCACTGCCTGAACAAGACGCTGCGCAGGCGCCGTGGCTTCTTTAGTTAAAGCGCCTGTCTAGTAAACAGGAGATCGTGAGTTCGAATCTCACCGGCGCCTCGAGAGAAAAGACAAACGTCTCTCTAGTTTTTTGTTTTCGAAGTTTAGTTCGAAATACTTCTGATGGTGTCACTGTCTGAACAAGACGCTGCGCAGGCGCGTGGCTTAGTTGGTTAAAGCGCCTGTCTAGTAAACAAGAGATCGTGAGTTCGATTCTCACCGGTGCCTTGAGAGTCAACACAAACGTCTCTCTAGTTTTTTGTTTTCGAAGTTTAGTTCGAAATACTTCTGATGGTTTCGCTGCCTGAACAAGACGCTGCACAGGTGACGTGGCTTCGTTGGTTAAAGCGCCTGTCTAGTAAACAGGAGATCGTGAGTTCGAATCTCACCGGTGCCTCGAGAGTCAAGACAAACGTCTCTCTAGCTTTTTGTTTTCCAAGTTTAGTTCGAAATACTTCTGATGGTGTCACTGCCTGAACAAGAGGCTCCGCAGACACAGTGGCTTAGTTGGTTAAAGTGTCTGTCTAGTAAACAGGAGATCATGAGTTCGAATCTCAGCAGTGCCTCGAGAGTCAAGACAAACGTCTCTCTAGTTTTTTGTTTTCGAAGTTTATTTCGAAATACTTCTGATGGTGTCACTGTCTGAACAAGAGGCTGCGCAGGCGCGTGGCTTAGATGGTTAAAGCGCCTGTCTAGTAAACAGGAGATCGTGAGTTCGAATCTCACCGGTGCCTCGAGAGTCAAGACAAACTTCTCTCTAGTTTTTTTGTTTTCGAAGTTTAGTTCGAAATTCTTCTGATGGTGTGACTGCCTGAACAAGAGGCTGCGCAGGCGCCGTGGCTTAGTTGGTTAAAGCGCCTGTCTTGTGAATGGGAGATCGTGAGTTCGAATCTCACCGGTGCTTCGAGAGTCAAGACAAACGTCTCTCTAGTTTTTTGTTTTCGAAGTTTAGTTCGAAATACTTCTGATGGTGTCACTGCCTGAACAACACACTGCGCAGGCGCCGTGGCTTAGTTGGATAAAGCACCTGTCTAGTAAACAGGATATCGTGAGTTCTAATCTCACGGGTCCTCGAGAGTCAAGACTAACGTCTCTCTAGTTTTTTGTTTTCGAAGTTTAGTTCGAAATACTTCTGATGGTGTCACTGTCTGAACAGGACGCTGCGCAGGCGCGTGGCTTGGTTGGTTAAAGCGCCTGTGTTGTAAACACGAGATCGTGAGTTCGAATCTCACCGGTGCCTCGAGAGTGAAGACTAACGTCTCTCTAGTTTTTTTGTTTTCGAAGTATAGTTCGAGATACTTCTGATGGTGTCACTGCCTGAACAAGACGCTGCAGGCGCCGTGGTTTAGTTAGTTAAAGCGCCTGTCTGGTAAGCAGGAGATCGTGAGTTCGAACCTCACCGGTGCCTCGAGAGTCAAAACAAACGGCTCTCTAGTTTTTTGTTTTCGAAGTTTAGTTCGAAATACTTCTGATGGTGTCACTGCCCAAACAAGACGCCGCGCAGGTGCCGTGGCTTAGTTGGTTAAAGCGCCTGTCTAGTAAACAGGAGAGCATGAGTTCGAATCTCACTGGTGCTTCGAGAGTCAAGGCAACCGTCTCTCTAGTTTTTTGTTTTCGAAGTTTAGTTCGAAATTCTTCTGATGGTGTGACTGCCTGAAGATGACGCTGCGCAGGCGCCGTATGTTAGTTAAAGCGCCAGTCTGGTAAGCAGGAGATCTTGAGTTCGAATCTCACCGGTGCCTCGGGAGTCAAGACTGACGTCTCCCTAGTTTTTTGTTTTCGAACATTCATGACTTTTTTGCGCAAACACGTACATGGACACAAGGAAAAGAGGCAAACAACACGGGCGCCCAAGTTGTTTGCCTCTTTTCTTGGTGTCCGTGTACGTCTTTGCGCAAAGAAGTCATAATCGAGTACCAACTCGCCCAACTTTCAGTACTTTTGTTTTCGAATTTTAGTTCGAAATACTTCTGATGGTGTCACTGCCTGAATAAAACGCTGCGCAGGCGCCGTGGCTTAGTTAGTTAAAGCGCCTGTCAAGTAAACAGGAGATCGTGAGTTCGAATCTCACCGGTGCCTCGAGAGTCAAGACAAACCTCTCTCTAGTTTTTTGTTTTCGAAGTTTATTTCGAAATACTTCTGATGGTGTCACTGTCTGAACAAGACGCTGAGCAGGCGCGTGGCTTAGATGGTTACAGCGCCTGTCTAGTAAACAGAAGATCGTGAGTTCGAATCTCACCGGTGCCTTGAGAGTCAAGACAAACCTCTCTCTAGTTTTTTGTTTTCGAAGTTTAGTTCGAAATTCTTCTGATGGTGTGACTGCCTGAACAAGAGGCTGCGCAGGAGCCGTGGCTTAGTTGGTTAAAGCGCCTGTCTTGTAAACAGGAGATCGTGAGTTCGAATCTCACCGGTGCCTCGAGAGTCAAGACAGACGTCTCTCTAATTTTTTGTTTTCGCAGTTTATTTCGAAATACTTCTGATGGTGTCACTGCGTGAAGAGCACGCTGCGCAGGCGCCGTGGCTTAGTTGGTTAAAGCGCCTGTCTAGTAAACAGGAGATCGTGAGTTCGAATCTCACGGGTCCTCGAGAGTCAAGACTAACGTCTCTCTAGTTTTTTCTTTTCGAAGTATAGTTCTAAATACTTCTAATGGTGTCACTGCCTGAACAAGGCGCTGCGCAGGCGCCGTGGGTTATTTGGCTAAATCGCCAGTCTAGTAAACAGGAGATCGTGAGTTCAAATCCCACCGGTGCCTCAAGAGTCATGACTAACGTCTCTCTAGTTTTTTGTTTTTGAACTATAATTTAAAATGCTTCTAATGGTGTCACTGGCTGAAGAAGATGTTGCGCAGGCACCGTGTCTTAGTTCGTTATCTCACCTGTCTAGTAAACAGGAGATAGTGAGCTCGAATCTCACCGGTACCTCGAGATACAAGACAAATTTCTCTGTAATTTTTTGTTTTCGAAGTATAGTTCGAAATACTTTTAATGGTGTCACTGCCTCTACAAGATGTCGCGCACGCGCCGTGGCTTAGTTCGTTGAAGCGCCTGTCTAGTAAACAAGAGATCGTGAGTTGGAATCTCACCGGTGCCTCGAGAGTAAATTCAAACGTCTCTCTAGTTTTTTGCTTTCGATGTTTAGTTCGAATTACTTCTGATGGTGTCACTGCCTGAACAAGACGCTGCGCAGGCGCCGTGGCTTCTTTAGTTAAAGCGCCTGTCTAGTAAACAGGAGATCGTGAGTTCGAATCTCACCGGCGCCTCGAGAGAAAAGACAAACGTCTCTCTAGTTTTTTGTTTTCGAAGTTTAGTTCGAAATACTTCTGATGGTGTCACTGTCTGAACAAGACGCTGCGCAGGCGCGTGGCTTAGTTGGTTAAAGCGCCTGTCTAGTAAACAAGAGATCGTGAGTTCGATTCTCACCGGTGCCTTGAGAGTCAACACAAACGTCTCTCTAGTTTTTTGTTTTCGAAGTTTAGTTCGAAATACTTCTGATGGTTTCGCTGCCTGAACAAGACGCTGCACAGGTGACGTGGCTTCGTTGGTTAAAGCGCCTGTCTAGTAAACAGGAGATCGTGAGTTCGAATCTCACCGGTGCCTCGAGAGTCAAGACAAACGTCTCTCTAGCTTTTTGTTTTCCAAGTTTAGTTCGAAATACTTCTGATGGTGTCACTGCCTGAACAAGAGGCTCCGCAGACACAGTGGCTTAGTTGGTTAAAGTGCCTGTCTAGTAAACAGGAGATCATGAGTTCGAATCTCAGCAGTGCCTCGAGAGTCAAGACAAACGTCTCTCTAGTTTTTTGTTTTCGAAGTTTATTTCGAAATACTTCTGATGGTGTCACTGTCTGAACAAGAGGCTGCGCAGGCGCGTGGCTTAGATGGTTATAGCGCCTGTCTAGTAAACAGGAGATCGTGAGTTCGAATCTCACCGGTGCCTCGAGAGTCAAGACAAACTTCTCTCTAGTTTTTTTGTTTTCGAAGTTTAGTTCGAAATTCTTCTGATGGTGTGACTGCCTGAACAAGAGGCTGCGCAGGCGCCGTGGCTTAGTTGGTTAAAGCGCCTGTCTTGTGAATGGGAGATCGTGAGTTCGAATCTCACCGGTGCTTCGAGAGTCAAGACAAACGTCTCTCTAGTTTTTTGTTTTCGAAGTTTAGTTCGAAATACTTCTGATGGTGTCACTGCCTGAACAACACACTGCGCAGGCGCCGTGGCTTAGTTGGATAAAGCACCTGTCTAGTAAACAGGATATCGTGAGTTCTAATCTCACGGGTCCTCGAGAGTCAAGACTAACGTCTCTCTAGTTTTTTGTTTTCGAAGTTTAGTTCGAAATACTTCTGATGGTGTCACTGTCTGAACAGGACGCTGCGCAGGCGCGTGGCTTGGTTGGTTAAAGCGCCTGTGTTGTAAACACGAGATCGTGAGTTCGAATCTCACCGGTGCCTCGAGAGTGAAGACTAACGTCTCTCTAGTTTTTTTGTTTTCGAAGTATAGTTCGAGATACTTCTGATGGTGTCACTGCCTGAACAAGACGCTGCAGGCGCCGTGGTTTAGTTAGTTAAAGCGCCTGTCTGGTAAGCAGGAGATCGTGAGTTCGAACCTCACCGGTGCCTCGAGAGTCAAAACAAACGGCTCTCTAGTTTTTTGTTTTCGAAGTTTAGTTCGAAATACTTCTGATGGTGTCACTGCCCAAACAAGAGGCCGCGCAGGTGCCGTGGCTTAGTTGGTTAAAGCGCCTGTCTAGTAAACAGGAGAGCATGAGTTCGAATCTCACTGGTGCTTCGAGAGTCAAGGCAACCGTCTCTCTAGTTTTTTGTTTTCGAAGTTTAGTTCGAAATTCTTCTGATGGTGTGACTGCCTGAAGATGACGCTGCGCAGGCGCCGTATCTTAGTTAAAGCGCCAGTCTGGTAAGCAGGAGATCTTGAGTTCGAATCTCACCGGTGCCTCGGGAGTCAAGACTGACGTCTCCCTAGTTTTTTGTTTTCGAACATTCATGACTTTTTTGCGCAAACACGTACATGGACACAAGGAAAAGAGGCAAACAACACGGGCGCCCAAGTTGTTTGCCTCTTTTCTTGGTGTCCGTGTACGTCTTTGCGCAAAGAAGTCATAATCGAGTACCAACTCGCCCAACTTTCAGTACTTTTGTTTTCGAATTTTAGTTCGAAATACTTCTGATGGTGTCACTGCCTGAATAAAACGCTGCGCAGGCGCCGTGGCTTAGTTAGTTAAAGCGCCTGTCAAGTAAACAGGAGATCGTGAGTTCGAATCTCACCGGTGCCTCGAGAGTCAAGACAAACGGCTCTCTAATTTTTTGTTTTCGAAGTTTACTTCGAAATACTTCTGATGGTGTCACTGCCCAAACAAGACGCCGCGCAGGCGCCGTGGCTTAGTTGGTTAAAGCCCCTGTCTAGTAAACAGGAGAGCATGAGTTGGAATCTCACCGGTGCCTCGAGAGTCAAGGCAACCATCTCTCTAGTTTTTTGTTTTCGAAGTTTAGTTCGAAATTCTTCTGATGGTGTGACTGCCTGAACAAGACGCTGCGCAGGCGCTGTGGCTTAGTTCGTTAAAGCGCCTGTCTAGTAAACAAGAGATCGTGAGTTCGAATCTCACCGGTGCCTCGAGAGTCAAGACAAACGTCTCTCTAGTTTTTTTTGTTTTCGAAGTTTAGTTCGAAATACTTCTGATGGTGTCACTGTCTGAACAAGATTCTGCGCAGGCGCGTGGCTTAGTTGGTTAAAGCGCCTGTCTAGTAAACAGGAGATCGTGAGTTCGATTTTCACCGGTGCCTCGAGAGTCAACACAAACGTCTCCCTAGTGTTTTGTTTTCGAAGTTTAGTTCGAAATACTTCTGATGGTTTCGCTGCCTGAACAAGACGCTGCACAGGTGAGGTGGCTTCGTTGGTTAAAGCGCCTGTCTAGTAAACAGGAGATCGTGAGTTCGAATCTCACCGGTGCCTCGAGAGTCTAGACAAACGTCTCTCTAGCTTTTTGTTTTTTTAAGTTTAGTTCGAAATATTTCTGATGGTGTCACTGCCTGAACAAGAGGCTGCGCAGACACAGTGGCTTAGTTGGTTAAAGTGCCTGTCTAGTAAACAGGAGATCATCAGTTCGAATCTCACTGGTGCCTCGAGAGTCAAGACAAACGTCTCTCTAGTTTTTTGTTTTCGAAGTTTATTTCGAAATACTTCTGATGGTGTCACTGTCTGAACAAGACGCTGAGCAGGCGCGTGGCTTAGATGGTTACTGCGCCTGTCTAGTAAACAAAAGATCGTGAGTTCGAATCTCACCGGTGCCTCGAGAGTCAAGACAAACCTCTCTCTAGTTTTTTTGTTTTCGAAGTTTAGTTCGAAATTCTTCTGATGGTGTGACTGCCTGAACAAGAGGCTGCGCAGGCGCCGTGGCTTAGTTGGTTAAAGCGCCTGTCTTGTAAACAGGAGATCGTGAGTTTGAATCTCACCGGTGCTTCGAGAGTCAAGACAAACGTCTCTCTAGTTTTTTGTTTTCGAAGTTTAGTTCGAAATACTTCTGATGGTGTCACTGCCTGAACAACACGCTGCGCAGGCGCCGTGGCTTAGTTGGTTAAAGCACCTGTCTAGTAAACAGGAGATCGTGAGTTCTAATCTCACGGGTCCTCGAGAGTCAAGACTACCGTCTCTCTAGTTTTTTGTTTTCGAAGTTTAGTTCGAAATATTTTTGATGGTGTCACTGCCGAAACAAGACGCCGCGCAGGCGCCGTGGCTTGGTTAAAGCGCCTGTCTAGTAAACAGGAGAGCATGAGTTCGAATCTCACTGGTGCCTCGAGAGTCAAGGCAAGCGTCTCTCTAGTTTTTTGTTTTCGAAGTTTAGTTCGAAATTCTTCTGATGGTGTGACTGCCTGAACAAGACGCTGCGCAGGCGCCGTGGCTTAGTTCGTTAAAGCGCCTGTCTAGTAAACAAGAGATCGTGAGTTCGAATCTCACCGGTGCCTCGAGAGTCAAGACAAACGTCTCTCTAGTTTTTTGTTTTCGAAGTTTAGTTCGAAATACTTCTGATGGTGTCACTGTCTGAACAAGATTCTGCGCAGGCGCGTGGCTTAGTTGGTTAAAGCGCCTGTCTAGTAAACAGGAGATCGTGAGTTCAATTTTCACCGGTGCCTCGAGATTCAACACAAACGTCTCTCTAGTGTTTTGTTTTCGAAGTTTAGTTCGAAATACTTCTGATGGTTTCGCTGCCTGAACAAGACGCTGCACAGGTGACGTGGCTTCGTTGGTTAAAGCGCCTGTCTAGTAAACAGGAGATCGTGAGTTCGAATCTCACCGGTGCCTCGAGAGTCTAGACAAACGTCTCTCTAGCTTTTTGTTTTTTTAAGTTTAGTTCGAAATATTTCTGATGGTGTCACTGCCTGAACAAGAGGCTGCGCAGACACAGTGGCTTAGTTGGTTAAAGTGCCTGTCTAGTAAACAGGAGATCATCAGTTCGAATCTCACTGGTGCCTCGAGAGTCAAGACAAACGTCTCTCTAGTTTTTTGTTTTCGAAGTTTATTTCAAAATACTTCTGATGGTGTCACTGTCTGAACAAGACGCTGAGCAGGCGCGTGGCTTAGATGGTTACAGCGCCTGTCTAGTAAACAGAAGATCGTGAGTTCGAATCTCACCGGTGCCTCGAGAGTCAAGACAAACCTCTCTCTAGTTTTTTGTTTTCGAAATTTAGTTCGAAATTCTTCTGATGGTGTGACTGCGTGAAGAGCACGCTGCGCAGGCGCCGTGGCTTAGTTGGTTAAAGCGCCTGTCTAGTAAACAGGAGATCGTGAGTTCGAATCTCACGGGTCCTCGAGAGTCAAGACTAACGTCTCTCTAGTTTTTTCTTTTCGAAGTATAGTTCTAAATACTTCTAATGGTGTCACTGCCTGAACAAGGCGCTGCGCAGGCGCCGTGGGTTATTTGGCTAAATCGCCAGTCTAGTAAACAGGAGATCGTGAGTTCAAATCCCACCGGTGCCTCAAGAGTCATGACTAACGTCTCTCTAGTTTTTTGTTTTTGAACTATAATTTAAAATGCTTCTAATGGTGTCACTGGCTGAAGAAGATGTTGCGCAGGCACCGTGTCTTAGTTCGTTATCTCACCTGTCTAGTAAACAGGAGATAGTGAGCTCGAATCTCACCAGTACCTCGAGAGACAAGACAAATTTCTCTGTAATTTTTTGTTTTCGAAGTATAGTTCGAAATACTTTTAATGATGTCACTGCCTCTACAAGATGTCGCGCACGCGCCGTGGCTTAGTTCGTTGAAGCGCCTGTCTAGTAAACAAGAGATCGTGAGTTGGAATCTCACCGGTGCCTCGAGAGTAAATTCAAACGTCTCTCTAGTTTTTTGTTTTCGATGTTTAGTTCGAATTACTTCTGATGGTGTCACTGCCTGAACAAGACGCTGCGCAGGCGCCGTGGCTTCTTTAGTTAAAGCGCCTGTCTAGTAAACAGGAGATCGCGAGTTCGAATCTCACCGGCGCCTCGAGAGAAAAGACAAACGAATCTCTAGTTTTTTGTTTTCGAAGTTTAGTTCGAAATACTTCTGATGGTGTCACTGTCTGAACAAGACGCTGCGCAGGCGCGTGGCTTAGTTGGTTAAAGCGCCTGTCTAGTAAACAGGAGAGCATGAGTTCGAATCTCACTGGTGCTTCGAGAGTCAAGGCAACCGTCTCTCTAGTTTTTTGTTTTCGAAGTTTAGTTCGAAATTCTTCTGATGGTGTGACTGCCTGAAGATGACGCTGCGCAGGCGCCGTATCTTAGTTAAAGCGCCAGTCTGGTAAGCAGGAGATCTTGAGTTCGAATCTCACCGGTGCCTCGGGAGTCAAGACTGACGTCTCCCTAGTTTTTTGTTTTCGAACATTCATGACTTTTTTGCGCAAACACGTACATGGACACAAGGAAAAGGGGCAAACAACACGGGCGCCCAAGTTGTTTGCCTCTTTTCTTGGTGTCCGTGTACGTCTTTGCGCAAAGAAGTCATAATCGAGTACCAACTCGCCCAACTTTCAGTACTTTTGTTTTCGAATTTTGGTTCGAAATACTTCTGATGGTGTCACTGCCTGAATAAAACGCTGCGCAGGCGCCGTGGCTTAGTTAGTTAAAGTGCCTGTCAAGTAAACAGGAGATCGTGAGTTCGAATCTCACCGGTGCCTCGAGAGTCAAGACAAACGGCTCTCTAGTTTTTTGTTTTCGAAGTTTACTTCGAAATACTTCTGATGGTGTCACTGCCCAAACAAGACGCCGCGCAGGCGCCGTGGCTTAGTTGGTTAAAGCCCCTGTCTAGTAAACAGGAGAGCATGAGTTGGAATCTCACCGGTGCCTCGAGAGTCAAGGCAACCATCTCTCTAGTTTTTTGTTTTCGAAGTTTAGTTCGAAATTCTTCTGATGGTGTGACTGCCTGAACAAGACGCTGCGCAGGCGCCGTGGCTTAGTTCGTTAAAGCGCCTGTCTAGTAAACAAGAGATCGTGAGTTCGAATCTCACCGGTGCCTCGAGAGTCAAGACAAACGTCTCTCTAGTTTATTTGTTTTCGAAGTTTAGTTCGAAATACTTCTGATGGTGTCACTGTCTGAACAAGATTCTGCGCAGGCGCGTGGCTTAGTTGATTAAAGCGCCTGTCTAGTAAACAGGAGATCGTGAGTTCGATTTTCACCGGTGCCTCGAGAGTCAACACAAACGTCTCCCTAGTGTTTTGTTTTCGAAGTTTAGTTCGAAATACTTCTGATGGTTTCGCTGCCTGAACAAGACGCTGCACAGGTGAGGTGGCTTCGTTGGTTAAAGCGCCTGTCTAGTAAACAGGAGATCGTGAGTTCGAATCTCACCGGTGCCTCGAGAGTCTAGACAAACGTCTCTCTAGCTTTTTGTTTTTTTAAGTTTAGTTCGAAATATTTCTGATGGTGTCACTGCCTGAACAAGAGGCTCCGCAGACACAGTGGCTTAGTTGGTTAAAGTGCCTGTCTAGTGAACAGGAGATCATGAGTTCGAATCTCAGCAGTGCCTCGAGAGTCAAGACAAACGTCTCTCTAGTTTTTTGTTTTCGAAGTTTATTTCGAAATACTTCTGATGGTGTCACTGTCTGAACAAGAGGCTGCGCAGGCGCGTGGCTTAGATGGTTAAAGCGCCTGTCTAGTAAACAGGAGATCGTGAGTTCGAATCTCACCGGTGCCTCGAGAGTCAAGACAAACTTCTCTCTAGTTTTTTTGTTTTCGAAGTTTAGTTCGAAATTCTTCTGATGGTGTGACTGCCTGAACAAGAGGCTGCGCAGGCGCCATGGCTTAGTTGGTTAAAGCGCCTGTCTTGTGAATGGGAGATCGTGAGTTCGAATCTCACCGGTGCTTCGAGAGTCAAGACAAACGTCTCTCTAGTTTTTTGTTTTCGAAGTTTAGTTCGAAATACTTCTGATGGTGTCACTGCCTGAACAACACACTGCGCAGGCGCCGTGGCTTAGTTGGTTAAAGCACCTGTCTAGTAAACAGGATATCGTGAGTTCTAATCTCATGGGTCCTCGAGAGTCAAGACTAACGTCTCTCTAGTTTTTTGTTTTCGAAATTTAGTTCGAAATACTTCTGATGGTGTCACTGTCTGAACAAGACGCTGCGCAGGCGCGTGGCTTGGTTGGTTAAAGCGCCTGTGTTGTAAACACGAGATCGTGAGTTCGAATCTCACCGGTGCCTCGAGAGTGAAGACTAACGTCTCTCTAGTTTTTTTGTTTTCGAAGTATAGTTCGAGATACTTCTGATGGTGTCACTGCCTGAACAAGACGCTGCAGGCGCCGTGGTTTAGTTAGTTAAAGCGCCTGTCTGGTAAGCAGGAGATCGTGAGTTCGAACCTCACCGGTGCCTCGAGAGTCAAAACAAACGGCTCTCTAGTTTTTTTGTTTTCGAAGTTTAGTTCGAAATACTTCTGATGGTGTCACTGCCCAAACAAGACGCCGCGCAGGTGCGGCGTCTTGTTTGGGCAGTGTTCGAATCTCACCGGTGCCTCGAGAGTCAAGACAAACGGCTCTCTAGTTTTTTGTTTTCGAAGTTTACTTCGAAATACTTCTGATGATGTGACTGCCTGAACAAGAGGCTGCGCAGGCGCCGTGGCTTAGTTAGTTAAAGAGCCTGTCTAGTAAACGGGAGATCGTAGTTCGAATCTCACCGGTGCCTCGAGAGTCAAGGCAACGGTCTCTCTAGTTTTTTGTTTTCGAAGTTTAGTTCGAAATATTTTTGATGGTGTCACTGCCCAAACAAGACGCCGCGCAGGCGCCGTGGCTTAGTCGGTTAAAGCTCCTGTCTAGTAAACAGGAGAGCATGAGTTGGAATCTCACCGGTGCCTCGAGAGTCAAGGCAACCGTCTCTCTAGTTTTTTGTTTTCGAAGTTTAGTTCGAAATTCTTCTGATGGTGTGACTGCCTGAACAAGACGCTGCGCAGGCGCCGTGGCTTAGTTCGTTAAAGCGCCTGTCTAGTAAACAAAAGATCGTGAGTTCGAATCTCACCGGTGCCTCGAGAGTCAAGACAAACGTCTCTCTAGTTTTTTTGTTTTCGAAGTTTAGTTCGAAATACTTCTGATGGTGTCACAGTCTGAACAAGATTCTGCGCAGGCGCGTGGCTTAGTTGGTTAAAGCGCCTGTCTAGTAAACAGGAGATCGTGAGTTCGATTTTCACCGGTGCCTCGAGAGTCAACACAAACGTCTCCCTAGTGTTTTGTTTTCGAAGTTTAGTTCGAAATACTTCTGATGGTTTCGCTGCCTGAACAAGACGCTGCACAGGTGACGTGGCTTCGTTGGTTAAAGCGCCTGTCTAGTAAACAGGAGATCGTGAGTTCGAATCTCACCGGTGCCTCGAGAGTCTAAACTAACGTCTCTCTAGCTTTTTGTTTTTTTAAGTTTAGTTCGAAATATTTCTGATGGTGTCACTGCCTGAACAAGAGGCTGCGCAGACACAGTGGCTTAGTTGGTTAAAGTGCCTGTCTAGTAAACAGGAGATCATCAGTTCGAATCTCACTGGTGCCTCGAGAGTCAAGACAAACGTCTCTCTAGTTTTTTGTTTTCGAAGTTTATTTCGAAATACTTCTGATGGTGTCACTGTCTGAACAAGACGCTGAGCAGGCGCGTGGCTTAGATGGTTACAGCGCCTGTCTAGTAAACAAAAGATCGTGAGTTCGAATCTCACCGGTGCCTCGAGAGTCAAGACAAACCTCTCTCTAGTTTTTTGTTTTCGAAGTTTAGTTCGAAATTCTTCTGATGGTGTGACTGCCTAAACAAGAGGCTGCGCAGGAGCCGTGGCTTAGTTGGTTAAAGCGCCTGTCTTGTAAACAGGAGATCGTGAGTTTGAATCTCACCGGTGCTTCGAGAGTCAAGACAAACGTCTCTCTAGTTTTTTGTTTTCGAAGTTTAGTTCGAAATACTTCTGATGGTGTCACTGCCTGAA
The DNA here is from genome assembly GCF_043290135.1 of Rhipicephalus microplus. Lineage (NCBI taxonomy): Eukaryota > Metazoa > Arthropoda > Arachnida > Ixodida > Ixodidae > Rhipicephalus > Rhipicephalus microplus. Next base: position 173,599,234 of record NC_134704.1, on the reverse strand, counting down.
CAACACGCTGCGCAGGCGCCGTGGCTTAGTTGGTTAAAGCACCTGTCTAGTAAACAGGAGATCGTGAGTTCTAATCTCACGGGTCCTCGAGAGTCAAGACTACCGTCTCTCTAGTTTTTTGTTTTCGAAATTTAGTTCGAAATATTTTTGATGGTGTCACTGCCGAAACAAGACGCCGCGCAGGCGCCGTGGCTTAGTTGGTTAAAGCGCCTGTCTAGTAAACAGGAGAGCATGAGTTCGAATCTCACTGGTGCCTCGAGAGTCAAGGCAAGCGTCTCTCTAGTCTTTTGTTTTCGAAGTTTAGTTCGAAATTCTTCTGATGGTGTGACTGCCTGAACAAGACGCTGTGCAGGCGCCGTGGCTTAGTTGGTTAAAGCGCCTGTCTAGTAAACAGGAGATCGTGAGTTCGAATCTCACCGGTGCCTCGAGAGTCAAGACAAACGTCTCTCTAGTTTTTTGTTTTCGAAGTTTATTTCGAAATACTTCTGATGGTGTCACTGTCTGAACAAGACGCTGAGCAGGCGCGTGGCTTAGATGGTTACAGCGCCTGTCTAGTAAACAGAAGATCGTGAGTTCGAATCTCACCGGTGCCTCGAGAGTCAAGACAAACCTCTCTCTAGTTTTTTGTTTTCGAAGTTTAGTTCGAAATTCTTCTGATGGTGTGACTGCCTGAACAAGAGGCTGCGCAGGAGCCGTGGCTTAGTTGGTTAAAGCGCCTGTCTTGTAAACAGGAGATCGTGAGTTCGAATCTCACCGGTGCCTCGAGAGTCTAGACAGACGTCTCTCTAATTTTTTGTTTTCGCAGTTTATTTCGAAATACTTCTGATGGTGTCACTGCGTGAAGAGCACGCTGCGCAGGCGCCGTGGCTTAGTTGGTTAAAGCGCCTGTCTAGTAAACAGGAGATCGTGAGTTCGAATCTCACGGGTCCTCGAGAGTCAAGACTAACGTCTCTCTAGTTTTTTCTTTTCGAAGTATAGTTCTAAATACTTCTAATGGTGTCACTGCCTGAACAAGGCGCTGCGCAGGCGCCGTGGGTTATTTGGCTAAATCGCCAGTCTAGTAAACAGGAGATCGTGAGTTCAAATCCCACCGGTGCCTCAAGAGTCATGACTAACGTCTCTCTAGTTTTTTTGTTTTTGAACTATAATTTAAAATGCTTCTAATGGTGTCACTGGCTGAAGAAGATGTTGCGCAGGCACCGTGTCTTAGTTCGTTATCTCACCTGTCTAGTAAACAGGAGATAGTGAGCTCGAATCTCACCGGTACCTCGAGAGACCAGACAAATTTCTCTGTAATTTTTTGTTTTCGAAGTATAGTTCGAAATACTTTTAATGGTGTCACTGCCTCTACAAGATGTCGCGCACGCGCCGTGGCTTAGTTCGTTGAAGCGCCTGTCTAGTAAACAAGAGATCGTGAGTTGGAATCTCACCGGTGCCTCGAGAGTAAATTCAAACGTCTCTCTAGTTTTTTGTTTTCGATGTTTAGTTCGAATTACTTCTGATGGTGTCACTGCCTGAACAAGACGCTGCGCAGGCGCCGTGGCTTCTTTAGTTAAAGCGCCTGTCTAGTAAACAGGAGATCGCGAGTTTGAATCTCACCGGTGCCTCGAGAGAAAAGACAAACGTCTCTCTAGTTTTTTGTTTTCGAAGTTTAGTTCGAAATACTTCTGATGGTGTCACTGTCTGAACAAGACGCTGCGCAGGCGCGTGGCTTAGTTGGTTAAAGCGCCTGTCTAGTAAACAGGAGATCGTGAGTTCGATTCTCACCGGTGCCTTGAGAGTCAACACAAACGTCTCTCTAGTTTTTTGTTTTCGAAGTTTAGTTCGAAATACTTCTGATGGTTTCGCTGCCTGAACAAGACGCTGCACAGGTGACGTGGCTTCGTTGGTTAAAGCGCCTGTCTAGTAAACAGGAGATCGTGAGTTCGAATCTCACCGGTGCCTCGAGAGTCAAGACAAACGTCTCTCTAGCTTTTTGTTTTCCAAGTTTAGTTCGAAATACTTCTGATGGTGTCACTGCCTGAACAAGAGGCTCCGCAGACACAGTGGCTTAGTTGGTTAAAGTGCCTGTCTAGTAAACAGGAGAACATGAGTTCGAATCTCAGCAGTGCCTCGAGAGTCAAGACAAACGTCTCTCTAGTTTTTGTTTTCGAAGTTTATTTCGAAATACTTCTGATGGTGTCACTGTCTGAACAAGAGGCTGCGCAGGCGCGTGGCTTAGATGGTTAAAGCGCCTGTCTAGTAAACAGGAGATCGTGAGTTCGAATCTCACCGGTGCCTCGAGAGTCAAGACAAACTTCTCTCTAGTTTTTTTTTGTTTTCGAAGTTTAGTTCGAAATTCTTCTGATGGTGTGACTGCCTGAACAAGAGGCTGCGCAGGCGCCGTGGCTTAGTTGGTTAAAGCGCCTGTCTTGTGAACGGGAGATCGTGAGTTCGAATCTCACCGGTGCTTCGAGAGTCAAGACAAACGTCTCTCTAGTTTTTTGTTTTCGAAGTTTAGTTCGAAATACTTCTGATGGTGTCACTGCCTGAACAACACACTGCGCAGGCGCCGTGGCTTAGTTGGTTACAGCACCTGTCTAGTAAACAGGATATCGTGAGTTCTAATCTCACGGGTCCTCGAGAGTCAAGACTAACGTCTCTCTAGTTTTTTGTTTTCGAAGTTTAGTTCGAAATACTTCTGATGGTGTCACTGTCTGAACAAGACGCTGCGCAGGCGCGTGGCTTGGTTGGTTAAAGCGCCTGTGTTGTAAACAGGAGATCGTGAGTTCGAATCTCACCGGTGCCTCGAGAGTGAAGACTAACGTCTCTCTAGTTTTTTTGTTTTCGAAGTATAGTTCGAGATACTTCTGATGGTGTCACTGCCTGAACAAGACGCTGCAGGCGCCGTGGTTTAGTTAGTTAAAGCGCCTGTCTGGTAAGCAGGAGATCGTGAGTTCGAACCTCACCGGTGCCTCGAGAGTCAAAACAAACGGCTCTCTAGTTTTTTGTTTTCGAAGTTTAGTTCGAAATTCTTCTGATGGTGTGACTGCCTGAACAAGAGGCTGCGCAGGAGCCGTGGCTTAGTTGGTTAAAGCGCCTGTCTTGTAAACAGGAGATCGTGAGTTTGAATCTCACCGGTGCTTCGAGAGTCAAGACAAACGTCTCTCTAGTTTTTTGTTTTCGAAGTTTAGTTCGAAATACTTCTGATGGTGTCACTGCCTGAACAACACGCTGCGCAGGCGCCGTGGCTTAGTTGGTTAAAGCACCTGTCTAGTAAACAGGAGATCATGAGATCTAATCTCACGGGTCCTCGAGAGTCAAGACTACCGTCTCTCTAGTTTTTTGTTTTCGAAGTTTAGTTCGAAATATTTTTGATGGTGTCACTGCCGAAACAAGACGCCGCGCAGGCGCCGTGGCTTAGTTGGTTAAAGCGCCTGTCTAGTAAACAGGAGAGCATGAGTTCGAATCTCACTGGTGCCTCGAGAGTCAAGGCAAGCGTCTCTCTAGTTTTTTGTTTTCGAAGTTTAGTTCGAAATTCTTCTGATGGTGTGACTGCCTGAACAAGACGCTGTACAGGCGCCGTGGCTTAGTTGGTTAAAGCGCCTGTCTAGTAAACAGGAGATCGTGAGTTCGAATCTCACCGGTGCCTCGAGAGTCAAGACAAACGTCTCTCTAGTTTTTTGTTTTCGAAGTTTATTTCGAAATACTTCTGATGGTGTCACTGTCTGAACAAGACGCTGCGCAGGCGCGTGGCTTAGTTGGTTAAAGCGCCTGTCTAGTAAACAGGAGATCGTGAGTTCGAATCTCACTGGTGCCTCGAGAGTCAAGGCAACCGTCTCTCTAGTTTTTTGTTTTCGAAGTTTAGTTCGAAATTCTTCTGATGGTGTGAATGCCTGAACAAGAGGCTGCGCAGGAGCCGTGGCTTAGTTGGTTAAAGCGCCTGTCTTGTAAACAGGAGATCCTGAGTTCGAATCTCACCGGTGCTTCGAGAGTCAAGACAAACGTCTCTCTAGTTTTTTGTTTTCGAAGTTTAGTTCGAAATACTTCTGATGGTGTCACTGCCTGAACAACACGCTGCGCAGGCGCCGTGGCTTAGTTGGTTAAAGCACCTGTCTAGTAAACAGGAGATCGTGAGTTCTAATCTCACGGGTCCTCGAGAGTCAAGACTAACGTCTCTCTAGTTTTTTGTTTTCGAAGTTTAGTTCGAAATATTTTTGATGGTGTCACTGCCCAAACAAGACGCCGCGCAGGCGCCGTGGCTTAGTTGGTTAAAGCGCCTGTCTAGTAAACAGGAGAGCATGAGTTCGAATCACACTGGTGCCTCGAGAGTCAACGCAACCGTCTCTCTAGTTTTTTGTTTTCGAAGTTTAGTTCGAAATTCTTCTGATGGTGTGACTGCCTGAACAAGACGCTGTGCAGGCGCCGTGGCTTAGTTGGTTAAAGCGCCTGTCTAGTAAACAGGAGATCGTGAGTTCGAATCTCACTGGTGCCTCGAGAGTCAAGACAAACGTCTCTCTAGTTTTTTGTTTTCGAAGTTTATTTCGAAATACTTCTGATGGTGTCACTGTCTGAACAACCCGCTGCGCAGGCGCGTGGCTTTGTTGGTTAAAGCGCCTGTCTAGTAAACAGGAGATCATGAGTTCGAATCTCACCGGTGCCTCGAGAGTCAAGACAAACGTCTCTCTAGTTTTTGTGTTTTCGAAGTTTATTTCGAAATACTTCTGGTGGTGTCACTGTCTGAACAAGACGCTGTGCAGGCGCCGTGGCTTAGTTGGTTAAAGCGCCTGTCTAGTAAACAGGAGATCGTAAGTTCGAATCTCACCGGTGCCTCGAGAGTCAAGCCAAACGTCTCTCTAGTTTTTTGTTTTCGAAGTTTATTTCGAAATACTTCTGATGGTGTCACTGTCTGAACAAGACGCTGCGCAGGCGCGAGGCTTAGTTGGTTAAAGCACCTGTCTAGTAAACAGGAGATCGTGAGTTTGAATCTCACCGGTGCCTCGAGAGTGAAGACTAACGTCTCTCTAGTTTTTTGTTTTCGAAGTATAGTTCGAAATACTTCTGATGGTGTCACTGCCTGAACAAGACGCTGCAGGCGCCGTGGCTTAGTTAGTTAAAGCGCCTGTCTAGTAAACGGGAGATCGTAGTTCGAATCTCACCGGTGCCTCGAGAGTCAAGGCGACCGTCTCTCTAGTTTTTTGTTTTCGAAGTTTAGTTCGAAATACTTCTGATGGTGTCACTGTCTGAACAAGAGGCTGCGGAGACACAGTGGCTTAGTTGGTTAAAGCGCTTGTCTAGTAAACAGGAGATCGTGAGTTCGAATCTCACCGGTGCCTCGCGAGTGAAGACTAACGTCTCTCTCGTTTTTTGTTTTCGAAGTATAGTTCGAAATACTACTGATGGTGTCACTGCCTGAACAAGACGCTGCAGGCGCCGTGGCTTAGTTAAAGCGCCAGTCTGGTAAGCAGGAGATCTTGAGTTCGAATCTCAGCGGTGCCTCGGGAGTCAAGACTGACGTCTCCCTAGTTTTTTGTTTTCGAACATTCATGACTTTTTTGCGCAAACACGTACATGGACACAAGGAAAAGAGGCAAACAACACGGGCGCCCAAGTTGTTTGCCTCTTTTCTTTGTGTCCGTGTACGTCTTTGCGCAAAGAAGTCATGATCGAGTACCAACTCGCCCAACTTTCAGTACTTTTTTTTCGAATTTTAGTTCGAAATACTTCTGATGGTGTCACTGCCTGAACAAGACGCTGTGCAGGCGCCGTGGCTTAGTTAGTTAAAGCGCCTGTCTAGTAAACAGGAAATTGTGAGTTCGAATCTCACCGGTGCTTCGGGAGTCAAGACTAACGTCTCTCCAGTTTTTTGTTTTCGAAGCTTAGTTCGAAATACTTCTGATGGTGTCACTGCCTGAACAAGACGCTGCACAGGCGCCGTGGCTTGGTTAGTTAAAGCGCCTGTCTAGTAATTAGGAGATCGTGATTTCGAATCTCACTGGTTCCTCGAGAGTCAAGACAAACGTCTCTCTAGTTTTTTGTTTTCGAAGTTTAGTTCGAAATTCTTCTTATGGTGTGACTGCCTGAACACGACGCTGCGCAGGCGCCGTGGCTTAGTTAGTTGAAGCGCCTGTCTAGCAAACAGGAGATCGTGAGTTCGAATCTCACCGGTGCCTCGAGAGTCAAGACAAACGTCTCTCTAGTTTTTTGTTTTCGAAGTTTATTTTGAAATACTTCTGATGGTTTCGCTGCCTGAACAAGACGCTGCACAGGTGACGTGGCTTCGTTGGTTAAAGCGCCTGTCTAGTAAACAGGAGATCGTGAGTTCGAATCTCACCGGTGCCTCGAGAGTCTAGACAAACGTCTCTCTAGCTTTTTGTTTTTTTAAGTTTAGTTCGAAATATTTCTGATGGTGTCACTGCCTGAACAAGAGGCTGCGCAGACACAGTGGCTTAGTTGGTTAAAGTGCCTGTCTAGTAAACAGGAGATCATCAGTTCGAATCTCACTGGTGCCTCGAGAGTCAAGACAAACCTCTCTTTAGTTTTTTGTTTTCGAAGTTTAGTTCGAAATTCTTCTGATGGTGTGACTGCCTGAACAAGAGGCTGCGCAGGAGCCGTGGCTTAGTTGGTTAAAGCGCCTGTCTTGTAAACAGGAGATCGTGAGTTTGAATCTTACCGGTGCTTCGAGAGTCAAGACAAACGTCTCTCTAGTTTTTTGTTTTCGAAGTTTAGTTCGAAATACTTCTGATGGTGTCACTGCCTGAACAACACGCTGCGCAGGCGCCGTGGCTTAGTTGGTTAAAGCACCTGTCTAGTAAACAGGAGATCGTGAGTTCTAATCTCACGGGCCCTCGAGAGTCAAGACTACCGTCTCTCTAGTTTTTTGTTTTCGAAGTTTAGTTCGAAATATTTTTGATGGTGTCACTGCCGAAACAAGACGCCGCGCAGGCGCCGTGGCTTAGTTGGTTAAAGCGCCTGTCTAGTAAACAGGAGAGCATGAGTTCGAATCTCACTGGTGCCTCGAGAGTCAAGGCAAGCTTCTCTCTAGTTTTTTGTTTTCGAAGTTTAGTTCGAAATTCTTCTGATGGTGTGAATGCCTGAGCAAGACGCTGTGCAGGCGCCGTGGCTTAGTTGGTTAAAGCGCCTGTCTAGTAAACAGGAGATCGTGAGTTCGAATCTCACCGGTGCCTCGAGAGTCAAGACAAACGTCTCTCTAGTTTTTTGTTTTCGAAGTTTATTTCAAAATACTTCTGATGGTGTCACTGTCTGAACAAGACGCTGCGCAGGCGCGTGGCTTAGTTGGTTAAAGCGCCTGTCTAGTAAACAGGAGATCGTGAGTTCGAATCTCACTGGTGCCTCGAGAGTCAAGGCAACCGTCTCTCTAGTTTTTTGTTTTCGAAGTTTAGTTCGAAATTCTTCTGATGGTGTGACTGCCTGAACAAGACGCTGTGCAGGCGCCGCGGCTAAGTTGGTTAAAGCGCCTGTCTAGTAAACAGGAGATCGTGAGTTCGAATCTCACCGGTGCCTCGAGAGTCAAGACAAACGTCTCTCTAGTTTTTTGTTTTCGAAGTTTATTTCGAAATACTTCTGATGGTGTCACTGTCTGAACAAGACGCTGCGCAGGCGCGTGGCTTAGTTGGTTAAAGCGCCTGTCTAGTAAACAGGAGATCGTGAATTCGAATTTCACCGGTGCCTCGATAGTCAAAACAAACGTCTCTCTAGATTTTGTTTTCGAAGTTTATTTCGAAATACTTCTGATGGTGTCACTGTCTGAACAAGACGCTGCGCAGGCGCGTGGCTTAGTTGGTTAAAGCGCCTGTCTAGTAAACAGGAGATCGTGAGTTCGAATCTCACCGGTGCCTCGAGAGTGAAGACTAACGTCTCTCTAGTTTTTTGTTTTCGAAGTATAGTTCGAAATACTTCTGATGGTGTCACTGCCTGAACAAGACGCTGCAGGCACCGTGGCTTAGTTAGCTAAAGCGCCTGTCTGGTAAGCAAGAGATCTTGAGTTCGAATCTCACCGGTGCCTCGGGAGTCAAGACTGACGTCTCCCTAGTTTTTTGTTTTCGAAGTTTATTTCAAAATACTTCTGATGGTGTCACTGCCTGAACAAGACGCTGCAGGCGCCGTGGTTTAGTTAGTTAAAGCGCCTGTCTGGTAAGCAGGAGATCGTGAGTTCGAACCTCACCGGTGCCTCGAGAGTCAAAACAAACGGCTCTCTAGTTTTTTGTTTTCGAAGTTTAGTTCGAAATACTTCTGATGGTGTCACTGCCCAAACAAGACGCCGCGCAGGCGCCGTGGCTTAGTTGGTTAAAGCGCCTGTCTAGTAAACAGGAAAGCATGAGTTCGAATCTCACTGGTGCCTCGAGAGTCAGGTCAACCGTCTCTCTAGTTTTTTGTTTTCGAAGTTTAGTTCGAAATTCTTCTGATGGTGTGACTGCCTGAAGAAGACGCTGCGCAGGCGCCGTGGCTTAGTTGGTTAAAACGCCTGTCTAGTAAACAGGAGATTGTGAGTTCGAATCTCACCGGTGCCTCGAGAGTCAAGACAAACGTCTCTCTAGTTTTTTGTTGTCGAAGTTTATTTCAAAATACTTCTGATGGTGTCACTGTCTGAACAAGACGCTGCGCAGGCGCGTGGCTTAGTTGGTTAAAGCGCTTGTCTAGTAAACAGGAGATCGTGAGTTCGAAGCTCACCGGTGCCTCGCGAGTGAAGACTAACGTCTCTCTCGTTTTTTGTTTTCGAAGTATAGTTCGAAATACTACTGATGGTGTCACTGCCTGAACGAGACGCTGCAGGCGCCGTGGCTTAGTTAAAGCGCCAGTCTGGTAAGCAGGAGATCTTGAGTTCGAATCTCACCGGTGCCTCGGGAGTCAAGACTGACGTCTCCCTAGTTTTTTGTTTTCGAACATTCATGACTTTTTTGCGCAAACACGTACATGGACACAAGGAAAAGAGGCAAACAACACGGGCGCCCAAGTTGTTTGCCTCTTTTCTTTGTGTCCGTGTACGTCTTTGCGCAAAGAAGTCATGATCGAGTACCAACTCGCCCAACTTTCAGTACTTTTGTTTTCGAATTTTAGTTCGAAATACTTCTGATGGTGTCACTGCCTGAATAAAACGCTGCGCAGGCGCCGTGGCTTAGTTAGTTAAAGCGCCTGTCAAGTAAACAGGAGATCGTGAGTTCGAATCTCACCGGTGCCTCGAGAGTCAAGACAAACGGCTCTCTAGTTTTTTGTTTTCGAAGTTTACTTCGAAATACTTCTGATGATGTGACTGCCTGAACAAGAGGCTGCGCAGGCGCCGTGGCTTAGTTAGTTAAAGAGCCTGTCTAGTAAACGGGAGATCGTAGTTCGAATCTTACCGGTGCCTCGAGAGTCAAGGCAACCGTCTCTCTAGTTTTTTGTTTTCGAAGTTTAGTTCGAAATATTTTTGATGGTGTCACTGCCCAAACAAGACGCCGCGCAGGCGCCGTGGCTTAGTTGGTTAAAGCGCCTGTCTAGTAAACAGGAGAGCATGAGTTGGAATCTCACCGGTGCCTCGAGAGTCAAGGCAACCGTCTCTCTAGTTTTTTGTTTTCGAAGTTTAGTTCGAAATACTTCTGATGGTGTCACTGTCTGAACAAGAGGCTGCGCAGACACAGTGGCTTAGTTGGTTAAAGCGCTTGTCTAGTAAACAGGAGATCGTGAGTTCGAATCTCACCGGTGCCTCGCGAGTGAAGACTAACGTCTCTCTCGTTTTTTGTTTTCGAAGTATAGTTCGAAATACTACTGATGGTGTCACTGCCTGAACAAGACGCTGCAGGCGCCGTGGCTTAGTTAAAGCGCCAGTCTGGTAAGCAGGAGATCTTGAGTTCGAATCTCAGCGGTGCCTCGGGAGTCAAGACTGACGTCTCCCTAGTTTTTTGTTTTCGAACATTCATGACTTTTTTGCGCAAACACGTACATGGACACAAGGAAAAGAGGCAAACAACACGGGCGCCCAAGTTGTTTGCCTCTTTTCTTTGTGTCCGTGTACGTCTTTGCGCAAAGAAGTCATGATCGAGTACCAACTCGCCCAACTTTCAGTACTTTTTTTTTCGAATTTTAGTTCGAAATACTTCTGATGGTGTCACTGCCTGAACAAGACGCTGTGCAGGCGCCGTGGCTTAGTTAGTTAAAGCGCCTGTCTAGTAAACAGGAAATTGTGAGTTCGAATCTCACCGGTGCTTCGGGAGTCAAGACTAACGTCTCTCCAGTTTTTTGTTTTCGAAGCTTAGTTCGAAATACTTCTGATGGTGTCACTGCCTGAACAAGACGCTGCACAGGCGCCGTGGCTTGGTTAGTTAAAGCGCCTGTCTAGTAATTAGGAGATCGTGATTTCGAATCTCACTGGTTCCTCGAGAGTCAAGACAAACGTCTCTCTAGTTTTTTGTTTTCGAAGTTTAGTTCGAAATTCTTCTTATGGTGTGACTGCCTGAACACGACGCTGCGCAGGCGCCGTGGCTTAGTTAGTTGAAGCGCCTGTCTAGCAAACAGGAGATCGTGAGTTCGAATCTCACCGGTGCCTCGAGAGTCAAGACAAACGTCTCTCTAGTTTTTTGTCTTCGAAGTTTATTTTGAAATACTTCTGATGGTTTCGCTGCCTGAACAAGACGCTGCACAGGTGACGTGGCTTCGTTGGTTAAAGCGCCTGTCTAGTAAACAGGAGATCGTGAGTTCGAATCTCACCGGTGCCTCGAGAGTCTAGACAAACGTCTCTCTAGCTTTTTGTTTTTTTAAGTTTAGTTCGAAATATTTCTGATGGTGTCACTGCCTGAACAAGAGGCTGCGCAGACACAGTGGCTTAGTTGGTTAAAGTGCCTGTCTAGTAAACAGGAGATCATCAGTTCGAATCTCACTGGTGCCTCGAGAGTCAAGACAAACCTCTCTCTAGTTTTTTGTTTTCGAAGTTTAGTTCGAAATTCTTCTGATGGTGTGACTGCCTGAACAAGAGGCTGCGCAGGAGCCGTGGCTTAGTTGGTTAAAGCGCCTGTCTTGTAAACAGGAGATCGTGAGTTTGAATCTTACCGGTGCTTCGAGAGTCAAGACAAACGTCTCTCTAGTTTTTTGTTTTCGAAGTTTAGTTCGAAATACTTCTGATGGTGTCACTGCCTGAACAACACGCTGCGCAGGCGCCGTGGCTTAGTTGGTTAAAGCACCTGTCTAGTAAACAGGAGATCGTGAGTTCTAATCTCACGGGCCCTCGAGAGTCAAGACTACCGTCTCTCTAGTTTTTTGTTTTCGAAGTTTAGTTCGAAATATTTTTGATGGTGTCACTGCCGAAACAAGACGCCGCGCAGGCGCCGTGGCTTAGTTGGTTAAAGCGCCTGTCTAGTAAACAGGAGAGCATGAGTTCGAATCTCACTGGTGCCTCGAGAGTCAAGGCAAGCTTCTCTCTAGTTTTTTGTTTTCGAAGTTTAGTTCGAAATTCTTCTGATGGTGTGACTGCCTGAGCAAGACGCTGTGCAGGCGCCGTGGCTTAGTTGGTTAAAGCGCCTGTCTAGTAAACAGGAGATCGTGAGTTCGAATCTCACCGGTGCCTCGAGAGTCAAGACAAACGTCTCTCTAGTTTTTTGTTTTCGAAGTTTATTTCAAAATACTTCTGATGGTGTCACTGTCTGAACAAGACGCTGCGCAGGCGCGTGGCTTAGTTGGTTAAAGCGCCTGTCTAGTAAACAGGAGATCGTGAGTTCGAATCTCACTGGTGCCTCGAGAGTCAAGGCAACCGTCTCTCTAGTTTTTTGTTTTCGAAGTTTAGTTCGAAATTCTTCTGATGGTGTGACTGCCTGAACAAGACGCTGTGCAGGCGCCGCGGCTAAGTTGGTTAAAGCGCCTGTCTAGTAAACAGGAGATCGTGAGTTCGAATCTCACCGGTGCCTCGAGAGTCAAGACAAACGTCTCTCTAGTTTTTTGTTTTCGAAGTTTATTTCGAAATACTTCTGATGGTGTCACTGTCTGAACAAGACGCTGCGCAGGCGCGTGGCTTAGTTGGTTAAAGCGCCTGTCTAGTAAACAGGAGATCGTGAATTCGAATTTCACCGGTGCCTCGATAGTCAAAACAAACGTCTCTCTAGATTTTGTTTTCGAAGTTTATTTCGAAATACTTCTGATGGTGTCACTGTCTGAACAAGACGCTGCGCAGGCGCGTGGCTTAGTTGGTTAAAGCGCCTGTCTAGTAAACAGGAGATCGTGAGTTCGAATCTCACCGGTGCCTCGAGAGTGAAGACTAACGTCTCTCTAGTTTTTTGTTTTCGAAGTATAGTTCGAAATACTTCTGATGGTGTCACTGCCTGAACAAGACGCTGCAGGCACCGTGGCTTAGTTAGCTAAAGCGCCTGTCTGGTAAGCAAGAGATCTTGAGTTCGAATCTCACCGGTGCCTCGGGAGTCAAGACTGACGTCTCCCTAGTTTTTTGTTTTCGAAGTTTATTTCAAAATACTTCTGATGGTGTCACTGCCTGAACAAGACGCTGCAGGCGCCGTGGTTTAGTTAGTTAAAGCGCCTGTCTGGTAAGCAGGAGATCGTGAGTTCGAACCTCACCGGTGCCTCGAGAGTCAAAACAAACGGCTCTCTAGTTTTTTGTTTTCGAAGTTTAGTTCGAAATATTTTTGATGGTGTCACTGCCCAAACAAGACGCCGCGCAGGCGCCGTGGCTTAGTTGGTTAAAGCGCCTGTCTAGTAAACAGGAGAGCATGAGTTGGAATCTCACCGGTGCCTCGAGAGTCAAGGCAACCGTCTCTCTAGTTTTTTGTTTTCGAAGTTTAGTTCGAAATTCTTCTGATGGTGTGACTGCCTGAACAAGACGCTGCGCAGGCGCCGTGGCTTAGTTTGTTAAAGCGCCTGTCTAGTAAACAAGAGATCGTGAGTTCGAATCTCACCGGTGCCTCGAGAGTCATACAAACGTCTCTCTAGTTTTTTGTTTTCGAAGTTTAGTTCGAAATACTTCTGATGGTGTCACTGTCTGAACAAGATTCTGCGCAGGCGCGTGGCTTAGTTGGTTAAAGCGCCTGTCTAGTAAACAGGAGATCGTGAGTTCGATTTTCACCGGTGCCTTGAGAGTCAACACAAACGTCTCTCTAGTGTTTTGTTTTCGAAGTTTAGTTCGAAATACTTCTGATGGTTTCGCTGCCTGAACAAGACGCTGCACAGGTGACGTGGCTTCGTTGGTTAAAGCGCCTGTCTAGTAAACAGGAGATCGTGAGTTCGAATCTCACCGGTGCCTCGAGAGTCAAGACAAACGTCTCTCTAGCTTTTTGTTTTCCAAGTTTAGTTCGAAATATTTCTGATGGTGTCACTGCCTGAACAAGAGGCTGCGCAGACACAGTGGCTTAGTTGGTTAAAGCGCATGTCTAGTAAACAGGAGAGCATGAGTTGGAATCTCACCGGTGCCTCGAGAGTAAAGGCAACCGTCTCTCTAGTTTTTTGTTTTCGAAGTTTAGTTCGAAATTCTTCTGATGGTGTGACTGCCTGACCAAACGCTGCGCAGGCGCCGTGGCTTAGTTCGTTAAAGCGCCTGTCTAGTAAACAAGAGATCGTACGTTCGAATCTCACTGGTGCCTCGAGAGTCAAGGCAACCGTCTCTCTAGTTTTTTGTTTTCGAAGTTTAGTTCGAAATTCTTCTGATGGTGTGACTGCCTGAAGAAGACGCTGCGCAGGCGCCGTGGCTTAGTTGGTTAAAACGCCTGTCTAGTAAACAGGAGATTGTGAATTCGAATCTCACCGGTGCTCGAGAGTCAAGACAAACGTCTCTCTAGTTTTTTGTTGTCGAAGTTTATTTCAAAATACTTCTGATGGTGTCACTGTCTGAACAAGACGCTGCGCAGGCGCGTGGCTTAGTTGGTTAAAGCGCTTGTCTAGTAAACAGGAGATCGTGAGTTCGAATCTCACCGGTGCCTCGCGAGTGAAGACTAACGTCTCTCTCGTTTTTTGTTTTCGAAGTATAGTTCGAAATACTACTGATGGTGTCACTGCCTGAACAAGACGCTGCAGGCGCCGTGGCTTAGTTAAAGCGCCAGTCTGGTAAGCAGGTGATCTTGAGTTCGAATCTCACCAGTGCCTCGGGAGTCAAGACTGACGTCTCCCTAGTTTTTTGTTTTCGAACATTCATGACTTTTTTGCGCAAACACGTACATGGACACAAGGAAAAGAGGCAAACAACACGGGCGCCCAAGTTGTTTGCCTCTTTTCTTTGTGTCCGTGTACGTCTTTGCGCAAAGAAGTCATGATCGAGTACCAACTCGCCCAACTTTCAGTACTTTTGTTTTCGAATTTTAGTTCGAAATACTTCTGATGGTGTCACTGCCTGAATAAAACGCTGCGCAGGCGCCGTGGCTTAGTTAGTTAAAGCGCCTGTCAAGTAAACAGGAGATCGTGAGTTCGAATCTCACCGGTGCCTCGAGAGTCAAGACAAACGGCTCTCTAGTTTTTTGTTTTCGAAGTTTACTTCGAAATACTTCTGATGATGTGACTGCCTGAACAAGAGGCTGCGCAGGCGCCGTGGCTTAGTTAGTTAAAGAGCCTGTCTAGTAAACGGGAGATCGTAGTTCGAATCTTACCGGTGCCTCGAGAGTCAAGGCAACCGTCTCTCTAGTTTTTTGTTTTCGAAGTTTAGTTCGAAATAATTTTGATGGTGTCACTGCCCAAACAAGACGCCGCGCAGGCGCCGTGGCTTAGTTGGTTAAAGCGCCTGTCTAGTAAACAGGAGAGCATGAGTTGGAATCTCACCGGTGCCTCGAGAGTCAAGGCAACCGTCTCTCTAGTTTTTTGTTTTCGAAGTTTAGTTCGAAATACTTCTGATGGTGTCACTGTCTGAACAAGAGGCTGCGCAGACACAGTGGCTTAGTTGGTTAAAGCGCTTGTCTAGTAAACAGGAGATCGTGAGTTCGAATCTCACCGGTGCCTCGCGAGTGAAGACTAACGTCTCTCTCGTTTTTTGTTTTCGAAGTATAGTTCGAAATACTACTGATGGTGTCACTGCCTGAACAAGACGCTGCAGGCGCCGTGGCTTAGTTAAAGCGCCAGTCTGGTAAGCAGGAGATCTTGAGTTCGAATCTCAGCGGTGCCTCGGGAGTAAAGACTGACGTCTCCCTAGTTTTTTGTTTTCGAACATTCATGACTTTTTTGCGCAAACACGTACATGGACACAAGGAAAAGAGGCAAACAACACGGGCGCCCAAGTTGTTTGCCTCTTTTCTTTGTGTCCGTGTACGTCTTTGCGCAAAGAAGTCATGATCGAGTACCAACTCGCCCAACTTTCAGTACTTTTTTTTTCGAATTTTAGTTCGAAATACTTCTGATGGTGTCACTGCCTGAACAAGACACTGTGCAGGCGCCGTGGCTTGGTTAGTTAAAGCGCCTGTCTAGTAATTAGGAGATCGTGATTTCGAATCTCACTGGTTCCTCGAGAGTCAAGACAAACGTCTCTCTAGTTTTTTGTTTTCGAAGTTTAGTTCGAAATTCTTCTTATGGTGTGACTGCCTGAACACGACGCTGCGCAGGCGCCGTGGCTTAGTTAGTTGAAGCGCCTGTCTAGCAAACAGGAGATCGTGAGTTCGAATCTCACCGGTGCCTCGAGAGTCAAGACAAACGTCTCTCTAGTTTTTTGTTTTCGAAGTTTATTTTGAAATACTTCTGATGGTTTCGCTGCCTGAACAAGACGCTGCACAGGTGACGTGGCTTCGTTGGTTAAAGCGCCTGTCTAGTAAACAGGAGATCGTGAGTTCGAATCTCACCGGTGCCTCGAGAGTCTAGACAAACGTCTCTCTAGCTTTTTGTTTTTTTAAGTTTAGTTCGAAATATTTCTGATGGTGTCACTGCCTGAACAAGAGGCTGCGCAGACACAGTGGCTTAGGATTCCACTTCCGGCCACGACAGTGAACGGACGTGTTTATCATGTGCTCCCGCGTAGGGGCGGTTTCAGCGGCCCGTGTGGGCCGCGGTATCAGGTGTACCGAAAAGCCAGGCGAAGATTTCCAGGTTGTTCTGCCTCAGCTGCCTTCAGGTGATTCCGTTTTGCACACGGTTTTTTTGCACGGAAACTTGAAAGCCAGGCCATATCGAGTGGAGCATGTCCGAGACAGCCTTGCTCGTCTTTCGCTGCTGCCGGAAGTGGTTGCCCTAGGGGCATACCAAATGAATCATGTATGGGCAGTGACGTTCAAGGATGATGAGGGTAAAAAGAAGATGCTGGCGGCGGAGTCTTTTGATCTAAAGGACCATCGCTGTATGGTGGTTGACCCCCGTGATCGAGGTGTGCGGCTGAAGTTGTACTGGCTTCTTCATGGCGTGCCGGACGAGGCTGTGCGAGTCGCCTTAACGCCCTACGGAAAAGTGACCGAGATAAGCAGAGATAAATGGAAGGTGCAGGGTTGCAATGATAAAGGTTCAACCACGCGGTCGGTCACGCTGAGGCTACACGCGGGCGTGTCCGTGGACGACCTGCCACACCAACTGCGAGTTGCGGAGGATATGGCGCTCGTCGTAATTCCTGGCAGAGCACCGCTATGCCTCCGATGCCGGGCTATCGGACACATTCGACGGGATTGCCGCGTGCCGCGCTGTGGGGTCTGTCGTCGCTATGGCCACGATGACGCCCATTGTGTGAGGTCGTACGCCAGCATTGCGGGCCCAGGCCAAACAGACGAAGTGACTGAACACCTGATGGATGCCGTGGATGCCGAAGAAGCGAGCAGGGAAGACGGTTATACGGAAGGCCCTGCCACGCCCCCTGAACAGTCTTCTGGGGCCGCACTGGAATCTACCAATAAAGGCGACAAGCACTCTGGTGCGCCAGGAACGAATTTAGACACGGCAGCAGTAGAGAACGACGCTACAGCAGCGAGCAAGTCATCTTCAGCTGCGCGAGAGGGCGGCCCGGAAGCAACGGACGCCGAGATGACCAAGGCCGGTGCTATCGCTTTTAAGCGAGCTCGTGAAACACCTGACCGTACCGGAAATGTTGACACGTCGGCCATCAATGAACCTCCAACAAAGACGGCGACTGGTCGTCGGCCTACCTTTAAACCACGACCAAACCTGTCTCCTGACCGTAGGGGCACTCAAACGTCGGCCCCGCCGTAGCGGAGGAGACGTTCCGAGGCTTTCTACGCTGAGCACACGCAACCACTGTTGCGACGTGAGTATGACACCTGACGAAACAACCTTCAAGAAATGGCGACTAACTTTAAAACTGGTATTTGCATCGCGACGCTGAACTCAAGAGGCCTGTGTTCGCGCAGGAGACAATGCCAGATTAGTCGCATTTTGTTAGAAAACGACATAGACCTCCTGGCTGTACAAGAAACTAAAATGGAAAGTGAAGAACAAACGGAGCAAATGGTTCAAGTTTTTCGCTCTAGGTACAATGTCTGCGTTTGTCATGCTGTTGGGCGGTCAGGAGGCTGTGTCGTTTTCATACGTAGTAGTATCGCGGTTGTTGAAAATGTGTCTACCTGCGATAGCGGTAGGCTGGTTGTGTGCGACTTCAGTGTTTCTGGAATGCCTTGGCGCGTTGTGTGTGTTTATGCACCGAATAGATCGCACGAACGGGAATTTTTTTTCAGAGCGATTGAAGGATTCTTGAAAACGGAAAGAAATGTTGTGGTTCTAGGGGACTTCAATTGTGTCTGTAGAGCTGAGGATAAGACAACGAGCTTCAATGTGCGCGATAGAAGCGCTGAGCTGTTGAATAAAATAGTGAACGAGACAGGGCTGGAAGATGTCGGTTATGTAATGACGCGAGAGGGTGAAGTAGGATATACGCACTTTCAAGGTCATTCGCACGCGAGGTTAGACAGAATATATTTGTCGGCAAAGTTGGTGCCACTATGCTCATCTTATCAAATTCAACATCTTAGTTTTAGTGATCATTGTCTGGTCAAGGTCAACATTGGCGAAAAACGTAAGGCTGCGAAGTTTAATTGGTTTCTATGGAAATTTAATGAAAAGCTGCTGCAAGATGAAATATTTGTCACAAAAAACCAAAGAATGTCTTTCAAACGCTCTTCGTTTGGAGACCAATAACTTCATAGCTGTGTGGGAGCAAATGAAGTGTGATATAAAGATGATAGCGATTGAAAGAGCCTGTGTATTACGTAATCGGGAAAGGCAACAAGAGAGGCAGTTACAAAGCGAACTAGACTACATGTTAAGCGTAGAAAATGAAGTGCCGGGAAAATTTAAGAAAGAAATAAAGGAGGCGAAAGCAAAGCTCGAATTCATCGACGACGAAAAGTACCGCGGAGCAATGATAAGGGCTCGCACTGAACGGCTGTGGATGGGTGAAACGCCCACTAAGCGGGTGCTCAGTGAAGAAAAGAAACATGCAGCAAACAAAGAGATAAATGAAATTCGATACCGCAATTACATTACCCGGGACCGCGAACAGATAAAGCACGCCTTTGTCGAGTTTTATACGCAACTCCTTAGCCATACAATCAATGACCCCGAACGATTCAAAGAGGACTTTCTGACCCTTATGCCGAGATTGGAAGACTCTGAGCGGGAGCTACTGGAAGTAGAAATCACTGTGGCAGAAATTGAATCAGCTATAGATAACCTGGGTAACGGCAAGTCACCAGGGCCGGATGGGCTTGGTGCTGCCATATACAAATTTTTTAAGACAGAAATGGCACTGGCATT
Organism: Rhipicephalus microplus; assembly: GCF_043290135.1. Taxonomy (NCBI): domain Eukaryota; kingdom Metazoa; phylum Arthropoda; class Arachnida; order Ixodida; family Ixodidae; genus Rhipicephalus; species Rhipicephalus microplus. The sequence goes on along the minus strand of NC_134704.1, from coordinate 173,580,601 downwards.
ACACCGAGTGATCAGAGAATGCTACGACAAGCAGCAAACACCTCATTCATTTAGGACAGCACACGTAGTATTAATCCCCAAAACTGATGACCCCGCAAAGCTACTTTCAGTGGAATCCTACCGACCTATCAGTTTGAGCAACACTGACTATAAAATATACACGAAGGTCCTAGCAAGACGGCTCCAAAGTGTTGTCACATCCCTTGTCGGCCCGCATCAGACATGTGGGATTAAGGGCAGAACCATATTCACAAATATACACGTAACCAGAAGTATTCTAGAATGCTGTGATGCAAATAATGACCGCGTGGCCATGATTCAGCTAGACCTGCACAAAGCGTTTGATAAAGTCGTACATGAAATTTTGTTTTTATTGCTGGAACATGTGAATGTAGGAACTGTCATTACAGAAGGCGTTAGAATGGTGTATCATGACTGCAGGGCTAATTTAGTAATCAACAAAGAAGTAAGTGCTTCAATTCCTGTGCGCTCGAGCGTGAAGCAAGGTTGTGCCTTGTCGCCACTCCTTTTCGCGCTTTACTTAGAGCCCTTCTGTTTACGAATACTTGCATCACCAAGTATAAGAGGGTATACGTTTCTGACCAGTGGAATTAGAATTTTAGCCTATGCTGATGACGTCGCAGTGTTTTGCAGTGACAAAGAAAGTGTGCAAGAAGTTGTACGAATAGCTAGGGAATTCTGTGCAGCAACGGGCAGCGCAATCAGTTGGCCAAAATGTCTAGGCGTTTGGCATGGCCAGTGGCAAAGCACACCCGAAGTTTACTGTAACATGAATTGGAAAATCATGCCCGGAAAGTACCTCGGTGTGCCTTTGGATCACTACCGCAATGCTACGGAGTATTGGTCTGAGGAACGTCAACGCATTGAAAATTGTACTGATAAGTGGGGAGGTCGCAATTTATCAATGTTTGCAAAAGCGTCCGTGTGCAATGTATTTCTGATTGCAAAAGTGTTTTATGTATTACAAGTGTTAACCATGACCCGCACTTCGGTCCAGAAAATGCACCGAGTATTCGCGACCTTTATATGGGGGTCGCAGTGGGAGCGCACGAGCCGGTGCAATTTATTTCATAGGGTAAAATATGGTGGTCTGGGGCTTTTGCATTTGTTTTTTAAGCAGTTGGTGAGCAGATTCATGTTCGCTCGAGATCAAACTGACAATTTCTTGAGAACTGTGATCCAAGCAAGACTGCAGACCCCCTTATCTGATTTCGTCGTGTCATCCTTTTCCTTCGAAGCTGGACCACTCAGTCCTTATTTGCGAGAAGTAGTTACAGCTACACGCCTGCTCAAGGAAAGATTTTCGTACGAATACTTGTCCGACGTGACTAAAAAGAAACTGTATCGTGACCTTCTTGATGTCTTCCTGCCAGTGCCCGTCTACCGAGCTTCGTGCAGGCTAGGTTCTGAGCGTGACGTGTTTAAACGTGTTAAGAGAATGCCGGTCAGACCCTCTGTCAAAACATTCTTCTTTCAAGTGCATACCGGCACTCTCCCTGTACTGCCATGGCTAAAAAGTAAAGGGCTTTTTGTACCGTGGTCCGTCAACTGTCTAATCTGCGGCAAACCAGAAACGATAAATCATATCTTTCTCGACTGCCATGATGCTGTGTTCTTGTGGGACGTACTACAACGGACTATAAAAAAAGAACTACCTATCAACGCTTTTGGAATCCGTTTTCTTCCGTGTGCAGCTGCAGGGGAAGTGCCGAGTGACATGTTAATGTTGCTTTGCATGCATAGTGTGTGGAGGACAAGAATGGATGTTCGACATATGCGTGTAGACGCACGTTCAGCGAGAGACTATTTTGTTGAGAGTATGCTGTATACACGAGACGTGTTTAAAGCGCTGCCTGAACCCCCCGAGTGGTTACCTGTGCTCGACCAATTGGCTTCTGTGAAGCCTTTTTAAACCAAGTGCACTGGCCAAGTTGAAGCTGGTGTTTTAGTAAGTGTACATATTTTGTATGTATTTCCTTTGCTTGTGGTTATTAAAAGAAAAAAAAAAAAAAAAAAAAAAGACACAGTGGCTTAGTTGGTTAAAGTGCCTGTCTAGTAAACAGGAGATCATCAGTTCGAATCTCACTGGTGCCTCGAGAGTCAAGACAAACCTCTCTCTAGTTTTTTGTTTTCGAAGTTTAGTTCGAAATTCTTCTGATGGTGTGACTGCCTGAACAAGAGGCTGCGCAGGAGCCGTGGCTTAGTTGGTTAAAGCGCCTGTCTTGTAAACAGGAGATCGTGAGTTTGAATCTTACCGGTGCTTCGAGAGTCAAGACAAACGTCTCTCTAGTTTTTTGTTTTCGAAGTTTAGTTCGAAATACTTCTGATGGTGTCACTGCCTGAACAACACGCTGCGCAGGCGCCGTGGCTTAGTTGGTTAAAGCACCTGTCTAGTAAACAGGAGATCGTGAGTTCTAATCTCACGGGCCCTCGAGAGTCAAGACTACCGTCTCTCTAGTTTTTTGTTTTCGAAGTTTAGTTCGAAATATTTTTGATGGTGTGACTGCCTGAGCAAGACGCTGTGCAGGCGCCGTGGCTTAGTTGGTTAAAGCGCCTGTCTAGTAAACAGGAGATCGTGAGTTCGAATCTCACCGGTGCCTCGAGAGTCAAGACAAACGTCTCTCTAGTTTTTTGTTTTCGAAGTTTATTTCAAAATACTTCTGATGGTGTCACTGTCTGAACAAGACGCTGCGCAGGCGCGTGGCTTAGTTGGTTAAAGCGCCTGTCTAGTAAACAGGAGATCGTGAGTTCGAATCTCACTGGTGCCTCGAGAGTCAAGGCAACCGTCTCTCTAGTTTTTTGTTTTCGAAGTTTAGTTCGAAATTCTTCTGATGGTGTGACTGCCTGAACAAGACGCTGTGCAGGCGCCGCGGCTAAGTTGGTTAAAGCGCCTGTCTAGTAAACAGGAGATCGTGAGTTCGAATCTCACCGGTGCCTCGAGAGTCAAGACAAACGTCTCTCTAGTTTTTTGTTTTCGAAGTTTATTTCGAAATACTTCTGATGGTGTCACTGTCTGAACAAGACGCTGCGCAGGCGCGTGGCTTAGTTGGTTAAAGCGCCTGTCTAGTAAACAGGAGATCGTGAATTCGAATTTCACCGGTGCCTCGATAGTCAAAACAAACGTCTCTCTAGATTTTGTTTTCGAAGTTTATTTCGAAATACTTCTGATGGTGTCACTGTCTGAACAAGACGCTGCGCAGGCGCGTGGCTTAGTTGGTTAAAGCGCCTGTCTAGTAAACAGGAGATCGTGAGTTCGAATCTCACCGGTGCCTCGAGAGTGAAGACTAACGTCTCTCTAGTTTTTTGTTTTCGAAGTATAGTTCGAAATACTTCTGATGGTGTCACTGCCTGAACAAGACGCTGTAGGCACCGTGGCTTAGTTAGCTAAAGCGCCTGTCTGGTAAGCAAGAGATCTTGAGTTCGAATCTCACCGGTGCCTCGGGAGTCAAGACTGACGTCTCCCTAGTTTTTTGTTTTCGAAGTTTATTTCAAAATACTTCTGATGGTGTCACTGCCTGAACAAGACGCTGCAGGCGCCGTGGTTTAGTTAGTTAAAGCGCCTGTCTGGTAAGCAGGAGATCGTGAGTTCGAACCTCACCGGTGCCTCGAGAGTCAAAACAAACGGCTCTCTAGTTTTTTGTTTTCGAAGTTTAGTTCGAAATACTTCTGATGGTGTCACTGCCCAAACAAGACGCCGCGCAGGCGCCGTGGCTTAGTTGGTTAAAGCGCCTGTCTAGTAAACAGGAAAGCATGAGTTCGAATCTCACTGGTGCCTCGAGAGTCAGGTCAACCGTCTCTCTAGTTTTTTGTTTTCGAAGTTTAGTTCGAAATTCTTCTGATGGTGTGACTGCCTGAAGAAGACGCTGCGCAGGCGCCGTGGCTTAGTTGGTTAAAACGCCTGTCTAGTAAACAGGAGATTGTGAGTTCGAATCTCACCGGTGCCTCGAGAGTCAAGACAAACGTCTCTCTAGTTTTTTGTTGTCGAAGTTTATTTCAAAATACTTCTGATGGTGTCACTGTCTGAACAAGACGCTGCGCAGGCGCGTGGCTTAGTTGGTTAAAGCGCTTGTCTAGTAAACAGGAGATCGTGAGTTCGAAGCTCACCGGTGCCTCGCGAGTGAAGACTAACGTCTCTCTCGTTTTTTGTTTTCGAAGTATAGTTCGAAATACTACTGATGGTGTCACTGCCTGAACGAGACGCTGCAGGCGCCGTGGCTTAGTTAAAGCGCCAGTCTGGTAAGCAGGAGATCTTGAGTTCGAATCTCACCGGTGCCTCGGGAGTCAAGACTAACGTCTCCCTAGTTTTTTGTTTTCGAACATTCATGACTTTTTTGCGCAAACACGTACATGGACACAAGGAAAAGAGGCAAACAACACGGGCGCCCAAGTTGTTTGCCTCTTTTCTTTGTGTCCGTGTACGTCTTTGCGCAAAGAAGTCATGATCGAGTACCAACTCGCCCAACTTTCAGTACTTTTGTTTTCGAATTTTAGTTCGAAATACTTCTGATGGTGTCACTGCCTGAATAAAACGCTGCGCAGGCGCCGTGGCTTAGTTAGTTAAAGCGCCTGTCAAGTAAACAGGAGATCGTGAGTTCGAATCTCACCGGTGCCTCGAGAGTCAAGACAAACGGCTCTCTAGTTTTTTGTTTTCGAAGTTTACTTCGAAATACTTCTGATGATGTGACTGCCTGAACAAGAGGCTGCGCAGGCGCCGTGGCTTAGTTAGTTAAAGAGCCTGTCTAGTAAACGGGAGATCGTAGTTCGAATCTCACCGGTGCCTCGAGAGTCAAGGCAACCGTCTCTCTAGTTTTTTGTTTTCGAAGTTTAGTTCGAAATATTTTTGATGGTGTCACTGCCCAAACAAGACGCCGCGCAGGCGCCGTGGCTTAGTTGGTTAAAGCGCCTGTCTAGTAAACAGGAGAGCATGAGTTGGAATCTCACCGGTGCCTCGAGAGTCAAGGCAACCGTCTCTCTAGTTTTTTGTTTTCGAAGTTTAGTTCGAAATTCTTCTGATGGTGTGACTGCCTGAACAAGACGCTGCGCAGGCGCCGTGGCTTAGTTTGTTAAAGCGCCTGTCTAGTAAACAAGAGATCGTGAGTTCGAATCTCACCGGTGCCTCGAGAGTCATACAAACGTCTCTCTAGTTTTTTGTTTTCGAAGTTTAGTTCGAAATACTTCTGATGGTGTCACTGTCTGAACAAGATTCTGCGCAGGCGCGTGGCTTAGTTGGTTAAAGCGCCTGTCTAGTAAACAGGAGATCGTGAGTTCGATTTTCACCGGTGCCTTGAGAGTCAACACAAACGTCTCTCTAGTGTTTTGTTTTCGAAGTTTAGTTCGAAATACTTCTGATGGTTTCGCTGCCTGAACAAGACGCTGCACAGGTGACGTGGCTTCGTTGGTTAAAGCGCCTGTCTAGTAAACAGGAGATCGTGAGTTCGAATCTCACCGGTGCCTCGAGAGTCAAGACAAACGTCTCTCTAGCTTTTTGTTTTCCAAGTTTAGTTCGAAATATTTCTGATGGTGTCACTGCCTGAACAAGAGGCTGCGCAGACACAGTGGCTTAGTTGGTTAAAGCGCATGTCTAGTAAACAGGAGAGCATGAGTTGGAATCTCACCGGTGCCTCGAGAGTAAAGGCAACCGTCTCTCTAGTTTTTTGTTTTCGAAGTTTAGTTCGTAATTCTTCTGATGGTGTGACTGCCTGACCAAACGCTGCGCAGGCGCCGTGGCTTAGTTCGTTAAAGCGCCTGTCTAGTAAACAAGAGATCGTACGTTCGAATCTCACTGGTGCCTCGAGAGTCAAGGCAACCGTCTCTCTAGTTTTTTGTTTTCGAAGTTTAGTTCGAAATTCTTCTGATGGTGTGACTGCCTGAAGAAGACGCTGCGCAGGCGCCGTGGCTTAGTTGGTTAAAACGCCTGTCTAGTAAACAGGAGATTGTGAATTCGAATCTCACCGGTGCCTCGAGAGTCAAGACAAACGTCTCTCTAGTTTTTTGTTGTCGAAGTTTATTTCAAAATACTTCTGATGGTGTCACTGTCTGAACAAGACGCTGCGCAGGCGCGTGGCTTAGTTGGTTAAAGCGCTTGTCTAGTAAACAGGAGATCGTGAGTTCGAATCTCACCGGTGCCTCGCGAGTGAAGACTAACGTCTCTCTCGTTTTTTGTTTTCGAAGTATAGTTCGAAATACTACTGATGGTGTCACTGCCTGAACAAGACGCTGCAGGCGCCGTGGCTTAGTTAAAGCGCCAGTCTGGTAAGCAGGTGATCTTGAGTTCGAATCTCACCAGTGCCTCGGGAGTCAAGACTGACGTCTCCCTAGTTTTTTGTTTTCGAACATTCATGACTTTTTTGCGCAAACACGTACATGGACACAAGGAAAAGAGGCAAACAACACGGGCGCCCAAGTTGTTTGCCTCTTTTCTTTGTGTCCGTGTACGTCTTTGCGCAAAGAAGTCATGATCGAGTACCAACTCGCCCAACTTTCAGTACTTTTGTTTTCGAATTTTAGTTCGAAATACTTCTGATGGTGTCACTGCCTGAATAAAACGCTGCGCAGGCGCCGTGGCTTAGTTAGTTAAAGCGCCTGTCAAGTAAACAGGAGATCGTGAGTTCGAATCTCACCGGTGCCTCGAGAGTCAAGACAAACGTCTCTCTAGCTTTTTGTTTTCCAAGTTTAGTTCGAAATATTGCTGATGGTGTCACTGCCTGAACAAGAGGCTGCGCAGACACGGTGGCTTAGTTGGTTAAAGTGCCTGTCTAGTAAACAGGAGATCATCAGTTCGAATCTCACTGGTGCCTCGAGAGTCAAGACAAACGTCTCTCTAGTTTTTTGTTTTCGAAGTTTATTTCGAAATACTTCTGATGGTGTCACTGTCTGAACAAGACGCTGAGCAGGCCGTGGCTTAGATGGTTACAGCGCCTGTCTAGTAAACAGAAGATCGTGAGTTCGAATCTCACCGGTGCCTCGAGAGTCAAGACAAACCTCTCTCTAGTTTTTTGTTTTCGAAGTTTAGTTCAAAATTCTTCTGATGGTGTGACTGCCTGAACAAGAGGCTGCGCAGGAGCCGTGGCTTAGTTGGTTAAAGCGCCTGTCTTGTAAACAGGAGATCGTGAGTTCGAATCTCACCGGTGCTTCGAGAGTCAAGACAAACGTCTCTCTAGTTTTTTGTTTTCGAAGTTTAGTTCGAAATACTTCTGATGGTGTCACTGCCTGAACAACACGCTGCGCAGGCGCCGTGGCTTAGTTGGTTAAAGCACCTGTCTAGTAAACAGGAGATCGTGAGTTCTAATCTCACGGGTCCTCGAGAGTCAAGACTAACCTCTCTCTAGTTTTTTGTTTTCGAAGTTTAGTTCGAAATATTTTTGATGGTGTCACTGCCCAAACAAGACGCCGTGCAGGCGCCGTGGCTTGGTTGGTTAAAGCGCCTGTCTAGTAAACAGGAGAGCATGAGTTCGAATCTCACTGGTGCCTCGAGAGTCAAGGCAACCGTCTCTCTAGTTTTTTGTTTTCGAAGTTTAGTTCGAAATTCTTCTGATGGTGTGACTGCCTGAACAAGACGCTGTGCAGGCGCCGTGGCTTAGTTGGTTAAAGCGCCTTTCTAGTAAACAGGAGATCGTGAGTTCGAATCTCACCGGTGCCTCGAGAGTCAAGGCAAACGTCTCTCTAGTTTTTTTGTTTTCGAAGTTTATTTCGAAATACTTCTGATGGTGTCACTGTCTGAACAAGACGCTGCGCAGGCGCGTGGCTTAGTTGGTTAAAGCGCCTGTCTAGTAAACAGGAGATCATGAGTTCGAATCTCACCGGTGCCTCGAGAGTCAAGACAAACGTCTCTCTAGTTTTTTGTTTTCGAAGTTTATTTCGAAATACTTCTGATGGTGTCACTGTCTGAACAAGACGCTGTGCAGGCGCCGTGGCTTAGTTGGTTAAAGCGCCTGTCTAGTAAACAGGAGATCGTGAGTTCGAATCTCACCGGTGCCTCGAGAGTCAAGCCAAACGTCTCTCTAGTTTTTTGTTTTCGAAGTTTATTTCGAAATACTTCTGATGGTGTCACTGTCTGAACAAGACGCTGCGCAGGCGCGTGGCTTAGTTGGTTAAAGCGCCTGTCTAGTAAACAGGAGATCGTGAGTTCGAATTTCACCGGTGCCTCGATAGTCAAGACAAACGTCTCTCTAGTTTTTTGTTTTCGAAGTTTATTTCGAAATACTTCTGATGGTGTCACTGTCTGAACAAGACGCTGCGCAGGCGCGAGGCTTAGTTGGTTAAAGCGCCTGTCTAGTAAACAGGAGATCGTGAGTTCGAATCTCACCGGTGCCTCGAGAGTGAAGACTAACGTCTCTCTAGTTTTTTGTTTTCGAAGTATAGTTCGAAATACTTCTGATGGTGTCACTGCCTGAACAAGACGCTGCAGGCGCCGTGGCTTAGTTAGTTAAAGCGCCTGTCTGATAAGCAGGAGATCTTGAGTTCGAATCTCACCGGTGCCTCGGGAGTCAAGACTGACGTCTCCCTAGTTTTTTGTTTTCGAACATTCATGACTTTTTTGCGCAAACACGTACACGAACACAAGGAAAAGAGGCAAACAACACGGGCGCCCAAGTTGTTTGCCTCTTTTCTTTGTGTCCGTGTACGTCTTTGCGCAAAGAAGTCATGATCGAGTACCAACTCGCCCAACTTTCAGTACTTTTGTTTTCGAATTTTAGTTCGAAATACTTCTGATGGTGTCACTGCCTGAATAAAACGCTGCGCAGGCGCCGTGGCTTAGTTAGTTAAAGCGCCTGTCAAGTAAACAGGAGATCGTGAGTTCGAATCTCACCGGTGCCTCGAGAGTCAAGAAAAACGGCTCTCTAGTTTTTTGTTTTCGAAGTTTACTTCGAAATACTTCTGATGATGTGACTGCCTGAACAAGACACTGCGCAGGCGCCGTGGCTTAGTTAGTTAAAGAGCCTGTCTAGTAAACGGGAGATCGTAGTTCGAATCTCACCGGTGCCTCGAGAGTCAAGGCGACCGTCTCTCTAGTTTTTTGTTTTCGAAGTTTAGTTCGAAATACTTCTGATGGTGTCACTGTCTGAACAAGAGGCTGCGCAGACACAGTGGCTTAGTTGGTTAAAGCGCTTGTCTAGTAAACAGGAGAGCATGAGTTGGAATCTCACCGGTGCCTCGAGAGTCAAGGCAACCGTCTCTCTAGTTTTTTGTTTTCGAAGTTTAGTTCGAAATTCTTCTGATGGTGTGACTGCCTGAACAAGACGCTGCGCAGGCGCCGTGGCTTAGTTCGTTAAAGCGCCTGTCTAGTAAACAAGAGATCGTGAGTTAGAATCTCACCGGTGCCTCGAGAGTCATACAAACGTCTCTCTAGTTTTTTGTTTTCGAAGTTTAGTTCGAAATACTTCTGATGGTGTCACTGTCTGAACAAGATTCTGCGCAGGCGCGTGGCTTAGTTGGTTAAAGCGCCTGTCTAGTAAACAGGAGATCGTGAGTTCGATTTTCACCGGTGCCTCGAGAGTCAAGACAAACGTCTCTCTAGCTTTTTGTTTTCGAAGTTTATTTCGAAATACTTCTGATGGTGTCACTGTCTGAACAAGACGCTGCGCAGGCGCGTGGCTTAGTTGGTTAAAGCGCCTGTCTAGTAAACAGGAGATCATGAGTTCGAATCTCACCGGTGCCTCGAGAGTCAAGACAAACGTCTCTCTATTTTTTTGTTTTCGAAGTTTATTTCGAAATACTTCTGATGGTGTCACTGTCTGAACAAGACGCTGTGCAGGCGCCGTGGCTTAGTTGGTTAAAGCGCCTGTCTAGTAAACAGGAGATCGTGAGTTCGAATCTCACCGGTGCCTCGAGAGTCAAGCCAAACGTCTCTCTAGTGTTTTGTTTTCGAAGTTTAGTTCGAAATACTTCTGATGGTTTCGCTGCCTGAACAAGACGCTGCACAGGTGACGTGGCTTCGTTGGTTAAAGCGCCTGTCTAGTAAACAGGAGATCGTGAGTTCTAATCTCACGGGTCCTCGAGAGTCAAGACTAACCTCTCTCTAGTTTTTTGTTTTCGAAGTTTAGTTCGAAATATTTTTGATGGTGTCACTGCCCAAACAAGACGCCGCGCAGGCGCCGTGGCTTAGTTGGTTAAAGCGCCTGTCTAGTAAACAGGAGAGCATGAGTTCGAATCTCACTGGTGCCTCGAGAGTCAAGGCAACCGTCTCTCTAGTTTTTTGTTTTCGAAGTTTAGTTCGAAATACTTCTGATGATGTGACTGCCTGAACAAGACACTGCGCAGGCGCCGTGGCTTAGTTAGTTAAAGAGCCTGTCTAGTAAACGGGAGATCGTAGTTCGAATCTCACCGGTGCCTCGAGAGTCAAGGCGACCGTCTCTCTAGTTTTTTGTTTTCGAAGTTTAGTTCGAAATACTTCTGATGGTGTCACTGTCTGAACAAGAGGCTGCGCAGACACAGTGGCTTAGTTGGTTAAAGCGCTTGTCTAGTAAACAGGAGAGCATGAGTTGGAATCTCACCGGTGCCTCGAGAGTCAAGGCAACCGTCTCTCTAGTTTTTGTTTTCGAAGTTTAGTTCGAAATATTTTTGATGGTGTCACTGCCCAAACAAGACGCCGCGCAGGCGCCGTGGCTTAGTTGGTTAAAGCGCCTGTCTAGTAAACAGGAGAGCATGAGTTCGAATCTCACTGGTGCCTCGAGAGTCAAGGCAACCGTCTCTCTAGTTTTTTGTTTTCGAAGTTTAGTTCGAAATTCTTCTGATGGTGTGACTGCCTGAACAAGACGCTGTGCAGGCGCCGTGGCTTAGTTGGTTAAAGCGCCTGTCTAGTAAACAGGAGATCGTGAGTTCGATTTTCACCGGTGCCTCGAGAGTCAAGACAAACGTCTCTCTAGCTTTTTGTTTTCGAAGTTTATTTCGAAATACTTCTGATGGTGTCACTGTCTGAACAAGACGCTGCGCAGGCGCGTGGCTTAGTTGGTTAAAGCGCCTGTCTAGTAAACAGGAGATCATGAGTTCGAATCTCACCGGTGCCTCGAGAGTCAAGACAAACGTCTCTCTAGTTTTTTGTTTTCGAAGTTTATTTCGAAATACTTCTGATGGTGTCACTGTCTGAACAAGACGCTGTGCAGGCGCCGTGGCTTAGTTGGTTAAAGCGCCTGTCTAGTAAACAGGAGATCGTGAGTTCGAATCTCACCGGTGCCTCGAGAGTCAAGCCAAACGTCTCTCTAGTGTTTTGTTTTCGAAGTTTAGTTCGAAATACTTCTGATGGTTTCGCTGCCTGAACAAGACGCTGCACAGGTGACGTGGCTTCGTTGGTTAAAGCGCCTGTCTAGTAAACAGGAGATCGTGAGTTCGAATCTCACCGGTGCCTCGAGAGTCAAGACAAACGTCTCTCTAGCTTTTTGTTTTCCAAGTTTAGTTCGAAATATTTCTGATGGTGTCACTGCCTGAACAAGAGGCTGCGCAGACACAGTGGCTTAGTTGGTTAAAGCGCCTGTCTAGTAAACAGGAGATCGTGAGTTCGAATCTCACCGGTGCCTCGAGAGTGAAGACTAACGTCTCTCTAGTTTTTTGTTTTCGAAGTATAGTTCGAAATACTTCTGATGGTGTCACTGCCTGAACAAGACGCTGCAGGCGCCGTGGCTTAGTTAGTTAAAGCGCCTGTCTGATAAGCAGGAGATCTTGAGTTCGAATCTCACCGGTGCCTCGGGAGTCAAGACTGACGTCTCCCTAGTTTTTTGTTTTCGAACATTCATGACTTTTTTGCGCAAACACGTACACGAACACAAGGAAAAGAGGCAAACAACACGGGCGCCCAAGTTGTTTGCCTCTTTTCTTTGTGTCCGTGTACGTCTTTGCGCAAAGAAGTCATGATCGAGTACCAACTCGCCCAACTTTCAGTACTTTTGTTTTCGAATTTTAGTTCGAAATACTTCAGATGGTGTCACTGCCTGAATAAAACGCTGCGCAGGCGCCGTGGCTTAGTTAGTTAAAGCGCCTGTCAAGTAAACAGGAGATCGTGAGTTCGAATCTCACCGGTGCCTCGAGAGTCAAGAAAAACGTCTCTCTAGTTTTTTGTTTTCGAAGTATAGTTCGAAATACTTCTGATGGTGTCACTGCCTGAGCAAGACGCTGCAGGCGCCGTGGCTTAGTTAGTTCAAGCGCCTGTCTGGTAAGCAGGAGATCGTGAGTTCGAATCTCACCGGTGCCTCGGGAGTCAAGACTGACGTCTCTCTAGTTTTTTGTTTTCGAACATTCATGACTTTTTTGCGCAAACACGTACACGGACACAAGGAAAAGAGGCAAACAACACGGGCGCCCGTGTTGTTTGCCTCTTTTCCTTGTGTCCGTGTACGTCTTTGCGCAAAGAAGTCATGATCGAGTACCAACTCGCCCAACTTTCAGTGCTTTTGTTTTCGAAGTTTAGTTCGAAATACTTCTGATGGTGTCACTGCCTGAATAAAACGCTGCGCAGGCGCCGTGGCTTAGTTAGTTAAAGCGCCTGTCTAGTAAACAGGAGATCATGAGTTCGAATCTCACCGGTGCCTCGAGAATCAAGACAAACGTCTCTCTAGTTTTTTGTTTTCGAAGTTTCTTTCGAAATACTTCTGATGGTTTCGCTGCCTGAACAAGACGCTGCACAGGTGACGTGGCTTCGTTGGTTAAAGCGCCTGTCTAGTAAACAGGAGATCGTGAGTTCGAATCTCACCGGTGCCTCGAGAGTCAAGACAAACGTCTCTCTAGTTTTTTTGTTTTCGAAGTTTATTTCGAAATACTTCTGATGGTGTCACTGTCTGAACAAGACGCTGAGCAGGCGCGTGGCTTAGATGGTTACAGCGCCTGTCTAGTAAACAGAAGATCGTGAGTTCGAATCTCACCGGTGCCTCGAGAGTCAAGACAAACCTCTCTCTAGTTTTTTGTTTTCGAAGTTTAGTTCGAAATTCTTCTGATGGTGTGACTGCCTGAACAAGAGGCTGTGCAGGAGCCGTGGCTTAGTTGGTTAAGGCGCCTGTCTTGTAAACAGTAGATCGTGAGTTCGAATCTCACCGGTGCTTCGAGAGTCAAGACAAACGTCTCTCTAGTTTTTTGTTTTCGAAGTTTAGTTCGAAATACTTCTGATGGTGTCACTGTCTGAACAAGATTCTGCGCAGGCGCGTGGCTTAGTTGGTTAAAGCGCCTGTCTAGTAAAGAGGAGATCGTGAGTTCGATTTTCACCGGTGCCTCGAGAGTCAACACAAACGTCTCTCTAGTGTTTTGTTTTCGAAGTTTAGTTCGAAATACTTCTGATGGTTTCGCTGCCTGAACAAGACGCTGCACAGGTGACGTGGCTTCGTTGGTTAAAGCGCCTGTCTAGTAAACAGGAGATCGTGAGTTCGAATCTCACCGGTGCCTCGAGAGTCAAGACAAACGTCTCTCTAGCTTTTTGTTTTCCAAGTTTAGTTCGAAATATTTCTGATGGTGTCACTGCCTGAACAAGAGGCTGCGCAGACACAGTGATTAGTTGGTTAAAGTGCCTGTCTAGTAAACAGGAGATCATCAGTTCGAATCTCACTGGTGCCTCGAGAGTCAAGACAAACGTCTCTCTAGTTTTTTGTTTTCGAAGTTTATTTCGAAATACTTCTGATGGTGTCACTGTCTGAACAAGACGCTGCGCAGGCGCGTGGCTTAGTTGGTTAAAGCGCCTGTCTAGTATACAGGAGATCGTGAGTTCGAATCTCACCGGTGCCTCGAGAGTGAAGACTAACGTCTCTCTAGTTTTTTGTTTTCGAAGTATAGTTCGAAATACTTCTGATGGTGTCACTGCCTGAACAAGACGCTGCAGGCGCCGTGGCTTAGTTAGTTAAAGCGCCTGTCTGATAAGCAGGAGATCTTGAGTTCGAATCTCACCGGTGCCTCGGGAGTCAAGACTGACGTCTCCCTAGTTTTTTGTTTTCGAACATTCATGACTTTTTTGCGCAAACACGTACACGAACACAAGGAAAAGAGGCAAACAACACGGGCGCCCAAGTTGTTTGCCTCTTTTCTTTGTGTCCGTGTACGTCTTTGCGCAAAGAAGTCATGATCGAGTACCAACTCGCCCAACTTTCAGTACTTTTGTTTTCGAATTTTAGTTCGAAATACTTCAGATGGTGTCACTGCCTGAATAAAACGCTGCGCAGGCGCCGTGGCTTAGTTAGTTAAAGCGCCTGTCAAGTAAACAGGAGATCGTGAGTTCGAATCTCACCGGTGCCTCGAGAGTCAAGAAAAACGGCTCTCTAGTTTTTTGTTTTCGAAGTTTACTTCGAAATACTTCTGATGATGTGACTGCCTGAACAAGACGCTGCGCAGGCGCCGTGGCTTAGTTAGGTAAAGAGCCTGTCTAGTAAACGGGAGATCGTAGTTCGAATCTCACCGGTGCCTCGAGAGTCAAGGCGACCGTCTCTCTAGTTTTTTTGTTTTTGAAGTTTATTTCGAAATACTTCTGATGGTGTCACTGTCTGAACAAGACGCTGCGCAGGCGCGTGGATTAGTTGGTTAAAGCGCCTATCTAGTAAACAGGAGATCGTGAGTTCGAATCTCACCGGTGCCTCGAGAGTGAAGACTAACGTCTCTCTAGTTTTTTGTTTTCGAAGTATAGTTCGAAATACTTCTGATGGTGTCACTGCCTGAGCAAGACGCTGCAGGCACCGTGGCTTAGTTAGTTCAAGCGCCTGTCTGGTAAGTAGGAGATCGTGAGTTCGAATCTCACCGGTGCCTCGGGAGTCAAGACTGACGTCTCTCTAGTTTTTTTGTTTTCGAACATTCATGACTTTTTTGCGCAAACACGTACACGGACACAAGGAAAAGAGGCAAACAACACGGGCGCCCGTGTTGTTTGCCTCTTTTCCTTGTGTCCGTGTACGTCTTTGCGCAAAGAAGTCATGATCGAGTACCAACTCGCCCAACTTTCAGTGCTTTTGTTTTCGAAGTTTAGTTCGAAATACTTCTGATGGTGTCACTGCCTGAATAAAACGCTGCGCAGGCGCCGTGGCTTAGTTAGTTAAAGCGCCTGTCTAGTAAACAGGAGATCATGAGTTCGAATCTCACCGGTGCCTCGAGAATCAAGACAAACGTCTCTCTAGTTTTTTGTTTTCGAAGTTTCTTTCGAAATACTTCTGATGGTTTCGCTGCCTGAACAAGACGCTGCACAGGTGACGTGGCTTCGTTGGTTAAAGCGCCTGTCTAGTAAACAGGAGATCGTGAGTTCGAATCTCACCGGTGCCTCGAGAGTCAAGACAAACGTCTCTCTAGCTTTTTGTTTTCCAAGTTTAGTTCGAAATATTTCTGATGGTGTCACTGCCTGAACAAGAGGCTGCGCAGACACAGTGGCTTAGTTGGTTAAAGTGCCTGTCTAGTAAACAGGAGATCATCAGTTCGAATCTCACTGGTGCCTCGAGAGTCAAGACAAACGTCTCTCTAGTTTTTTGTTTTCGAAGTTTATTTCGAAATACTTCTGATGGTGTCACTGTCTGAACAAGACGCTGCGCAGGCGCGAGGCTTAGTTGGTTAAAGCGCCTGTCTAGTAAACAGGAGATCGTGAGTTCGAATCTCACCGGTGCCTCGAGAGTGAAGACTAACGTCTCTCTAGTTTTTTGTTTTCGAAGTATAGTTCGAAATACTTCTGATGGTGTCACTGCCTGAACAAGACGCTGCAGGCGCCGTGGCTTAGTTAGTTAAAGCGCCTGTCTGATAAGCAGGAGATCTTGAGTTCGAATCTCACCGGTGCCTCGGGAGTCAAGACTGACGTCTCCCTAGTTTTTTGTTTTCGAACATTCATGACTTTTTTGCGCAAACACGTACACGAACACAAGGAAAAGAGGCAAACAACACGGGCGCCCAAGTTGTTTGCCTCTTTTCTTTGTGTCCGTGTACGTCTTTGCGCAAAGAAGTCATGATCGAGTACCAACTCGCCCAACTTTCAGTACTTTTGTTTTAGTTCGAAATACTTCTGATGGTGTCACTGCCTGAATAAAACGCTGCGCAGGCGCCGTGGCTTAGTTAGTTAAAGCGCCTGTCAAGTAAACAGGAGATCGTGAGTTCGAATCTCACCGGTGCCTCGAGAGTCAAGAAAAACGGCTCTCTAGTTTTTTGTTTTCGAAGTTTACTTCGAAATACTTCTGATGATGTGACTGCCTGAACAAGACACTGCGCAGGCGCCGTGGCTTAGTTAGTTAAAGAGCCTGTCTAGTAAACGGGAGATCGTAGTTCGAATCTCACCGGTGCCTCGAGAGTCAAGGCGACCGTCTCTCTAGTTTTTTGTTTTCGAAGTTTAGTTCGAAATACTTCTGATGGTGTCACTGTCTGAACAAGAGGCTGCGCAGACACAGTGGCTTAGTTGGTTAAAGCGCTTGTCTAGTAAACAGGAGAGCATGAGTTGGAATCTCACCGGTGCCTCGAGAGTCAAGGCAACCGTCTCTCTAGTTTTTTGTTTTCGAAGTTTAGTTCGAAATTCTTCTGATGGTGTGACTGCCTGAACAAGACGCTGCGCAGGCGCCGTGGCTTAGTTCGTTAAAGCGCCTGTCTAGTAAACAAGAGATCGTGAGTTAGAATCTCACCGGTGCCTCGAGAGTCATACAAACGTCTCTCTAGTTTTTTGTTTTCGAAGTTTAGTTCGAAATACTTCTGATGGTGTCACTGTCTGAACAAGATTCTGCGCAGGCGCGTGGCTTAGTTGGTTAAAGCGCCTGTCTAGTAAACAGGAGATCGTGAGTTCGATTTTCACCGGTGCCTCGAGAGTCAACACAAACGTCTCTCTAGTGTTTTGTTTTCGAAGTTTAGTTCGAAATACTTCTGATGGTTTCGCTGCCTGAACAAGACGCTGCACAGCTGACGTGGCTTCGTTGGTTAAAGCGCCTGTCTAGTAAACAGGAGATCGTGAGTTCGAATCTCACCGGTGCCTCGAGAGTCAAGACAAACGTCTCTCTAGCTTTTTGTTTTCGAAGTTTAGTTCGAAATACTTCTGATGGTTTCGCTGCCTGAACAAGACGCTGCACAGGTGACGTGGCTTCGTTGGTTAAAGCGCCTGTCTAGTAAACAGGAGATCGTGAGTTCGAATCTCACCGGTGCCTCGAGAGTCAAGACAAACGTCTCTCTAGCTTTTTGTTTTCCAAGTTTAGTTCGAAATATTTCTGATGGTGTCACTGCCTGAACAAGAGGCTGCGCAGACACAGTGATTAGTTGGTTAAAGTGCCTGTCTAGTAAACAGGAGATCATCAGTTAGAATCTCACCGGTGCCTCGAGAGTCATACAAACGTCTCTCTAGTTTTTTGTTTTCGAAGTTTAGTTCGAAATACTTCTGATGATGTCACTGTCTGAACAAGATTCTGCGCAGGCGCGTGGCTTAGTTGGTTAAAGCGCCTGTCTAGTAAACAGGAGATCATGAGTTCGAATCTCACCGGTGCCTCGAGAATCAAGACAAACGTCTCTCTAGTTTTTTTGTTTTTGAAGTTTATTTCGAAATACTTCTGATGGTGTCACTGTCTGAACAAGACGCTGCGCAGGCGCGTGGATTAGTTGGTTAAAGCGCCTATCTAGTAAACAGGAGATCGTGAGTTCGAATCTCACCGGTGCCTCGAGAGTGAAGACTAACGTCTCTCTAGTTTTTTGTTTTCGAAGTATAGTTCGAAATACTTCTGATGGTGTCACTGCCTGAGCAAGACGCTGCAGGCACCGTGGCTTAGTTAGTTCAAGCGCCTGTCTGGTAAGTAGGAGATCGTGAGTTCGAATCTCACCGGTGCCTCGGGAGTCAAGACTGACGTCTCTCTAGTTTTTTGTTTTCGAACATTCATGACTTTTTTGCGCAAACACGTACACGGACACAAGGAAAAGAGGCAAACAACACGGGCGCCCGTGTTGTTTGCCTCTTTTCCTTGTGTCCGTGTACGTCTTTGCGCAAAGAAGTCATGATCGAGTACCAACTCGCCCAACTTTCAGTGCTTTTGTTTTCGAAGTTTAGTTCGAAATACTTCTGATGGTGTCACTGCCTGAATAAAACGCTGCGCAGGCGCCGTGGCTTAGTTAGTTAAAGCGCCTGTCTAGTAAACAGGAGATCATGAGTTCGAATCTCACCGGTGCCTCGAGAATCAAGACAAACGTCTCTCTAGTTTTTTGTTTTCGAAGTTTCTTTCGAAATACTTCTGATGGTTTCGCTGCCTGAACAAGACGCTGCACAGGTGACGTGGCTTCGTTGGTTAAAGCGCCTGTCTAGTAAACAGGAGATCGTGAGTTCGAATCTCACCGGTGCCTCGAGAGTCAAGACAAACGTCTCTCTAGCTTTTTGTTTTCCAAGTTTAGTTCGAAATATTTCTGATGGTGTCACTGCCTGAACAAGAGGCTGCGCAGACACAGTGGCTTAGTTGGTTAAAGTGCCTGTCTAGTAAACAGGAGATCATCAGTTCGAATCTCACTGGTGCCTCGAGAGTCAAGACAAACGTCTCTCTAGTTTTTTGTTTTCGAAGTTTATTTCGAAATACTTCTGATGGTGTCACTGTCTGAACAAGACGCTGCGCAGGCGCGAGGCTTAGTTGGTTAAAGCGCCTGTCTAGTAAACAGGAGATCGTGAGTTCGAATCTCACCGGTGCCTCGAGAGTGAAGACTAACGTCTCTCTAGTTTTTTGTTTTCGAAGTATAGTTCGAAATACTTCTGATGGTGTCACTGCCTGAACAAGACGCTGCAGGCGCCGTGGCTTAGTTAGTTAAAGCGCCTGTCTGATAAGCAGGAGATCTTGAGTTCGAATCTCACCGGTGCCTCGGGAGTCAAGACTGACGTCTCCCTAGTTTTTTGTTTTCGAACATTCATGACTTTTTTGCGCAAACACGTACACGAACACAAGGAAAAGAGGCAAACAACACGGGCGCCCAAGTTGTTTGCCTCTTTTCTTTGTGTCCGTGTACGTCTTTGCGCAAAGAAGTCATGATCGAGTACCAACTCGCCCAACTTTCAGTACTTTTGTTTTCGAATTTTAGTTCGAAATACTTCTGATGGTGTCACTGCCTGAATAAAACGCTGCGCAGGCGCCGTGGCTTAGTTAGTTAAAGCGCCTGTCAAGTAAACAGGAGATCGTGAGTTCGAATCTCACCGGTGCCTCGAGAGTCAAGAAAAACGGCTCTCTAGTTTTTTGTTTTCGAAGTTTACTTCGAAATACTTCTGATGATGTGACTGCCTGAACAAGACACTGCGCAGGCGCCGTGGCTTAGTTAGTTAAAGAGCCTGTCTAGTAAACGGGAGATCGTAGTTCGAATCTCACCGGTGCCTCGAGAGTCAAGGCGACCGTCTCTCTAGTTTTTTGTTTTCGAAGTTTAGTTCGAAATACTTCTGATGGTGTCACTGTCTGAACAAGAGGCTGCGCAGACACAGTGGCTTAGTTGGTTAAAGCGCTTGTCTAGTAAACAGGAGAGCATGAGTTGGAATCTCACCGGTGCCTCGAGAGTCAAGGCAACCGTCTCTCTAGTTTTTTGTTTTCGAAGTTTAGTTCGAAATTCTTCTGATGGTGTGACTGCCTGAACAAGACGCTGCGCAGGCGCCGTGGCTTAGTTCGTTAAAGCGCCTGTCTAGTAAACAAGAGATCGTGAGTTAGAATCTCACCGGTGCCTCGAGAGTCATACAAACGTCTCTCTAGTTTTTTGTTTTCGAAGTTTAGTTCGAAATACTTCTGATGGTGTCACTGTCTGAACAAGATTCTGCGCAGGCGCGTGGCTTAGTTGGTTAAAGCGCCTGTCTAGTAAACAGGAGATCGTGAGTTCGATTTTCACCGGTGCCTCGAGAGTCAACACAAACGTCTCTCTAGTGTTTTGTTTTCGAAGTTTAGTTCGAAATACTTCTGATGGTTTCGCTGCCTGAACAAGACGCTGCACAGCTAACGTGGCTTCGTTGGTTAAAGCGCCTGTCTAGTAAACAGGAGATCGTGAGTTCGAATCTCACCGGTGCCTCGAGAGTCAAGACAAACGTCTCTCTAGCTTTTTGTTTTCCAAGTTTAGTTCGAAATATTTCTGATGGTGTCACTGCCTGAACAAGAGGCTGCGCAGACACAGTGGCTTAGTTGGTTAAAGTGCCTGTCTAGTAAACAGGTGATCATCAGTTCGAATCTCACTGGTGCCTCGAGAGTCAAGACAAACGTCTCTCTAGTTTTTTGTTTTCGAAGTTTATTTCGAAATACTTCTGATGGTGTCACTGTCTGAACAAGACGCTGCGCAGGCGCGTGGCTTAGTTGGTTAAAGCGCCTGTCTAGTAAACAGGAGATCGTGAGTTCGAATCTCACCGGTGCCTCGAGAGTGAAGACTAACGTCTCTCTAGTTTTTTGTTTTCGAAGTATAGTTCGAAATACTTCTGATGGTGTCACTGCCTGAACAAGACGCTGCAGGCGCCGTGGCTTAACTAGTTAAAGCGCCTGTCTGATAAGCAGGAGATCTTGAGTTCGAATCTCACCGGTGCCTCGGGAGTCAAGACTGACGTCTCCCTAGTTTTTTGTTTTCGAACATTCATGACTTTTTTGCGCAAACACGTACACGAACACAAGGAAAAGAGGCAAACAACACGGGCGCCCAAGTTGTTTGCCTCTTTTCTTTGTGTCCGTGTACGTCTTTGCGCAAAGAAGTCATGATCGAGTACCAACTCGCCCAACTTTCAGTACTTTTGTTTTCGAATTTTAGTTCGAAATACTTCAGATGGTGTCACTGCCTGAATAAAACGCTGCGCAGGCGCCGTGGCTTAGTTAGTTAAAGCGCCTGTCAAGTAAACAGGAGATCGTGAGTTCGAATCTCACCGGTGCCTCGAGAGTCAAGAAAAACGGCTCTCTAGTTTTTTGTTTTCGAAGTTTACTTCGAAATACTTCTGATGATGTGACTGCCTGAACAAGACGCTGCGCAGGCGCCGTGGCTTAGTTAGGTAAAGAGCCTGTCTAGTAAACGGGAGATCGTGAGTTCGAATCTCACCGGTGCCTCGAGAGTGAAGACTAACGTCTCTCTAGTTTTTTGTTTTCGAAGTATAGTTCGAAATACTTCTGATGGTGTCACTGCCTGAGCAAGACGCTGCAGGCGCCGTGGCTTAGTTAGTTCAAGCGCCTGTCTGGTAAGCAGGAGATCGTGAGTTCGAATCTCACCGGTGCCTCGGGAGTCAAGACTGACGTCTCTCTAGTTTTTTGTTTTCGAACATTCATGACTTTTTTGCGCAAACACGTACACGGACACAAGGAAAAGAGGCAAACAACACGGGCGCCCGTGTTGTTTGCCTCTTTTCCTTGTGTCCGTGTACGTCTTTGCGCAAAGAAGTCATGATCGAGTACCAACTCGCCCAACTTTCAATGCTTTTGTTTTCGAAGTTTAGTTCGAAATACTTCTGATGGTGTCACTGCCTGAATAAAACGCTGCGCAGGCGCCGTGGCTTAGTTAGTTAAAGCGCCTGTCTAGTAAACAGGAGATCATGAGTTCGAATCTCACCGGTGCCTCGAGAATCAAGACAAACGTCTCTCTAGTTTTTTGTTTTCGAAGTTTCTTTCGAAATACTTCTGATGGTTTCGCTGCCTGAACAAGACGCTGCACAGGTGACGTGGCTTCGTTGGTTAAAGCGCCTGTCTAGTAAACAGGAGATCGTGAGTTCGAATCTCACCGGTGCCTCGAGAGTCAAGACAAACGTCTCTCTAGCTTTTTGTTTTCCAAGTTTAGTTCGAAATATTTCTGATGGTGTCACTGCCTGAACAAGAGGCTGCGCAGACACAGTGGCTTAGTTGGTTAAAGTGCCTGTCTAGTAAACAGGAGCTCATCAGTTCGAATCTCACTGGTGCCTCGAGAGTCAAGACAAACGTCTCTCTAGTTTTTTTGTTTTCGAAGTTTATTTCGAAATACTTCTGATGGTGTCACTGTCTGAACAAGACGCTGAGCAGGCGCGTGGCTTAGATGGTTACAGCGCCTGTCTAGTAAACAGAAGATCGTTAGTTCGAATCTCACCGGTGCCTCGAGAGTCAAGACAAACCTCTCTCTAGTTTTTTGTTTTCGAAGTTTAGTTCGAAATTCTTCTGATGGTGTGACTGCCTGAACAAGAGGCTGTGCAGGAGCCGTGGCTTAGTTGGTTAAAGCGCCTGTCTTGTAAACAGGAGATCGTGAGTTCGAATCTCACCGGTGCTTCGAGAGTCAAGACAAACGTCTCTCTAGTTTTTTGTTTTCGAAGTTTAGTTCGAAATACTTCTGATGGTGTCACTGTCTGAACAAGATTCTGCGCAGGCGCGTGGCTTAGTTGGTTAAAGCGCCTGTCTAGTAAACAGGAGATCGTGAGTTCGATTTTCACCGGTGCCTCGAGAGTCAACACAAACGTCTCTCTAGTGTTTTGTTTTCGAAGTTTAGTTCGAAATACTTCTGATGGTTTCGCTGCCTGAACAAGACGCTGCACAGGTGACGTGGCTTCGTTGGTTAAAGCGCCTTTCTAGTAAACAGGAGATCGTGAGTTCGAATCTCACCGGTGCCTCGAGAGTCAAGGCAACCGTCTCTCTAGTTTTTTGTTTTCGAAGTTTAGTTCGAAATTCTTCTGATGGTGTGACTGCCTGAACAAGACGCTGCACAAGCGCCGTGGCTTAGTTGGTTAAAGCGCCTGTCTAGTAAACAGGAGATAATGAGTTCGGGTCTCACCGGTGCCTCGAGAGACAAGATAAACGTCTCTCTAGTTTTTCGTTTTCGAAGTTTAGTTCGAAATACTTCTGATGGTGTCACTGTCTGAACAAGACGCTGCAGGCGCCGTGGCTTAGTTAGTTAAAGCGCCTGTCTGATAAGCAGGAGATCTTGAGTTCGAATCTCACCGGTGCCTCGGGAGTCAAGACTGACGTCTCCCTAGTTTTTTGTTTTCGAACATTCATGACTTTTTTGCGCAAACACGTACACGGACACAAGGAAAAGAGGCAAACAACACGGGCGCCCGTGTTGTTTGCCTCTTTTCCTTGTGTCCGTGTACGTCTTTGCGCAAAGAAGTCATGATCGAGTACCAACTCGCCCAACTTTCAGTGCTTTTGTTTTCGAAGTTTAGTTCGAAATACTTCTGATGGTGTCACTGCCTGAATAAAACGCTGCGCAGGCGCCGTGGCTTAGTTAGTTAAAGCGCCTGTCTAGTAAACAGGAGATCATGAGTTCGAATCTCACCGGTGCCTCGAGAATCAAGACAAACGTCTCTCTAGTTTTTTGTTTTCGAAGTTTCTTTCGAAATACTTCTGATGGTTTCGCTGCCTGAACAAGACGCTGCACAGGTGACGTGGCTTCGTTGGTTAAAGCGCCTGTCTAGTAAACAGGAGATCGTGAGTTCGAATCTCACCGGTGCCTCGAGAGTCAAGACAAACGTCTCTCTAGCTTTTTGTTTTCCAAGTTTAGTTCGAAATATTTCTGATGGTGTCACTGCCTGAACAAGAGGCTGCGCAGACACAGTGGCTTAGTTGGTTAAAGTGCCTGTCTAGTAAACAGGAGATCATCAGTTCGAATCTCACTGGTGCCTCGAGAGTCAAGACAAACGTCTCTCTAGTTTTTTGTTTTCGAAGTTTATTTCGAAATACTTCTGATGGTGTCACTGTCTGAACAAGACGCTGCGCAGGCGCGAGGGTTAGTTGGTTAAAGCGCCTGTCTAGTAAACAGGAGATCGTGAGTTCGAATCTCACCGGTGCCTCGAGAGTGAAGACTAACGTCTCTCTAGTTTTTTGTTTTCGAAGTATAGTTCGAAATACTTCTGATGGTGTCACTGCCTGAACAAGACGCTGCAGGCGCCGTGGCTTAGTTAGTTAAAGCGCCTGTCTGATAAGCAGGAGATCTTGAGTTCGAATCTCACCGGTGCCTCGGGAGTCAAGACTGACGTCTCCCTAGTTTTTTGTTTTCGAACATTCATGACTTTTTTGCGCAAACACGTACACGAACACAAGGAAAAGAGGCAAACAACACGGGCGCCCAAGTTGTTTGCCTCTTTTCTTTGTGTCCGTGTACGTCTTTGCGCAAAGAAGTCATGATCGAGTACCAACTCGCCCAACTTTCAGTACTTTTGTTTTCGAATTTTAGTTCGAAATACTTCTGATGGTGTCACTGCCTGAATAAAACGCTGCGCAGGCGCCGTGGCTTAGTTAGTTAAAGCGCCTGTCAAGTAAACAGGAGATCGTGAGTTCGAATCTCACCGGTGCCTCGAGAGTCAAGAAAAACGGCTCTCTAGTTTTTTGTTTTCGAAGTTTACTTCGAAATACTTCTGATGATGTGACTGCCTGAACAAGACACTGCGCAGGCGCCGTGGCTTAGTTAGTTAAAGAGCCTGTCTAGTAAACGGGAGATCGTAGTTCGAATCTCACCGGTGCCTCGAGAGTCAAGGCGACCGTCTCTCTAGTTTTTTGTTTTCGAAGTTTAGTTCGAAATACTTCTGATGGTGTCACTGTCTGAACAAGAGGCTGCGCAGACACAGTGGCTTAGTTGGTTAAAGCGCTTGTCTAGTAAACAGGAGAGCATGAGTTGGAATCTCACCGGTGCCTCGAGAGTCAAGGCAACCGTCTCTCTAGTTTTTTGTTTTCGAAGTTTAGTTCGAAATTCTTCTGATGGTGTGACTGCCTGAACAAGACGCTGCGCAGGCGCCGTGGCTTAGTTCGTTAAAGCGCCTGTCTAGTAAACAAGAGATCGTGAGTTCGAATCTCACCGGTGCCTCGAGAGTCAAGACAAACGTCTCTCTAGCTTTTTGTTTTCCAAGTTTAGTTCGAAATATTTCTGATGGTGTCACTGCCTGAACAAGAGGCTGCGCAGGCGCCGTGGCTTAGTTAGTTAAAGCGCCTGTCTAGTAAACAGGAGATCATGAGTTCGAATCTCACCGGTGCCTCGAGAATCAAGACAAACGTCTCTCTAGTTTTTTGTTTTCGAAGTTTCTTTCGAAATACTTCTGATGGTTTCGCTGCCTGAACAAGACGCTGCACAGTTGACGTGGCTTCGTTGGTTAAAGCGCCTGTCTAGTAAACAGGAGATCGTGAGTTCGAATCTCACCGGTGCCTCGAGAGTCAAGACAAACGTCTCTCTAGCTTTTTGTTTTCTAAGTTCAGTTCGAAATACTTCTGATGGTGTCACTGTCTGAACAAGACGCTGAGCAGGCGCGTGGCTTAGATGGTTACAGCGCCTGTCTAGTAAACAGAAGATCGTGAGTTCGAATCTCACCGGTGCCTCGAGAGTCAAGACAAACCTCTCTCTAGTTTTTTGTTTTCGAAGTTTAGTTCGAAATTCTTCTGATGGTGTGACTGCCTGAACAAGAGGCTGCGCAGGAGCCGTGGCTTAGTTGGTTAAAGCGCCTGTCTTGTAAACAGGAGATCGTGAGTTCGAATCTCACCGGTGCTTCGAGAGTCAAGACAAACGTCTCTCTAGTTTTTTGTTTTCGAAGTTTAGTTCGAAATACTTCTGATGGTGTCACTGCCTGAACAACACGCTGCGCAGGTGCCGTGGCTTAGTTGGTTAAAGCACCTGTCTAGTAAACAGAAGATCGTGAGTTCTAATCTCACGGGTCCTCGAGAGTCAAGACTAACGTCTCTCTAGTTTTTTGTTTTCAAAGTTTAGTTCGAAATATTTTTGAAGGTGTCACTGCCCAAACAAGACGCCGCGCAGGCGCCGTGGCTTAGTTGGTTAAAGCGCCTGTCTAGCAAACAGGAGAGCGTGATTTCGAATCTCACCGGTGCCTCGAGAGTCAAGGCAACCGTCTCTCTAGTTTTTTGTTTTCGAAGTTTAGTTCGAAATTCTTCTGATGGTGTGACTGCCTGAACAAGACACTGCACAAGCGCCGTGGCTTAGTTGGTTAAAGCGCCTGTCTAGTAAGCAGGAGATAATGAGTTCGGGTCTCACCGGTGCCTCGAGAGTCAAGATAAACGTCTCTCTAGTTTTTCGTTTTCGAAGTTTAGTTCGAAATACTTCTGATGGTGTCACTGGCTGAACAAGAGGCTGCGCAGGCGCCGTGGCTTAGTTGGTTAAAGTGCCTGTCTAGTAAACAGGAGATCTTGAGTTCGAATCTCACCGGTGCCTCGAGAGTCAAGACAAACGTCTCTCTAGTTTTTTTGTTTTCGAAGTATAGTTCGAAATACTTCTGATGGTGTCACTGTCTGAACAAGACGCTGCGTGGGCGCCGTGGCTTAGTTGGTTAAAGCACCTGTCTAGTAAACAGGAGATCGTGAGTTCGAATCTCACCGGTGCCTCGAGAGTAAAGACAAACGTCTCTCTAGTTTTTTGTTTTCGAAGTTTAGTTCGAAATACTTCTGATAGTGTCACTGCCTGAACAAGACGAGGCGCAGGAGCCGTGGCTTATTTAGTTAAAGCGCCTGTCTAGTAAACAGGAGATCATGAGTTCGAATCTCACCGGTGCCTCGAGAGTCAAGACAAACGTCTCTCTAGTGTTTTGTTTTCGAAGTTTAGTTCGAAAACCTTCTGATGGTGTCACTGCCTGAACAAGACGCTGTGCAGGCACCGTGGCTTAATTGGTTAAAGCGCCTGTCTAGTAAACAGGAGATCGTGAGTTTGAATCTCACCGGTGCCTCGAGAGTCAGGACTAACGTCTCTCTAGTTTTTTGTTTTCGAAGTATAGTTCGAAATACTTCTGATGGTGTCACTGCCTGAACAAGACGCTGCGCAGGCGCCGTGGCTTAGTTAGTTAAAGCGCCTGTCTAGTAAACAGGAAATCGTGAGTTCGAATCTCACCGGTGTCTCGGGAGTCAAGACTAACCTCTCTCCAGTTTTTTTGTTTCCGAAGTTTAGTTCGAAATACTTCTGATGGTGTCACTGCCTGAACAAGACGCTGCACAGGCGCCGTTGCTTAGTTGGTTAAAGCGCCTGTCTAGTAAACAGGAGATCGTGACTTCTAATCTCACCGGTGCCTCGAGAGTCAAGACAAACGTCTCTCTAGTTTTTTGTTTTCGAAGTTTATGTCGAAATACTTCTGATGGTGTCACTGTCTGAACAAGACGCTGCGCAGGCGCCGTGGCTAAGTTGGTTAAAGCGCCTGTCTAGTAAACAGGAGATCATAAGTTCGAATCTCACCGGTGCCTCGAGAGTCAAGACAAACGTCTCTCTAGTTTCTTTTGTTTTCGAAGTTTAGTGCGAAATACTTCTGATGGTGTCACTGCCTGAACAAGACGCAGCGCAGGCGCCGTGGCTTAGTTAGTTAAAGCGCCTGTCCTATAATCAGGAGATCGTGAGTTCGAATCTCGCCGGCGCCTCGAGAGTCAAGACAAACCTCTCTCTAGATTTTGTTTTTGAAGTTTAGTTCAAAATACTTCTGATGGTGTCGCTGTCTGAACAAGACGCTGCACAAGCGCCGTCGCTTAGTTGGTTAAAGCGCCTGTCTAGTAAACAGGAGATCAGGAGTTCGAATCTCACCGGTGCCTCGAGAGTCAAGATAAACGTCTCTCTAGTTTTTCGTTTTCGAAGTTTAGTTCGAAATAATTCTGATGGTGTCACTGCCTGAACAAGACGCTGCGCAGGCGCTGTGGCTTAGTTAGTTAAAGCGCCTGTCTAGTAAAAAGAAGATCGTGAGTTCGAATCTCCCCTGTGCCTCGAGAGTCAGGAAAAACGTCTCTAGTTTTTTGCTTTCGAAGTATAGTTCGAAATACTTCTAATGGTGTCACTGCCTGAACAAGACGCTGCGCAGGTGCCGTGGCTTATTTGGTTAAAGCACCTGTCAAGTAAACAGGAGATCGTGAGTTCGAATCTCACCGGTGCTTCGAGAGTCAAGACAAACGGCTCTCTAGTTTTTTTTTGTTTTCGAAGTTTAGTTCGAAATATTTCTGATGGTGTGACTGCCTGAACAAGACGCTGCGGCACCGGTGAGTTTCGAACTCATGATCTCCTGTGACAAGTGCTTTAATCAAGTAAGCCACAGCGCCGGCGGGCCGTCATGTTCAGGCAGTGACACCATTCGAAGTATTTCGAACTGCATTTAAGAAACAAAAAAATAGAAAGTCTTGACTCTCGCGGCACCGGTGAGTTTCGAACTCAAGATCTCCTGTGACAAGTGCTTTAATCAAGTAAGCCACGGCGCCGGCGTGCCGTCATGTTCAGGCAGTGACACCTTTAGAAGTATTTCGAACTGTATTTAAGAAAAATATAGAAAGTCTTGACTCTCGCGGCACCGGTGAGTTCCGAACTCATGATCTCATGTGACAAGTGCTTTAACCAACTAAGCCACAGCGCCGGAGTGCCGTCATGTTCAAGCAGTGACACCATTAAAGTATTTCGAACCGCATTTAACAAACACAAAAATAGAAAGTCTTGACTCTCGCGGCACTGGTGAGTTTCGAAGTCATGATCTCCTGTGACAAGTGCTTTAACCAACTAAACCACGGCGCAGGCGTGCCTTCATGTTCAGGCAGTGACACCATTAAAGTATTTCGAACTGCATTTAACAAACACAAAAATATAAAGTCTTGACTCTCGCGGCACCGGTGTGTTTCGAACTCATGATCTCCTGTGACAAGTGCTTTAACCAACCAAGCCACGGCGCCGGCGTTCCGTCATGTTCAGGCAGTGACACCATTAAAGTATTTCGAACTGCATTTAAGACACAAAAAAATAGAAAGTCTTGACTCTCGCGGCACCGGTGAGTTTCCAACTCACGATCTCCTGTGACAAGTGCTTTAATCAACTAAGCCACGGCGCCGGCGTGCCGTCATGTTCAGGCAGTGACACCATTATAGTATTTCGAACTGGATTTTACAAACATAAAAATAGAAAGTCTTGACTCTCGCGGCACCGGTGAGTTTCAAAGTCATGATCTCTTGTGACAAGCGCTTTAACCAACTAAACCACGGCGCCGGCGTGCCGTCATGTTCAGGCAGTGACACCATTAAAATATTTTGAACTGCGTTTAACAAACACAAAAATAGAAAGTCTTGACTCTCGCGGCGCCGGTGAGTTTCGAACTCATGATCTCCTGTGACAAGTGCTTTAATTAACTGAACCACGGCGCTGGCGTGCCGTCATGTACAGGCAGTGACACCTTTAGAAGTATTTCTAACTGTATTTAGGAAAAAAAATAGAAAGTCTTGACTCTAGCGGCACCGGTGAGTTTCGAACTCATGATCTCCTGTGACAAGTGCTTTAACCAACTAAGCCACGGCGCCGGCGTGCCGTGATGTTCAGGCATTGACTCCATTAAAGTATTTCGAACTGCATTTAACAAACACAGAAATAGAAAGTCTTGACTCTCGCGGCACCAGTGAGTTTCGAAGTCATGATCTCCTGCGACGAGCGCTTTAACCAACTAAACCACGGCGCCGGCGTGCCGTCATGTTCAGGCAGTGACACCTTTAGAAGTATTTCGAACTGTATTTAAGAAAAAAAATAGAAAGTCTTGACTCTCGCGGCACCGGTGAGTTCCGAACTCATGATCTCATGCGACAAGTGCTTTAACCAACTAAGCCACGGCGCCGGCGTGCCGTCATGTTCAGGCAGTGACACCATTAAAGTATTTCGAACCGCATTTAACAAACACAAAAATAGAAAGTCTTGACTCTCGCGGCACCGGTGAGTTTCGAAGTCACGATCTCCTGTGACAAGCGCTTTAACCAACTAAACCACGGCGCCGGCGTGCCTTCATGTTCAGGCAGTGACAGCATTAAAGTATTTCGAACTGCATTTAACAAACACAAAAATATAAAGTCTTGACTCTCGCGCCACCGTTGAGTTTCGAACTCACGATCTCCTGTGACAAGTGCTTTATACAACTGAACCACGGCGCTGGCGTGCCGTCATGTTCAGGCAGTGACACCTTTAGAAGTATTTCGAACTGTATTTAAGAAAAAAAATAGAAAGTCTTGACTCTCGCGGCACCGGTGTGTTTCGAACTCATGATCTCCTGTGACAAGTGCTTTAACCAACTAAGCCACGGCGCCGGCGTTCCGTCATGTTCAGGCAGTGACACCATTAAAGTATTTCGAACTGCTTTTAAGAAACAAAAAAATAAGAAGTTTTGACTCTCGCGGCACCGGTGAGTTTCAAAGTCATGATCTCCTGTGACAAGCGCTTTAACCAACTAAACCACGGCGCTGGCGTGCCGTCATGTTCAGGCAGTGACACCTTTAGAAGTATTTCGAACTGTATTTAAGAAAAAAGAATTAAAAAGTCTTCACTCTCGCGGTGCCAGTGAATTTCGAAGTCATGATCTCCTGTGACAGGCGCTTTAACCAACTAAGCCACGGCGCTGGCGTGCCGTCATGTTTAGGCAGTGACACCATTAAAGTATTTCGAACTGCATTTACCAAACACAAAAATAGAAAGTCTTGACTCCCGAGGCACTGGTGAGATTCGAACTCATGATCCGCCGTTTACTAGACAGGCGCTTTGACCAACTAAGCCATGGCGCCGGGATTTCGTCATGTTCAGGCTGCGACACCATTAGAAGTATTTTGAGCTATATTTCAAAAAAAATATAGAGAGACGTTGGTCTTGTCTCTCGTGGCACCGGTGAGTTTCGAAGTCATGATTTCCTGTGACAAGCGCTTTAACCAACTAAACCACGGCACCGGCGTGCCGTCATGTTCAGGCAGTGACACTATTAAAGTATTTTGAACTGCATTTAACAAACACAAAAATAGAAAGTCTTGACTCTCGCGGCACCGATGAGTTTCGAACTCATGATCTCCTGTGACAAGTGCTTTAATCAAGTAAGCCACGGCGCCGGCGTGCCGTCATGTTCAGGCAGTGACACCATTAAAGTATTTCGAACTGCATTTAACAAACAGAAAAATAGAAAGTCTTGACTCTCGCGGCACCGGTGAGTTTCCAACTCATGATTTCCTGTGACAAGTGCTTTAATCAACTAAGCCACGGCGCCGGCGTGCCGTCATGTTCAGGCAGTGACAAAATTAAAGTATTTCGAACTGCATTTAAGAAACAAAAAAATAGAAAGTCTTGACTCTCGCGGCACCGTTGAGTTTCGAACTCACGATCTCCTGTGACAAGTGCTTTAATCAACTAAGCCACGGCGCCGGCGTGCCGTCATGTTCAGGCAGTGACACCATTAAAGTATTTCGAACTGCATTTTACAAACACAAAAATAGAAAGTCTTGACTCTCGCGGCACCGGTGAGCTTCGAAGTCATGATCTCTTGTGACAAGTGCTTTAATCAACTGAACCACGGCGCCGGCGTGCCGTCATGTTCAGGCAGTGACACCATTAAAGTATTTCAAACTGCATTTAACAAACACAAAAATAGAAAGTCTTGACTCTCGCGGCACTGGTGAGTTTCCAACTCATGATCTCCTGTGACAAGTGCTTTAACCAACTAAGCCACGGCGCCGGCGTGCCGTCATGTTCAGGCAGTGACACCATTAAAGTATTTCGAACTGCATTTAACAAACACAAAAATAGATAGTCTTGACTCTCGCGGCACCGGTGAGTTTCGAAGTCATGATCTCCTGTGACAAGCGCTTTAACCAACTAAACCACGGCGCCGGCATGCCGTCATGCTCAGGCAGTGACACCTTTAGAAGTATTTCTAACTGTATTTAAGAAAAAAATAGAAAGTCTTGACTCTCGCGACACCGGTGAGTTCCGAACTCATGATCTCATGTGACAAGTGCTTTAACCAACTAAGCCACGGCGCCGGCATGCCGTCATGTTCAGGCAGTGACACCATTCAAGTATTTCGAACCGCATTTAACAAACACAAAAATAGAAAGTCTTGACTCTCGCGGCATCGGTGAGTTTCGAAGTCATGATCTCCTGTGACAAGCGCTTTAACCAACTAAACCACGGCGCCGGCGTGCCTTCATGTTCAGGCAGTGACACCATTAAAGTATTTCAAACTGCATTTAACAAACACAAACTAGAAAGTCCTACTCTCGCGGCACCGGTGAGTTTCCAACTCATGATCTCCTGTGACAAGTGCTTTAACCAACTAAGCCACGGCGCCGGCGTGCCGTCATGTTCAGGCAGTGACACCATTTAAGCATTTCGAACTGCATTTAAGAAACAAAAAAATAGAAAGTCTTGACTTTCGCGGCACCGATGAGTTTCGAACTCATGATCTCCTGTGACAAGTGCTTTAATCAAGTAAGCCATGGCGCCGGCGTGCCGTCATGTTCAGGCAGTGACACCATTAAAGTATTTCGAACTGTATTTAAGAAACAAAAAAGTAGAAAGTCTTGACTCTCGCGGCACCGGTGAGTTTCGAACTCATGATCTCCTGTGACAAGTGCTTTAACCAACTAAGCCACGGCGCCGGCGTGCCGTCATGTTCAGGCAGTGACACCATTAAAGTATTTCAAACTGCATTTAACAAACACAAAAATAGAAAGTCTTGACTCTCGCGGCACCGGTGAGTTTCCAACTCATGATCTCCTGTGACAAGTGCTTTAACCAACTAAGCCACGGCGCCGGCGTGCCGTCATGTTCAGGCAGTGACACCATTAAAGTATTTCAAACTGCATTTAACAAACACAAAAATAGAAAGTCTTGACTCTCGCGGCAACGGTGAGTTTCCAACTCATGATCTCCTGTGACAAGTGCTTTAATCAAGTAAGCCACGGCGCCGGCTTCCGTCATGTTCA
Source organism: Rhipicephalus microplus (assembly GCF_043290135.1). Classification (NCBI taxonomy): domain Eukaryota; kingdom Metazoa; phylum Arthropoda; class Arachnida; order Ixodida; family Ixodidae; genus Rhipicephalus; species Rhipicephalus microplus. The sequence continues at coordinate 173,548,076 of NC_134704.1, read as the reverse complement.
GGCAGTGACACCATTAAAGTATTTCGAACTGTATTTAACAAACACAAAAATAGAAAGTCTTGACTCTCGCGGCACCGGTGAGTTTCCAACTCACGATCTCCTATGACAAGTGCTTTAATCAACTAAGCCACGGCACCGGCGTGCCGTCATGTTCAGGCAGTGACACCATTAAAGTATTTCGAACTGCATTTTACAAACACAAAAATAGAAAGTCTTGACTCTCGCGGCACCGGTGAGTTTCGAAGTCATGATCTCTTGTGACAAGCGCTTTAACCAACTAAACCACGGCGCCGGCGTGCCGTGATGTTCAGGCAGTGACACCATTAAAGTATTTTGAACTGCATTTAACAAACACAAAAATAGAAAGTCTTGACTCTCGCGGCGCCGGTGAGTTTCAAACTCATGATCTGCTGTGACAAGTGCTTTGATCAACTGAACCACGGCGCTGGCGTGCCGTCATGTTCAGGCAGTGACACCTTTAGAAGTATTTCTAACTGTATTTAGGAAAAAAAATAGAAAGTCTTGACTCTCGCGGCACCGGCGAGTTTCGAACTCATGATCTTCTGTGACAAGTGCTTTAACCAACTAAGCCACGGCGCCGGCGTGCCGTCATGTTCAGGCAGTGACACCATTAAAGTATTTCGAACTGCATTTAACAAACACAAAAATAGAAAGTCTTGACTCTCGGGGCACCGGTGAGTTTCGAAGTCATGATCTCCTGTGACAAGCGCTTTAACCAACTAAACCACGGCGCCGGCGTGCCGTCATGTTCAGGCAGTGACACCTTTAGAAGTATTTCCAACTGTATTTAGGAAAAAAAATAGAAAGTCTTGACTGTCGCGGCACCGGTTAGTTCCGAACTCATGATCTCATGTGACAAGTGCTTCAACCAACTAAGCCACGGCGCCGGCGTGCCGGCATGTTGAGGCAGTGACACCATTAAAGTATTTCGAACCCCATTTAACAAACGCAAAAATAGAAAGTCTTGACTCTCGCGGCACCGGTGAGTTTCGAAGTCATGATCTCCTGTGACAAGCGCTTTAACCAACTAAACCACGGCGCCGGCGTGCCTTCATGTTCAGGCAGTGACACCATTAAAGTATTTCGAACAGCATTTAACAAACACAAAAATATAAAGTCTTGACTCTCGCGGCACCGTTGAGTTTCGAACTCACGATCTCCTGTGACAAGTGCTTTAATCAACTGAACCACGGCGCTGGCGTGCCGTCATGTTCAGGCAGTGACACCTTTAGAAGTATTTCGAACTGTATTTAAGAAAAAAAAATAGAAAGTCTTGACTCTCGCGGCACCGGTGTGTTTCGAACTCATGATCTCCTGTGACAAGTGCTTTAACCAACTAAGCCACGGCGCCGGCGTTCCGTCATGTTCAGGCAGTGACACCATTAAAGTATTTCGAACTGCATTTAACAAACAAAAAAATAAGAAGTCTTGACTCTCGCGGCATGGTGAGTTTCAAAGTCATGATCTCCTGTGACAAGCGCTTTAACCAACTAAACCACGGCGCCGGCGTGCCGTCATGTTCAGACAGTAACACCTTTAGAAGTATTTCGAACTGCATTTAAGAAACAAAAATTAGAAAGTCTTCACTCTCGTGGTGCCAGTGAGTTTCGAAGTCATGATCTCCTGTGACAGGCGCTTTAACCAACTAAGCCACGGCACCGGCGTGCCGTCATGTTTAGGCAGTGACACCATTAAAGTATTTCGAACTGCATTTACCAAACACAAAAACAGAAAGTCTTGACTTCCGAGGCACTGGTGAGATTCGAACTCAAGATCCGCCGTTTCCTAGACAGGCGCTTTGACAACTAAGCCATGGCGCCGGGCTCTCGTCATGTTCAGGCTGCGACACCATTACAAGTATTTCGAGCTATATTTCAAAAAAAATATATAGAGAGACGTTGGTCTTGACTCTCGCGGCACCGGTGAGTTTCGAAGTCATGATCTCCTGTGACAAGCGCTTTAACCCACTAAACCACGGCACCGGCGTGCCGTCATGTTCAGGCAGTGACACCATTAAAGTATTTTGAACTGCATTTAACAAACACAAAAATAGAAAGTCTTGACTCTCGCGGCACCGGTGAGTATCGAAGTCATGATCTCCTGTGACAAGCGCTTTAACCAACTGAACCACGGCGCCGGCGTGCCGTCATGTTCAGGCAGTGACACCTTTAGAAGTATTTCGAACTGTATTTAAGAAAAAAAAATCGAAAGTCTTGACTCTCGCAGCACCGGTGAGTTCCGAACTCATGATCTCATGTGACAAGTGCTTTAACCAACTAAGCCACGGCGCCGGCGTGCCGTCATGATCAGGCAGTGACACCATTAAAGTATTTCGAACTGCATTTAACAAACACAAAAATAGAAAGTCTTGACTCTCGCGGCACCGTTGAGTTTTGAACTCACGATCTCCTGTGACAAGTGCTTTAATCAACTGAACCACGGCGCTGGCGTGCCGTCATGTTCAGGCAGTAACACCTTTAGAAGCATTTCGAACTGTATTTAAGAAAAAAATTAGAATGTCTTGACACTCGCGGCACCGGTGTGTTTCGAACTCATGATCTCCTGTGACAAGTGCTTTAACCAACTAAGCCACGGCGCCGGCGTGCCGTCATGTTCAGGCAGTGACACCATTAAAGTATTTCGAACTGCATTTAAAAAACAAAAAAATAAGAATTCTTGACTCTCGCGGCACCGGTGAGTTTCGAAGTCATGATCTCCTGTGACAAGCGCTTTAACCAACTAAACCATGGCACCGGCGTGCCGTCATGTTCAGACAGTGACACCTTAGAGGTATTTCGAACTGCATTTAAGAAACAAAAATTAGAAAGTCTTCACTCTCGCGGCGCCAGTGAGTTTCGAAGTCATTATCTCCTGTGACAGGCACTTTAACCAACTAAGCCACGGCGCCGGCATGCCGTCATGTTTAGGCAGTGACACCAATAAAGTATTTCGAACTGTATTTAAGAAACAAAAAAGTAGAAAGTCTTGACTTTCGCGGCACCGGTGAGTTTCGAACTCATGATCTCCTGTGACAAGTGCTTTTATCAAGTAAGCCTAGGCGCCGGCGTGCCGTCATGTTCAGGCAGTGACACGATTAGAAGTATTTCGAACTGTATTTAAGAAACAAAAAATAGAAAGTCTTGACTCTCGCGGCACCGGTGAGTTTCGAACTCATGATCTCCTGTGACAAGTGCTTTAATCAACTAAGCCACGGCGCCGGCGGGCCGCCATGTTCAGGCAGTGACACTATTGAAGTATTTCGAACTTTATTTAAGAAACAAAAAAATAGAAAGTCTTGACTCTCTCGGCACCGGTGAGCTTCGAGCTCATGATCTCCTGTGACAAGTGCTTTAATCAAGTAAGCCACGGCGCCGGCGTGCCGTCATGTTCAGGCAGTGACACCATTCGAAGTATTTCGAACTGCATTTAAGAAACAAAAAAATAGAAAGTCTTGACTCTCGCGGCACCGGTAAGTTTCGAACTCAAGATCTCCTGTGACAAGTGCTTTAATCAAGTAAGCCACGGCGCCGGCGGGCTGTCATGTTCAGGCAGTGACACCATTAAAGAATTTCGAACTGCATTTAAGAAACAAAAAATAGAAAGTTTTGACTCTCGCGGCACCGATGAGTTTCGAACTCATGATCTCCTGTGACAAGTGCTTTAACCAACTAAGCCACGGCGCCGGCGTGCCGTCATGTTCAGGCACTAACACCATTAAAATATTTCGAACTGTATTTAAAAAACAAAAAAGTAGAAAGTCTTGACTCTCGCGGCACCGGTGAGTTTAGAACTCATGATCTCCTGTGACAAGTGCTTTAACCAACTAAGCCACGGCGCCGGCGTGCCGTCATGTTCAGGCACTGACACCATTAAAGTATTTCAAACTGCATTTAACAAACACAAAAATAGAAAGTCTTGACTCTCGCGGCACTGGTGAGTTTCCAACTCATGATCTCCTGTGACAAGTGCTTTAACCAACTAAGCCACGGCGCCGGCGTGCCGTCATGTTCAGGCAGTGACACCATTAAAGTATTTCAAACTGCATTTAACAAACACAAAAATAGAAAGTCTTGACTCTCGCGGCAACGGTGAGTTTCCAACTCATGATCTCCTGTGACAAGTGCTTTAACCAACTAAGCCACGGCGCCGGCGTGCCGTCATGTTCAGGCAGTGACACCATTAAAGTATTTCGAACTGCATTTAACAAACACAAAAATAGATAGTCTTGACTCTCGCGGCACCGGTGAGTTTCGAAGTCATGATCTCCTGTGACAAGCGCTTTAACCAACTAAACCACGGCGCCGGCATGCCGTCATGCTCAGGCAGTGACACCTTTAGAAGTATTTCTAACTGTATTTAAGAAAAAAATAGAAAGTCTTGACTCTCGCGGCACCGGTGAGTTCCGAACTCATGATCTCATGTGACAAGTGCTTTAACCAACTAAGCCACGGCGCCGGCATGCCGTCATGTTCAGGCAGTGACACCATTCAAGTATTTCGAACCGCATTTAACAAACACAAAAATAGAAAGTCTTGACTCTCGCGGCATCGGTGAGTTTCGAAGTCATGATCTCCTGTGACAAGCGCTTTAACCAACTAAACCACGGCGCCGGCGTGCCTTCATGTTCAGGCAGTGACACCATTAAAGTATTTCAAACTGCATTTAACAAACACAAACTAGAAAGTCCTACTCTCGCGGCACCGGTGAGTTTCCAACTCATGATCTCCTGTGACAAGTGCTTTAACCAACTAAGCCACGGCGCCGGCGTGCCGTCATGTTCAGGCAGTGACGCCATTTAAGCATTTCGAACTGCATTTAAGAAACAAAAAAATAGAAAGTCTTGACTTTCGCGGCACCGATGAGTTTCGAACTCATGATCTCCTGTGACAAGTGCTTTAATCAAGTAAGCCATGGCGCCGGCGTGCCGTCATGTTCAGGCAGTGACACCATTAAAGTAAGTCGAACTGTATTTAAGAAACAAAAAAGTAGAAAGTCTTGACTCTCGCGGCACCGGTGAGTTTCGAACTCATGAACTCCTGTGACAAGTGCTTTAACCAACTAAGCCACGGCGCCGGCGTGCCGTCATGTTCAGGCAGTGACACCATTAAAGTATTTCAAACTGCATTTAACAAACACAAAAATAGAAAGTCTTGACTCTCGCGGCACCGGTGAGTTTCCAACTCATGATCTCCTGTGACAAGTGCTTTAACCAACTAAGCCACGGCGCCGGCGTGCCGTCATGTTCAGGCAGTGACACCATTAAAGTATTTCAAACTGCATTTAAGAAACAAAAAAATAAGAAGTCTTGACTCTCGCGGCACCGGTGAGTTTCAAAGTCATGATCTCCTGTGACAAGCGCTTTAACCAACTAAACCACGGCGCCGGCGTGCCGTCATGTTCAGGCAGTGACACCTTTAGAAGTATTTTGAACTGCATTTAAGAAACAAAAATTAGAAAGTCTTCACTCTCGTGGTGCCAGTGAGTTTCGAAGTCATGATCTCCTGTGACAGGCGCTTTAACCAACTAAGCCACGGCGCCGGCGTGCCGTCATGTTTAGGCAGTGACACCATTAAAGTATTTCGAACTGCATTTACCAAACACAAAAATAGAAAGTCTTGACTCCCGAGGCACTGGTGAGATTCGAACTCAAGATCCGCCGTTTACTAGACAGGCGCTTTGACCAACTAAGCCATGGCGCCGGGCTTTCGTCATGTTCAGGCTGCGACACCATTAGAAGTATTTTGAGCTATATTTAAAAAAAATAGAGAGACGTTGGTCTTGACTCTCGCGGCACCGGTGAGTTTCGAAGTCATGATCTCCTGTGACAAGCGCTTTAACCCACTAAACCACGGCACCGGCGTGCCGTCATGTTCAGGCAGTGACACCATTAAAGTATTTTGAACTGCATTTAACAAACACAAAAATAGAAAGTCTTGACTCTCGCGGCGCCGGTGAGTTTCGAACTCATGATCTCCTGTGACAAGTGCTTTAATCAACTGAACCACGGCGCTGGCGTGCCGTCATGTTCAGACAGTGACACCTTTAGAAGTATTTCGAACTGTATTTAAGAAAAAAAATAGAAAGTCTTCACTCTCGCGGCACCGGTGAGCTTCGAACTCATGATCTCCTGTGACAATTGCTTTAACCAACTAAGCCACGGCGCCGGCGTGCCGTCATGTTCAGGCAGTGAGACCAATAAAGTATTTCGAACTGCATTTAACAAACACAAAAATGGAAAGTCTTGACTCTCGCGGCACCGGTGAGTTTCGAAGTCATGATCTCCTGTGACAAGCGCTTTAACCAACTGAACCACGGCGCCGGCGTGCCGTCATGTTCAGGCAGTGACACCTTTAGAAGTATTTCGAACTGTATTTAAGAAAAAAAATAGAAAGTCTTGACTCTCGCGGCACCGGTGAGTTCCGAACTCATGATCTCATGTGACAAGTGCTTTAACCAACTAAGCCACGGCGCCGGCGTGCCGTCATGATCAGGCAGTGACACCAATAAAGTATTTCGAAATGCATTTAACAAACACAAAAATAGAAAGTCTTGACTCTCGCGGCACCGTTGAGTTTCGAACTCACGATCTCCTGTGACAAGTGCTTTAATCAACTGAACCACGGCGCTGGCGTGCCGTCATGTTCAGGCAGTGACACCTTTGGAAGTATTTCGAACTGTATTTAAGAAAAAAAATGGAAAGTCTTGACTCTCGCGGCACCGGTGTGTTTCGAACTCATGATCTCCTGTGACAAGTGCTTTAACCAACTAAGCCACGGCGCCGGCGTGCTGTCATGTTCAGCCAGTGGCACCATTAAAGTATTTCGAACTGCATTTAAGAAACAAAAAAATAAGAATTCTTGACTCTCGCGGCACCGGTGAGTTTCGAAGTCATGATCTCCTGCGACAAGCGCTTTAACCAACTAAACCATGGCACCGGCGTGCCGTCATGTTCAGACAGTGACACCTTAGAGGTATTTCGAACTGCATTTAAGAAACAAAAATTAGAAAGTCTTCACTCTCGCGGCGCCAGTGAGTTTCGAAGTCATGATCTCCTGTGACAGGCAGTTTAACCAACTAAGCCACGGCGCCGGCATGCCGTCATGTTTAGGCAGTGACACCATTAAAGTATTTCGAACTGTATTTAAGAAACAAAAAAGTAGAAAGTCTTGACTCTCGCGGCACCGGTGAGATTCGAACTCAAGATCCGCCGTTTACTAGACAGGCGCTTTGACCAACTAAGCCATGGCGCCGGGCTTTCGTCATGATCAGGCTGCGACACCATTAGAAGTATTTTGAGCTATATTTCAAAAAAAAAATAGAGAGACGTTGGTCTTGACTCTCGCATTACCGGTGAGTTTCGAAGTCATGATCTCCTGTGACAAGCGCATTAACTCACTAAACCACGGCACCGGCGTGCCGTCATGTTCAGGCAGTGACACCATTAAAGTATTTTGAACTGCATTTAACAAACACAAAAATAGAAAGTCTTGACTCTCGCGGCGCCGGTGAGTTTCGAACTCATGATCTCCAGTGACAAGTGCTTTAATCAACTGAACCACGGCGCTGGCGTGCCGTCATGTTCAGACAGTGACACCTTTAGAAGTATTTCGAACTGTATTTAAGAAAAAAAATAGAAAGTCTTCACTCTCGCGGCACCGGTGAGCTTCGAACTCATGATCTCCTGTGACAATTGCTTTAACCAACTAAGCCACGGCGCCGGCGTGCCGTCATGTTCAGGCAGTGAGACCATTAAAGTATTTCGAACTGCATTTAACAAACACAAAAATAGAAAGTCTTGACTCTCGCGGCACCGGTGAGTTTCGAAGTCATGATCTCCTGTGACAAGCGCTTTAACCAACTGAACCACGGCGCCGGCGTGCCGTCATGTTCAGGCAGTGACACCTTTAGAAGTATTTCGAACTGTATTTAAGAAAAAAAAATAGAAAGTCTTGACCCTCGCGGCACCGGTGAGTTCCGAACTCATGATCTCATGTGACAAGTGCTTTAACCAACTAAGCCACGGCGCTGGCGTGCCGTCATGATCAGGCAGTGACACCAATAAAGTATTTCGAAATGCATTTAACAAACACAAAAATAGAAAGTCTTGACTCTCGCGGCACCGTTGAGTTTCGAACTCACGATCTCCTGTGACAAGTGCTTTAATCAACTGAACCACGGCGCTGGCGTGCCGTCATGTTCAGGCAGTGACACCTTTGGAAGTATTTCGAACTGTATTTAAGAAAAAAATCGGAAAGTCTTGACTCTCGCGGCACCGGTGTGTTTCGAACTCATGATCTCCTGTGACAAGTGCTTTAACCAACTAAGCCACGGCGCCGGCGTGCTGTCATGTTCAGGCAGTGACACCATTAAAGTATTTCGAACTGCATTTAAGAAACAAAAAAATAAGAATTCTTGACTCTCGCGGCACCGGTGAGTTTCGAAGTCATGATCTCCTGCGACAAGCGCTTTAACCAACTAAACCATGGCACTGGCGTGCCGTCATGTTCAGACAGTGACACCTTAGAGGTATTTCGAACTGCATTTAAGAAACAAAAATTAGAAAGTCTTCACTCTCGCGGCGCCAGTGAGTTTCGAAGTCATGATCTCCTGTGACAGGCAGTTTAACCAACTAAGCCACGGCGCCGGCATGCCGTCATGTTTAGGCAGTGACACCATTAAAGTATTTCGAACTGTATTTAAGAAACAAAAAAGTAGAAAGGCTTGACTCTCGCGGCACCGGTGTGTTTCGAACTCATGATCTCCTGTGACAAGTGCTTTTATTAAGTAAGCCTAGGCGCCGGCGTGCCGTCATGTTCAGGCAGTGACACGATTAGAAGTATTTCGAACTGTATTTAAGAAACAAAAAATAGAAAGTCTTGACTCTCGCGGCACCGGTGAGTTTCGAACTCATGATATCCTGTGACAAGTGCTTTAATCAACTAAGCCACGGCGCCGGCGGGCCGCCATGTTCAGGCAGTGACCCTATTAAAGTATTTCGAACTGTATTTAAGAAACAAAAAAATAGAAAGTCTTGACTCTCGCGGCACCGGTGAGTTTCGAACTCATGATCTCCTGTGACAAGTGCTTTAACCAACTAAGCCACGGCGCCGGCGTGCCGTCATGTTCAGGCAGTGACACCATTAAAGTATTTCGAACTGCATTTAAGAAACAAAAAAATAGAAAGTCTTGACTCTCGCGGCACCGGTGAGTTTCGAACTCATAATCTCCTGTGACAAGTGCTTTAATCAACTAAGCCACGGCGCCGGCGTGCCGTAATGTTCAGGCAGTGACACCATTAAAGTATTTCGAACTGCATTTAAGAAACAAAAAATAGAAAGTCTTGACTCTCGCGGCACCGTTGAGTTTCGAACTCACGATCTCATGTGACAAGTGCTTTAATCAACTAAGCCACGGCGCTGGCGTGCCGTCATGTTCAGGCAGTTACACCATTAAAGTATTTCGAACTGCATTTAAGAAACAAAAAAAATAGAAAGTCTTGACTCTCGCGCAACCGGTGAGTTTCGAACTCATGATGTCCTGTGACAAGTGCTTTAATCAACTAAGCCACGGCGCCAGCGTGCCGTCATGTTCAGGCAGTGACACCATTAAAGTACTTCGAACTGCATTTAAGAAACCAAAAAATTGAAAGTCTTGACTCTCACGGCACCATTGAGTTTCGAACTCACGATCTCCTGTGACAAGTGCTTTAATCAACTAAGCCACGGCGCCGGCGTGCCGTCACGTTCAGGCAGTGACACCATTAAAGTATTCCGAACTGCATTTAACAAACACAAAAATAGAAAGTCTTGACTCCCGAGGCACTGGTGAGATTCGAACTCAAGATCCGCCGTTTACTAGACAGGCGCTTTGACCAACTAAGCCATGGCGCCGGGCTTTCGTCATGTTCAGGCTGCGACACCATTAGAAGTATTTTGAGCTATATTGCAAAAAAAATATATAGAGAGACGTTGGTCTGGACTCTCGCGGCACCGGTGAGTTTCGAAGTCATGATCTCGTGTGACAAGCGCTTTAACCCACTAGACCACGGCACCGGCGTGCCGTCATGTTCAGGCAGTGACACCTTTAGAAGTATTTCGAACTGTATTTAAGAAAAAAAATAGAAAGTCTTGACTCTCGCGGCACCAATGAGTTTCGAAATCATGATCTCCTGTGACAAGTGCTTTAACCAACTAAGCCACGGCGCCGGCATGCCATCATGTTCAGGCAGTGACACCATTAAAGTATTTCGAACTGCATTTAACAAACACAAAAATAGAAAGTCTTGACTCTCGCGGCACCGGTGAAGTTTCGAAGTCATGATCTCCTGTGACAAGCGCTTTACCCTCCTAAATCGCGGCGCCGGCGTGCCGTCATGTTCAGGCAGTGACACCTTTAGAAGTATTTCGAACTGTATTTAAGAAAAAAAATAGAATGTCTTGACTCTCGCGGAACCGGTGAGCTCCGAACTCATGATATCATGTGAGAAGTGCTTTAACCAACTAAGCCACGGCGCCGGCGTGCCGTCATGTTCAGGCAGTGACACCATTAAAGTATTTCGAACTGCATTTAACAAACACAAAAATAGAAAGTCTTGACTCTCGCGGCACCGGTGAGTTTCGAACTCATGATCTCCTGTGACAAGTGCTTTAACCAACTAAGCCACGGCGCCGGCGTGCCGTCATGTTCAGGCAGTGACACCATTAAAGTATTTCGAACTGCATTTAAGAAACAAAAAAATAGAAAGTCTTGACTCTCGCGGCACCGGTGAGTTTCGAACACATGATCTCCTGTGACAAGTGCTTTATTCAACTAAGACATGGCGCCGGCGTGCCGTCATGTTCAGGCAGTGACACCAATAAAGTATTTCGAACTGCATTTAAGAAACAAAAAATAGAAAGTCTTGACTCTCGCGGCACCGGTGAGTTTCGAACTCATGATCTCCTGTGACAAGTGCTTCAACCAACTAAGCCACGGCGCCGGCGTGCCGTCATGTTCAGGCAGTGACACCAATAAAGTATTTCAAACTGCATTTAACAAACACAAAAATAGAAAGTCTTGACTCTCGCGGCACCGGTGAGTTTCGAACTCATGATCTCCTGTGACAAGTGCTTTAATCAACTAAGACATGGCGCCGGCGTGCCGTCATGTTCAGGCAGTGACACCAATAAAGTATTTCGAACTGCATTTAAGAAACAAAAAATAGAAAGTCTTGACTCTCGCGGCACCGTTGAGTTTCGAACTCACGATCTCATGTGACAAGTGCTTTAATCAACTAAGCCACGGCGCCGGCGTGCCGTCATGTTCAGGCAGTTACACCATTAAAGTATTTCGAACTGCATTTAAGAAACAAAAAATAGAAAGTCTTGACTCTCGCGCAACCGGTGAGTTTCGAAGTCATGATCTCCTGCGACAAGCGCTTTAACCAACTAAACCACGGCACCGGCGTGCCGTCATGTTCAGACAGTGACACCTTAGAAGTATTTCGAACTGCATTTAAGAAACAAAAATTAGAAAGTCTTCACTCTCGCGGCCCCAGTGAGTTTCGAAGTCATGATCTCCTGTGACAGGCGCTTTTACCAACTAAGCCACTGCGCCAGCATGCCGTCATGTTTAGGCAGTGACACCATTAAAGTATTTCGAACTGTATTTAAGAAACAAAAAAGTAGAAAGTCTTGACTCTCGCGGCACCGGTGAGTTTCGAACTCATGATCTCCTGTGACAAGTGCTTTAATCAAATAAGCCACGGCACCGGCGTGCCGTCATGTTCAGGCAGTGACACGATTAGAAGTATTTCGAACTGTATTTAAGAAACAAAAAATAGAAAGTCTTGACTCTCGCGGCACCGGTGAGTTTCGAACTCATGATCTCCTGTGACAAGTGCTTTAATCAACTAAGCCACGGCGCCGGCGGGCCGCCATGTTCAGGCAGTGACACTAATAAAGTATTTCGAACTGTATTTAAGAAACAAAAAAATAGAAAGTCTTGACTCTCGCGGCACCGGTGAGTTTCGAGCTCATGATCTCCTGTGACAAGTGCTTTAATCAAGTAAGCCACGGCGCCGGCGTGCCGTCATGTTCAGGTAGTGACACCATTAGAAGTATTTCGAACTGCATTTAAGAAACAAAAGAATAGAAAGTCTTGACTCTCGCGGCACCGGTGAGTTTCGAACTCAAGATCTCGTGTGACAAGTGCTTTATCAAGTAAGCCACGGCGCCAGCGGGCTGTCACGTTCAGGCAGTGACAACATTAAAGCATTTCGAACTGCATTTAAGAAACAAAAAATAGAAAGTCTTGACTCTCGCGGCACCGGTGAGTTTCGAACTGATGATCTCTTTTGACAAGTGCTTTAATCAACTAAGCCACGGCGCCGGCGGGCCGCCATGTTCAGGCAGTGACACTATTAAAGTATTTCGAACTGTATTTAAGAAACAAAAAAATAGAAAGTCTTGACTCTCTCGGCACCGGTGAGCTTCGAGCTCATGATCTCCTGTGACAAGTGCTTTAATCAAGTAAGCCACGGCGCCGGCGTGCCGTCATGTTCAGGCAGTGACACCATTCGAAGTATTTCGAACTGCATTTAAGAAACGAAAAAAATAGAAAGTCTTGACTCTCGCGGCACCGGTGAGTTTCGAACTCAAGATCTCCTGTGACAAGTGCTTTAATCAAGTAAGCCACGGCGCCGGCGGGCTGTCATGTTCAGGCAGTGACACCATTAAAGAATTTCGAACTGCATTTAAGAAACAAAAAATAGAAAGTTTTGACTCTCGCGGCACCGATGAGTTTCGAACTCATGATCTCCTGTGACAAGTGCTTTAACCAACTAAGCCACGGTGCCGGCGTGCCGTCATGTTCAGGCACTGACACCATTAAAGTATTTCGAACTGTATTTAAAAAACAAAAAAGTAGAAAGTCTTGACTCTCGCGGCACCGGTGAGTTTCGAACTCATGATCTCCTGTGACAAGTGCTTTAATCAACTAAGCCACGGCGCCGGCGGGCCGCCATGTTCAGGCAGTGACACTATTAAAGTATTTCGAACTGTATTTAAGAAACAAAAAAATAGAAAGTCTTGACTCTCGCGGCACCGGTGAGTTTCGAGCTCATGATCTCCTGTGACAAGTGCTTTAATCAAGTAAGCCACGGCGCCGGCGTGCCGTCATGTTCAGGTAGTGACACCATTAGAAGTATTTCGAACTGCATTTGAGAAACAAAAAAATAGAAAGTCTTGACTCTCGCGGCACCGGTGAGTTTCGAACTCAAGATCTCGTGTGACAAGTGCTTTATCAAGTAAGCCACGGCGCCGGCGGGCTGTCATGTTCAGGCAGTGACAACATTAAAGTATTTCGAACTGCATTTAAGAAACAAAAAATAGAAAGTCTTGACTCTCGCGGCACCGGTGAGTTTCGAACTCATGATCTCCTGTGACAAGTGCTTTAATCAACTAAGCCACGGCGCCGGCGGGCCGCCATGTTCAGGCAGTGACACTATTAAAGTATTTCGAACTGTATTTAAGAAACAAAAAAATAGAAAGTCTTGACTCTCGCGGCACCGGTGAGTTTCGAGCTCATGATCTCCTGTGACAAGTGCTTTAATCAAGTAAGCCACGGCGCCGGCGGGCTGTCATGTTCAGGCAGTGACAACATTAAAGTATTTCGAACTGCATTTAAGAAACAAAAAATAGAAAGTCTTGACTCTCGCGGCACCGGTGAGTTTCGAACTCATGATCTCCTGTGACAAGTGCTTTAATGAACTAAGCCACGGCGCCGGCGGGCCGCCATGTTCAGGCAGTGACACTATTAAAGTATTTCGAACTGTATTTAAGAAACAAAAAAATAGAAAGTCTTGACTCTCGCGGCACCGGTGAGTTTCGAGCTCATGATCTCCTGTGACAAGTGCTTTAATCAAGTAAGCCACGGCGCCGGCGTGCCGTCATGTTCAGGTAGTGACACCATTAGAAGTATTTCAAACTGCATTTAACAAACACAAAAATAGAAAGTCTTGACTCTCGCGGCACCGGTGAGTTTCCAACTCATGATCTCCTGTGACAAGTGCTTTAATCAAATAAGCCACGGCACCGGCGTGCCGTCATGTTCAGGCAGTGACACGATTAGAAGTATTTCGAACTGTATTTAAGAAACAAAAAATAGAAAGTCTTGACTCTCGCGGCACCGGTGAGTTTCGAACTCATCATCTCCTGTGACAAGTGCTTTAATCAACTAAGCCACGGCGCCGGCGGGCCGCCATGTTCAGGCAGTGACACTATTAAAGTATTTCGAACTGTATTTAAGAAACAAAAAAATAGAAAGTCTTGACTCTCGCGGCACCGATGAGTTTCGAACTCATGATCTCCTGTGACAAGTGCTTTAACCAACTAAGCCACGGCGCCGGCGTGCCATCATGTTCAGGCACTGACACCATTAAAGTATTTCGAACTGTATTTAAAAAACAAAAAAGTAGAAAGTCTTGACTCTCGCGGCACCGGTGAGTTTCGAACTCATGATATCCTGTGACAAGTGCTTTAACCAACTAAGCCACGGCGCCGGCGTGCCGTCATGTTCAGGCAGTGACACCATTAAAGTATTTCAAACTGCATTTAACAAACACAAAAATAGAAAGTCTTGACTCTCGCGGCACCGGTGAGTTTCCAACTCATGATCTCCTGTGACAAGTGCTTTAATCAAATGAGCCACGGCACCGGCGTGCCATCATGTTCAGACAGTGACACCTTAGAAGTATTTCGAACTGCATTTATGAAACAAAAATTAGAAAGTCTTCACTCTCGCGGCCCCAGTGAGTTTCGAAGTCATGATCTCCTGTGACAGGCGCTTTAACCAACTAAGCCACGGCGCCAGCATGCCGTCATGTTTAGGCAGTGACACCATTAAAGTATTTCGAACTGTATTTAAGAAACAAAAAAGTAGAAAGTCTTGACTCTCGCGGCACTGGTGAGTTTCGAACTCATGATCTCCTGTGACAAGTGCTTTAATCAAATAAGCCACGGCACCGGCGTACCGTCATGTTCAGGCAGTGACACGATTAGAAGTATTTCGAACTGTATTTAAGAAACAAAAAATAGAAAGTGTTGACTCTCGCGGCACCGGTGAGTTTCGAACTCATGATCTCCTGTGACAAGTGCTTTAATCAACTAAGCCACGGGGCCGGCGGGCCGCCATGTTCAGGCAGTGACACTATTAAAGTATTTCGAACTGTATTTAAGAAACAAAAAATAGAAAGTCTTGACTCTCGGGGCACCGGTGAGTTTCGAGCTCATGATCTCCTGTGACAAGTGCTTTAATCAAGTAAGCCACGGCGCCGGCGTGCCGTCATTTTCAGGTAGTGACACCATTAGAAGTATTTCGAACTGCATTTAAGAAACAAAAAAATAGAAAGTCTTGACTCTCGCGGCACCGGTGAGTTTCGGACTCAAGATCTCGTGTGACAAGTGCTTTATCAAGTAAGCCACGGCGCCGGCGGGCTGTCATGTTCAGGCAGTGACAACATTGAAGTATTTCGAACTGTATTTAAGAAACAAAAAAGTAGAAAGTCTTGACTCTCGCGGCACTGGTGAGTTTCGAACTCATGATCTCCTGTGACAAGTGCTTTAATCAAATAAGCCACGGCACCGGCGTGCCGTCATGTTCAGGCAGTGACACGATTAGAAGTATTTCGAACTGTATTTAAGAAACAAAAAATAGAAAGTGTTGACTCTCGCGGCACCGGTGAGTTTCGAACTCATGATCTCCTGTGACAAGTGCTTTAATCAACTAAGCCACGGCGCCGGCGGGCCGCCATGTTCAGGCAGTGACACCATTAGAAGTATTTCGAACTGCATTTAAGAAACAAAAAAATAGAAAGTCTTGACTCTCGCGGCACCGGTGAGTTTCGAACTCAAGATCTCGTGTGACAAGTGCTTTATCAAGTAAGCCACGGCGCCGGCGGGCTGTCATGTTCAGGCAGTGACAACATTAAAGTATTTCGAACTGCATTTAAGAAACAAAAAATAGAAAGTCTTGACTCTCGCGGCACCGGTGAGTTTCGAACTCATGATCTCCTGTGACAAGTGCTTTAATCAACTAAGCCACGGCGCCGGCGGGCCGCCATGTTCAGGCAGTGACACTATTAAAGTATTTCGAACTGTATTTAAGAAACTAAAAAATAGAAAGTCTTGACTCTCGCGGCACCGGTGAGTTTCGAGCTCATGATCTCCTGTGACAAGTGCTTTAATCAAGTAAGCCACGGCGCCGGCGTGCCGTCATGTTCAGGTAGTGACACCATTAGAAGTATTTCAAACTGCATTTAACAAACACAAAAATAGAAAGTCTTGACTCTCGCGGCACCGGTGAGGTTCCAACTCATGATCTCCTGTGACAAGTGCTTTAATCAAATAAGCCACGGCACCGGCGTGCCGTCATGTTCAGGCAGTGACACGATTAGAAGTATTTCGAACTGTATTTAAGAAACAAAAAATAGAAAGTCTTGACTCTCGCGGCACCGGTGAGTTTCGAACTCATGATCTCCTGTGACAAGTGCTTTAATCAACTAAGCCACGGCGCCAGTGGGCCGCCATGTTCAGGCAGTGACACTATTAAAGTATTTCGAACTGTATTTAAGAAACAAAAAAATAGAAAGTCTTGACTCTCGCGGCACCGATGAGTTTCGAACTCATGATCTCCTGTGACAAGTGCTTTAACCAACTAAGCCACGGCGCCGGCGTGCCGTCATGTTCAGGCACTGACACCATTAAAGTATTTCGAACTGTATTTAAAAAACAAAAAAGTAGAAAGTATTGACTCTCGCGGCACCGGTGAGTTTCGAACTCATGATATCCTGTGACAAGTGCTTTAACCAACTAAGCCACGGCGCCGGCGTGCCGTCATGTTCAGGCAGTGACACCATTAAATATTTCAAACTGCATTTAACAAACACAAAAATAGAAAGTCTTGACTCTCGCGGCACCGGTGAGTTTCCAACTCATGATCTCCTGTGACAAGTGCTTTAATCAAATAAGCCACGGCACCAGCGTGCCATCATGTTCAGACAGTGACACCTTAGAAGTATTTCGAACTGCATTTAAGAAACAAAAATTAGAAAGTCTTCATTCTCGCGGCCCCAGTGAGTTTCGAAGTCATGATCTCCTGTGACAGGCGCTTTAACCAACTAAGCCACGGCGCCAGCATGCCGTCATGTTTAGGCAGTGACACCATTAAAGTATTTCGAACTGTATTTAAGAAACAAAAAAGTAGAAAGTCTTGACTCTCGCGGCACCGGTGAGTTTCGAACTCATGATCTCCTGTGACAAGTGCTTTAATCAAATAAGCCACGGCACCGGCGTGCCGTCATGTTCAGGCAGTGACACGATTAGAAGTATTTCGAACTGTATTTAAGAAACAAAAAATAGAAAGTCTTGACTCTCGCGGCACCGGTGAGTTTCGAACTCATGATCTCCTGTGACAAGTGCTTTAATCAACTAAGCCACGGCGCCGGCGGGCCGCCATGTTCAGGCAGTGACACTATTAAAGTATTTCGAACTGTATTTAAGAAACAAAAAATAGAAAGTCTTGACTCTCGCGGCACCAGTGAGCTTCGAGCTCTTGATCTCCTGTGACAAGTAATTTAATCAAGTAAGCCACGGCGCCGGCGTGCCGTCATGTTCAGGTAGTGACACCATTAGAAGTATTTCGAACTGCATTTAAGAAACAAAAAATAGAAAGTCTTGACTCTCGCGGCACCGGTGAGTTTCGAACTCAAGATCTCGTGTGACAAGTGCTTTATCAAGTAAGCCACGGCGCCGGCGGGCTGTCATGTTCAGGCAGTGACACTATTAAAGTATTTCGAACTGTATTTAAGAAACAAAAAAATGGAAAGTCTTGACTCTCTCGGCACCGGTGAGCTTCGAGCTCATGATCTCCTGTGACAAGTGCTTTAATCAAGTAAGCCACGGCGCCGGCGGGCCGCCATGTTCAGGCAGTGACACTTTTAAAGTATTTCGAACTGTATTTAAGAAACAAAAAAATAGAAAGTCTTGACTCTCTCGGCACCGGTGAGCTTCGAGCTCATGATCTCCTGTGACAAGTGCTTTAATCAAGTAAGCCACGGCGCCGGCGTGCCGTCATGTTCAGGCAGTGACACCATTCGAAGTATTTCGAACTGCATTTAAGAAACAAAAAAAAATAGAAAGTCTTGACTCTCGCGGCACCGGTGAGTTTCGAACTCAAGATCTCCTGTGACAAGTGCTTTAATCAAGTAAGCCACGGTGCCGGCGGGCTGTCATGTTCAGGCAGTGACACCATTAAAGAATTTTGAACTGCATTTAAGAAACAAAAAATAGAAAGTTTTGACTCTCGCGGCACCGATGAGTTTCGAACTCATGATCTCCTGTGACAAGTGCTTCAACCAACTAAGCCACGGTGCCGGCGTGCCGTCATGTTCAGGCACTGACACCATTAAAGTATTTCGAACTGTATTTAAAAAACAAAAAAGTAGAAAGTCTTGACTCTCGCGGCACCGGTGAGTTTCGAACTCATGATATCCTGTGACAAGTGCTTTAACCAACTAAGCCACGGCGCCGGCGTGCCGTCATGTTCAGGCAGTGACACCAATAAAGTATTTCAAACTGCATTTAACAAACACAAAAATAGAAAGTCTTGACTCTCGCGGCACCGTTGAGTTTCCAACTCATGATCTCCTGTGACAAGTGCTTTAATCAAATAAGCCACGGCACCGGCGTGCCGTCATGTTCAGGCAGTGACACGATTAGAAGTATTTCGAACTGTATTTAAGAAACAAAAAATAGAAAGTCTTGACTCTCGCGGCACCGGTGAGTTTCGAACTCATGATCTCCTGTGACAAGTGCTTTAATCAACTAAGCCACGGCGCCGGCGGGCCGCCATGTTCAGGCAGTGACACTATTAAAGTATTTCGAACTGTATTTAAGAAACAAAAAAATAGAAAGTCTTGACTCTCGCGGCACCGGTGAGTTTCGAGCTCATGATCTCCTGTGACAAGTGCTTTAATCAAGTAAGCCACGGCGCCGGCGTGCCGTCATGTTCAGGCAGTGACACCATTAGAAGTATTTCGAACTGCATTTAAGAAACAAAAAAATAGAAAGTCTTGACTCTCGCGGCACCGGTGAGTTTCGAACTCAAGATCTCGTGTGACAAGTGCTTTATCAAGTAAGCCACGGCGCCGGCGGGCTGTCATGTTCAGGCAGTGACAACAATAAAGTATTTCGAACTGCATTTAAGAAACAAAAAATAGAAAGTCTTGACTCTCGCGGCACCGGTGAGTTTCGAACTCAAGATCTCCTGTGACAAGTGCTTTAATCAAGTAAGCCACGGCGCCGGCGGGCTGTCATGTTCAGGCAGTGACACCATTAAAGAATTTCGAACTGCATTTAAGAAACAAAAAATAGAAAGTTTTGACTCTCGCGGCACCGATGAGTTTCGAACTCATGATCTCCTGTGACAAGTGCTTTAACCAACTAAGCCACGGTGCCGGCGTGCCGTCATGTTCAGGCACTGACACCATTAAAGTATTTCGAACTGTATTTAAAAAACAAAAAAGTAGAAAGTCTTGACTCTCGCGGCACCGGTGAGTTTCGAACTCATGATATCCTGTGACAAGTGCTTTAACCAACTAAGCCACGGCGCCGGCGTGCCGTCATGTTCAGGCAGTGACACCAATAAAGTATTTCAAACTGCATTTAACAAACACAAAAATAGAAAGTCTTGACTCTCGCGGCACCGGTGAGTTTTCAACTCATGATCTCCTGTGACAAGTGCTTTAATCAAATAAGCCACGGCACCGGCGTGCCGTCATGTTCAGGCAGTGACACGATTAGAAGTATTTCGAACTGTATTTAAGAAACAAAAAATAGAAAGTCTTGACTCTCGCGGCACCGGTGAGTTTCGAACTCATGATCTCCTGGGACAAGTGCTTTAATCAACTAAGCCACGTCGCCGGCGGGCCGCCATGTTCAGGCAGTGACACTATTAAAGTATTTCGAACTGTATTTAAGAAACAAAAAAATAGAAAGTCTTGACTCTCGCGGCACCGGTGAGTTTCGAGCTCATGATCTCCTGTGACAAGTGCTTTAATCAAGTAAGCCACGGCGCCGGCGTGCCGTCATGTTCAGGTAGTGACACCATTAGAAGTATTTCGAACTGCATTTAAGAAACAAAAAAATAGAAAGTCTTGACTCTCGCGGCACCGGTGAGTTTCGAACTCAAGATCTCGTGTGACAAGTGCTTTATCAAGTAAGCCACGGCGCCGGCGGGCTGTCATGTTCAGGCAGTGACAACATTAAAGTATTTCGAACTGCATTTAAGAAACAAAAAATAGAAAGTCTTGACTCTCGCGGCACCGGTGAGTTTCGAACTCATGATCTCCTGTGACAAGTGCTTTAATCAACTAAGCCACGGCGCCGGCGGGCCGCCATGTTCAGGCAGTGACACTATTAAAGTATTTCGAACTGTATTTAAGAAACAAAAAAATAGAAAGCCTTGACTCTCGCGGCACCGGTGAGTTTCGAGCTCATGATCTCCTGTGACAAGTGCTTTAATCAAGTAAGCCACGGCGCCGGCGTGCCGTCATGTTCAGGTAGTGACACCATTAGAAGTATTTCAAACTGCATTTAACAAACACAAAAATAGAAAGTCTTGACTCTCGCGGCACCGGTGAGTTTCCAACTCATGATCTCCTGTGACAAGTGCTTTAATCAAATAAGCCACGGCACCGGCGTGCCATCATGTTCAGACAGTGACACCTTAGAAGTATTTCGAACTGCATTTAAGAAACAAAAATTAGAAAGTCTTCACTCTCGCGGCCCCAGTGAGTTTCGAAGTCATGATCTCCTGTGACAGGCGCTTTAACCAACTAAGCCACGGCACCAGCATGCCGTCATGTTTAGGCAGTGACACCATTAAAGTATTTCGAACTGTATTTAAGAAACAAAAAAGTAGAAAGTCTTGACTCTCGCGGCACCGGTGAGTTTCCAACTCATGATCTCCTGTGACAAGTGCTTTAATCAAATAAGCCACGGCACCGGCGTGCCGTCATGTTCAGGCAGTGACACGATTAGAAGTATTTCGAACTGTATTTAAGAAACAAAAAATAGAAAGTCTTGACTCTCGCGGCACCGGTGAGTTTCGAACTCATGATCTCCTGGGACAAGTGCTTTAATCAACTAAGCCACGGCGCCGGCGGGCCGCCATGTTCAGGCAGTGACACTATTAAAGTATTTCGAACTGTATTTAAGAAACAAAAAAATAGAAAGTCTTGACTCTCGCGGCACCGGTGAGTTTCCAACTCATGATCTCCTGTGACAAGTGCTTTAATCAAATAAGCCACGGCACCGGCGTGCCGTCATGTTCAGGCAGTGACACGATTAGAAGTATTTCGAACTGTATTTAAAAAACAAAAAATAGAAAGTCTTGACTCTCGCGGCACCGGTGAGTTTCGAACTCATGATCTCCTGTGACAAGTGCTTTAATCAACTAAGCCACGGCGCCGGTGGGCCGCCATGTTCAGGCAGTGACACTATTAAAGTATTTCGAACTGTATTTAAGAAACAAAAAAATAGAAAGTCTTGACTCTCGCGGCACCGATGAGTTTCGAACTCATGATCTCCTGTGACAAGTGCTTTAACCAACTAAGCCACGGCACCGGCGTGCCGTCATGTTCAGGCACTGACACCATTAAAGTATTTCGAACTGTATTTAAAAAACAAAAAAGTAGAAAGTCTTGACTCTCGCGGCACCGGTGAGTTTCGAACTCATTATATCCTGTGACAAGTGCTTTAACCAACTAAGCCACGGCGCCGGCGTGCCGTAATGTTCAGGCAGTGACACCATTAAAGTATTTCAAACTGCATTTAACAAACACAAAAATAGAAAGTCTTGACTCTCGCGGCACCGGTGAGTTTCCAACTCATGATCTCCTGTGACAAGTGCTTTAATCAAATAAGCCACGGCACCGGCGTGTCATCATGTTCAGACAGTGACACCTTAGAAGTATTTCGAACTGCATTTAAGAAACAAAAATTAGAAAGTCTTCACTCTCGCGGCCCCAGTGAGTTTCGAAGTCATGATCTCCTGTGACAGGCGCTTTAACCAACTAAGCCACGGCGCCAGCATGCCGTCATGTTTAGGCAGTGACACCATAAAGTATTTCGAACTGTATTTAAGAAACAAAAAAGTAGAAAGTCTTGACTCTCGCGGCACCGGTGAGTTTCGAACTCATGATCTCCTGTGACAAGTGCTTTAATCAAATAAGCCACGGCACCGGCGTGCCGTCATGTTCAGGCAGTGACACGATTAGAAGTATTTCGAACTGTATTTAAGAAACAAAAAATAGAAAGTCCTTACTCTCGCGGCACCGGTGAGTTTCGAACTCATGATCTCCTGTGACAAGTGCTTTAACCAACTAAGCCACGGCGCCGGCGTGCCGTCATGTTCAGGCAGTGACACCAATAAAGTATTTCAAACTGCATTTAACAAACACAAAAATAGAAAGTCTTGACTCTCGCGGCACCGGTGAGTTTCCAACTCATGATCTCCTGTGACAAGTGCTTTAATCCAATAAGCCACGGCACCGGCGTACCGTCATGTTCAGGCAGTGACACGATTAGAAGTATTTCGAACTGTATTTAAGAAACAAAAAATAGAAAGTCTTGACTCTCGCGGCACCGGTGAGTTTCGAACTCATGATCTCCTGTGACAAGTGCTTTAATCAACTAAGCCACGGCGCCGGCGGGCCGCCATGTTCAGGCAGTGACACTATTAAAGTATTTCGAACTGTATTTAAGAAACAAAAAAATAGAAAGTCTTGACTCTCGCGGCACCGGTGAGTTTCGAGCTCATGATCTCCTGTGACAAGTGCTTTAATCAAGTAAGCCACGGCGCCGGCGTGCCGTCATGTTCAGGCAGTGACACCATTAGAAGTATTTCGAACTGCATTTAAGAAACAAAAAAATAGAAAGTCTTGACTCTCGCGGCACCGGTGAGTTTCGAACTCAAGATCTCGTGTGACAAGTGCTTTATCAAGTAAGCCACGGCGCCGGCGGGCTGTCATGTTCAGGCAGTGACAACATTAAAGTATTTCGAACTGCATTTAAGAAACAAAAAATAGAAAGTCTTGACTCTCGCGGCACCGGTGAGTTTCGAACTCATGATCTCCTGTGACAAGTGCTTTAATCAACTAAGCCACGGCGCCGGCGGGCCGCCATGTTCAGGCAGTGACACTATTAAAGTATTTCGAACTGTATTTAAGAAACAAAAAAATAGAAAGTCTTGACTCTCGCGGCACCGGTGAGTTTCGAGCTCATGATCTCCTGTGACAAGTGCTTTAATCAAGTAAGCCACGGCGCCGGCGTGCCGTCATGTTCAGGCAGTGACACCATTCGAAGTATTTCGAACTGCATTTAAGAAACAAAAAAAATAGAAAGTCTTGACTCTCGCAGCACCGGTGAGTTTCGAACTCAAGATCTCCTGTGACAAGTGCTTTAATCAAGTAAGCCACGGCGCCGGCGGGCTGTCATGTTCAGGCAGTGACACCATTAAAGAATTTTGAACTGCATTTAAGAAACAAAAAATAGAAAGTCTTGACTCTCGCGGCACCGGTGAGTTTCGAACTCATGATCTCCTGTGACAAGTGCTTTAATCAACTAAGCCACGGCGCCGGCGGGCCGCCATGTTCAGGCAGTGACACTATTAAAGTATTTCGAACTGTATTTAAGAAACAAAAAAATAGAAAGCCTTGACTCTCGCGGCACCGGTGAGTTTCGAGCTCATGATCTCCTGTGACAAGTGCTTTAATCAAGTAAGCCACGGCGCCGGCGTGCCGTCATGTTCAGGTAGTGACACCAATAAAGTATTTCAAACTGCATTTAACAAACACAAAAATAGAAAGTCTTGACTCTCGCGGCACCGGTGAGTTTCCAACTCATGATCTCCTGTGACAAGTGCTTTAATCAAATAAGCCACGGCACCGGCGTGCCGTCATGTTCAGGCAGTGACACGATTAGAAGTATTTCGAACTGTATTTAAGAAACAAAAAATAGAAAGTCTTGACTCTCGCGGCGCCGGTGAGTTTCGAACTCATGATCTCCTGTGACAAGTGCTTTAATCAACTAAGCCACGGCGCCGGCGGGCCGCCATTTTCAGGCAGTGACACTATTAAAGTATTTCGAACTGTATTTAAGAAACAAAAAAATAGAAAGTCTTGACTCTCGCGGCACCGGTGAGTTTCGAGCTCATGATCTCCTGTGACAAGTGCTTTAATCAAGTAAGCCACTGCGCCGGCGTGCCGTCATGTTCAGGCAGTGACACCATTAGAAGTATTTCGAACTGCATTTAAGAAACAAAAAAATAGAAAGTCTTGACTCTCGCGGCACCGGTGAGTTTCGAACTCAAGATCTCGTGTGACAAGTGCTTTATCAAGTAAGTCACGGCGCCGGCGGGCTGTCATGTTCAGGCAGTGACAACATTAAAGTATTTCGAACTGCATTTAAGAAACAAAAAATAGAAAGTCTTGACTCTCGCGGCACCGGTGAGTTTCGAACTCATGATCTCCTGTGACAAGTGCTTTAATCAACTAAGCCACGGCGCCGGCGGGCCGCCATGTTCAGGCAGTGACACTAATAAAGTATTTCGAACTGTATTTAAGAAACTAAAAAATAGAAAGTCTTGACTTTCGCGGCACCGGTGAGTTTCGAGCTCATGATCTCCTGTGACAAGTGCTTTAATCAAGTAAGCCACGGCGCCGGCGTGCCGTCATGTTCAGGTAGTGACACCATTAGAAGTATTTCAAACTGCATTTAACAAACACAAAAATAGAAAGTCTTGACTCTCGCGGCACCGGTGAGGTTCCAACTCATGATCTCCTGTGACAAGTGCTTTAATCAAATAAGCCACGGCACCGGCGTGCCGTCATGTTCAGGCAGTGACACGATTAGAAGTATTTCGAACTGTATTTAAGAAACAAAAAATAGAAAGTCTTGACTCTCGCGGCACCGGTGAGTTTCGAACTCATGATCTCCTGTGACAAGTGCTTTAATCAACTAAGCCACGGCGCCAGTGGGCCGCCATGTTCAGGCAGTGACACTATTAAAGTATTTCGAACTGTATTTAAGAAACAAAAAAATAGAAAGTCTTGACTCTCGCGGCACCAATGTGTTTCGAACTCATGATCTCCTGTGACAAGTGCTTTAACCAACTAAGCCACGGCGCCGGCGTGCCGTCATGTTCAGGCACTGACACCATTAAAGTATTTCGAACTGTATTTAAAAAACAAAAAAGTAGAAAGTATTGACTCTCGCGGCACCGGTGAGTTTCGAACTCATGATATCCTGTGACAAGTGCTTTAACCAACTAAGCCACGGCGCCGGCGTGCCGTCATGTTCAGGCAGTGACACCATTAAATATTTCAAACTGCATTTAACAAACACAAAAATAGAAAGTCTTGACTCTCGCGGCACCGGTGAGTTTCCAACTCATGATCTCCTGTGACAAGTGCTTTAATCAAATAAGCCACGGCACCGGCGTGCCATCATGTTCAGACAGTGACACCTTAGAAGTATTTCGAACTGCATTTAAGAAACAAAAATTAGAAAGTCTTCACTCTCGCGGCCCCAGTGAGTTTCGAAGTCATGATCTCCTGTGACAGGCGCTTTAACCAACTAAGCCACGGCGCCAGCATGCCGTCATGTTTAGGCAGTGACACCATTAAAGTATTTCGAACTGTATTTAAGAAACAAAAAAGTAGAAAGTCTTGACTCTCGCGGCACCGGTGAGTTTCGAACTCATGATCTCCTGTGACAAGTGCTTTAATCAAATAAGCCACGGCACCGGCGTGCCGTCATGTTCAGGCAGTGACACGATTAGAAGTATTTCGAACTGTATTTAAGAAACAAAAAATAGAAAGTCTTGACTCTCGCGGCACCGGTGAGTTTCGAACTCAAGATCTCCTGTGACAAGTGCTTTAATCAACTAAGCCACGGCGCCGGCGGGCCGCCATGTTCAGGCAGTGACACTATTAAAGTATTTCGAACTGTATTTAAGAAACAAAAAAATAGAAAGTCTTGACTCTCGCGGCACCGGTGAGTTTCGAGCTCATGATCTCCTGTGACAAGTAATTTAATCAAGTAAGCCACGGCGCCGGCGTGCCGTCATGTTCAGGTAGTGACACCATTAGAAGTATTTCGAACTGCATTTAAGAAACAAAAAATAGAAAGTCTTGACTCTCGCGGCACCGGTGAGTTTCGAACTCAAGATCTCGTGTGACAAGTGCTTTATCAAGTAAGCCACGGCGCCGGCGGGCTGTCATGTTCAGGCAGTGACAACATTAAAGCATTTCGAACTGCATTTAAGAAACAAAAAATAGAAAGTCTTGACTCTCGCGGCACCGGTGAGTTTCGAACTCATGATCTCCTGTGACAAGTGCTTTAATCAACTAAGCCACGGCGCCGGCGGGCCGCCATGTTCAGGCAGTGACACTATTAAAGTATTTCGAACTGTATTTAAGAAACAAAAAAATGGAAAGTCTTGACTCTCGCGGCACCGGTGAGTTTCGAACTCATGATCTCCTGGGACAAGTGCTTTAATCAACTAAGCCACGGCGCCGGCGGGCCGCCATGTTCAGGCAGTGACACTATTAAAGTATTTCGAACTGTATTTAAGAAACAAAAAAATAGAAAGTCTTGACTCTCGCGGCACCGGTGAGTTTCCAACTCATGATCTCCTGTGACAAGTGCTTTAATCAAATAAGCCACGGCACCGGCGTGCCGTCATGTTCAGGCAGTGACACGATTAGAAGTATTTCGAACTGTATTTAAGAAACAAAAAATAGAAAGTCTTGACTCTCGCGGCACCGGTGAGTTTCGAACTCATGATCTCCTGTGACAAGTGCTTTAATCAACTAAGCCACGGCGCCGGTGGGCCGCCATGTTCAGGCAGTGACACTATTAAAGTATTTCGAACTGTATTTAAGAAACAAAAAAATAGAAAGTCTTGACTCTCGCGGCACCGATGAGTTTCGAACTCATGATCTGCTGTGACAAGTGCTTTAACCAACTAAGCCACGGCACCGGCGTGCCGTCATGTTCAGGCACTGACACCATTAAAGTATTTCGAACTGTATTTAAAAAACAAAAAAGTAGAAAGTCTTGACTCTCGCGGCACCGGTGAGTTTCGAACTCATTATATCCTGTGACAAGTGCTTTAACCAACTAAGCCACGGCGCCGGCGTGCCGTAATGTTCAGGCAGTGACACCATTAAAGTATTTCAAACTGCATTTAACAAACACAAAAATAGAAAGTCTTGACTCTCGCGGCACCGGTGAGTTTCCAACTCACGATCTCCTGTGACAAGTGCTTTAATCAAATAAGCCACGGCACCGGCGTGCCATCATGTTCAGACAGTGACACCTTAGAAGTATTTCGAACTGCATTTAAGAAACAAAAATTAGAAAGTCTTCACTCTCGCGGCCCCAGTGAGTTTCGAAGTCATGATCTCCTGTGACAGGCGCTTTAACCAACTAAGCCACGGCGCCAGCATGCCGTCATGTTTAGGCAGTGACACCATAAAGTATTTCGAACTGTATTTAAGAAACAAAAAAGTAGAAAGTCTTGACTCTCGCGGCACCGGTGAGTTTCGAACTCATGATCTCCTGTGACAAGTGCTTTAATCAAATAAGCCACGGCACCGGCGTGCCGTCATGTTCAGGCAGTGACACGATTAGAAGTATTTCGAACTGTATTTAAGAAACAAAAAATAGAAAGTCCTTACTCTCGCGGCACCGGTGAGTTTCGAACTCATGATCTCCTGTGACAAGTGCTTTAACCAACTAAGCCACGGCGCCGGCGTGCCGTCATGTTCAGGCAGTGACACCAATAAAGTATTTCAAACTGCATTTAACAAACACAAAAATAGAAAGTCTTGACTCTCGCGGCACCGGTGAGTTTCCAACTCATGATCTCCTGTGACAAGTGCTTTAATCCAATAAGCCACGGCACCGGCGTACCGTCATGTTCAGGCAGTGACACGATTAGAAGTATTTCGAACTGTATTTAAGAAACAAAAAATAGAAAGTCTTGACTCTCGCGGCACCGGTGAGTTTCGAACTCATGATCTCCTGTGACAAGTGCTTTAATCAACTAAGCCACGGCGCCGGCGGGCCGCCATGTTCAGGCAGTGACACTATTAAAGTATTTCGAACTGTATTTAAGAAACAAAAAAATAGAAAGTCTTGACTCTCGTGGCACCGGTGAGTTTCGAAGTCATGATCTCCTGTGACAAGCGCTTTAACCAACTAAACCACGGCGCCGGCGTGCCTTCATGTTCAGGCAGTGACACCATTAAAGTATTTCGAACTGCATTTAACAAACACAAAAATAGAAAGTCTTGACTCTCGCGGCACCGTTGGGTTTTGAACTCACGATCTCCTGTGACAAGTGCTTTAATCAACTGAACCACGGCGCTGGCGTGCCGTCATGTTCAGGCAGTGACACCTTTAGAAGTATTTCGAACTGTATTTAAGAAAAAAAATAGAAAGTCTTGACTCTCGCGGCACCGGTGTGTTTCGGACTCATGATCTCCTGTGACAAGTGCTTTAACGAACTAAGCCACGGCGCGGCGTTCCGTCATGTTCAGGCAGTGACACCATTAAAGTATTTCGAACTGCATTTAAGAAACAAAAAAATAAGAAGTCTTGACTCTCGCGGCACCGGTGAGTTTCAAAGTCATGATCTCATGTGACAAGTGCTTTAATGAACTAAGCCACGGCGCCGGCGTGCCGTCATGTTCAGGCAGTGACACCAATAAAGTATTTCGAACTGCATTTAAGAAACAAAAAATAGAAAGTCTTGACTCTCGCGGCACCGCTGAGTTTCAAACTCACGATCTCATGTGACAAGTGCTTTAATCAAGTAAGCCACGGCGCCGGCGTGCCGTCATGTTCAGGCAGTGACACGATTAGAAGTATTTCGAACTGTATTTAAGAAACAAAAAATAGAAAGTCTTGACTCTCGCGGCACCGGTGAGTTTCGAACTCATGATATCCTGTGACAAGTGCTTTAATCAACTAAGCCACGGTGCCGGCGGGCCGCCATGTTCAGGCAGTGACCCTATTAAAGTATTTCGAACTGCATTTAAGAAACAAAAAATAGAAAGTCTTGACTCTCGCGGCACCGGTGAGTTTCGAACTCATAATCTCCTGTGACAAGTGCTTTAATCAACTAAGCCACGGCGCCGGCGTGCCGTCATGTTCAGGCAGTGACACCATTAAAGTATTTCGAACTGCATTTAAGAAACAAAAAATAGAAAGTCTTGACTCTCGCGGCACCGTTGAGTTTCAAACTCACGATCTCATGTGACAAGTGCTTTAATCAACTAAGCCACGGCGCCGGCGTGCCGTCATGTTCAGGCAGTTACACCATTAAAGTATTTCGAACTGCATTTAAGAAACAAAAAAATAGAAAGTCTTGACTCTCGCGCAACCGCTGAGTTTCGAACTCATGATCTCCTGTGACAAGTGCTTTAATCAACTAAGCCACGGCGCCGGCGTGCCGTCATGTTCAGGCAGTGACACCATTAAAGTACTTCGAACTGCATTTAAGAAACCAAAAAATTGAAAGTCTTGACTCTCACGGCACCGTTGAGTTTCGAACTCACGATCTCCTGTGACAAGTGCTTTAATCAACTAAGCCACGGCGCCGGCGTGCCGTCATGTTCAGGCAGTGACACCATTAAAGTATTCCGAACTGCATTTAACAAACACAAAAATAGAAAGTCTTGACTCTCGCGGCAGTGGTGAGTTTCGAAGTCATGATCTCCTGTGACAAGCGCTCTAACCAACTAAACCACGCGCCGGCGTGCCGTCATGTTCAGGCAGTGACACCATTAAAGTATTTTGAACTGCATTTAACAAACACAAAAATAGAAAGTCTTGACTCTCGCGGCGCCGGAGAGTTTCGAACTCATGATCTCCTGTGACAAGTGCTTTAATCAACTGAACCATGGCGCTGGCGTGCCGTCATGTTCAGGCAGTGACACCTTTAGAAGTATTTCGAACTGTATTTAGGAAAAAAATAGAAAGTCTTGACTCTCGCGGCACCGGTGATTTTCGAAATCATGATCTCCTGTGACAAGTGCTTTAACCAACTAAGCCACGGCGCCGGCATGCCGTCATGTTCAGGCAGTGACACCATTAAAGTATTTCGAACTGCATTTAACAAACACAAAAATAGAAAGTCTTGACTCTCGCGGCACCGGTGAAGTTTCGAAGTCATGATCTCCTGTGACAAGCGCTTTACCCTCCTAAATCGCGGCGCCGGCGTGCCGTCATGTTCAGGCAGTGACACCTTTAGAAGTATTTCGAACTGTATTTAAGAAAAAAAATAGAAAGTCTTGACTCTCGCGGCACCGGTGAGCTCCGAACTCATGAACTCATGTGAGAAGTGCTTTAACCAACTAAGCCACGGCGCCGGCGTGCCGTCATGTTCAGGCAGTGACACCATTAAAGTATTTCGAACTGCATTTAACAAACACAAAAATAGAAAGTCTTGACTCTTGCGGCACTGGTGAGTTTCGAAGTCATGATCTCCTGTGACAAGCGCTTTAACGAACTAAACCACGGCGCCGGCGTGCCGTCATGTTCAGGAAGTGACACCTTTAGAAGTATTTCGAACTGTATTGAAAAAAAAAATAGAATGTCTTGACTCTCGCGGCACCGGTGAGTTTCCAACTCATGATCTCCTGTGACAAGTGCTTTAATCAACTAAGCCACGGCGCCGGCGTGCCGTCATGTTCAGGCAGTGACACCATTAAAGTATTTCAAACTGCATTTAACAAACACAAAAATAGAAAGTCTTGACTCTCGCTGCACCGGTGAGTTTCCAACTCACGATCTCCTGTGACAAGTGCCTTAATCAACTGAACCACGGCGCTGGCGTGCCGTCATGTTCAGACAGTGACACCTTTAGAAGTATTTCGAACTGTATTTAAGAAAAAAAATAGAAAGTCTTGACTCTTGCGGCGCCGGTGAGCTTCGAACTCATGATCTCCTGTGACAAGTGCTTTAACCAACTAAGCCACGGCGCCGGCGTGCCGTCATGTTCAGGCAATGAGACCATTAAAGTATTTCGAACTGCATTTAACAAACACAAAAATAGAAAGCCTTGACTCTCGCGGCACCGGTGAGTTTCGAACTCATGATCTCCTGTGACAAGTGCTTTAACCAACTAAGCCACGGCGCCGGCGTGCCGTCATGTTCAGGCAGTGACACCATTAAAGTATTTCGAACTGCATTTAACAAACACAAAAATAGAAAGTCTTGACTCTCGCGGCACCAGTGAGTTTCGAACTCATGATCTCCTGTGACAAGTGCTTTAACCAACTAAGCCACGGCGCCGGCGTGCCGTCATGTTCAGGCAGTGACACCATTAAAGTACTTCGAACTGCATTTAAGAAACAAAAAAATTGAAAGTCTTGACTCTCACGGCACCGTTGAGTTTCGAACTCACGATCTCCTGTGACAAGTGCTTTATTCAACTAAGCCACGGCGCCGGCGTGCCGTCATATTCAGGCAGTGACACCATTAAAGTATTCCGAACTGCATTTAACAAACACAAAAATAGAAAGTCTTGACTCTCGCGGCACCGGTGAGTTTCGAAGTCATGATCTCCTGTGACAAGCGCTCTAACCAACTAAACCACGGCGCTGGCGTGCCGTCATGTTCAGGCAGTGACACCATTAAAGTATTTTGAACTGCATTTAACAAACACAAAAATAGAAAGTCTTGACTCTCGCGGCGCCTGTGAGTTTCGAACTCATGATCTCCTGTGACAAGTGCTTTAATCAACTGAACCACGGCGCTGGCGTGCCGTCATGTTCAGGCAGTGACATTTTTAGAAGTATTTCGAACTGTATTTAGGAAAAAAAATAGAAAGTCTTGACTCTCGCGGCACCGGTGAGTTTCGAACTCATGATCTCCTGTGACAAGTGCTTTAACCAACTAAGCCACGGCGCCGGCGTGCCGTCATGTTCAGGCAGTGACACCATTAAAGTATTTCGAACTGCATTTAACAAACACAAAAATAGAAATCTTGACTCTCGCGGCACCGGTGAAGTTTCGAAGTCATGATCTCCTGTGACAAGCGCTTTAACCTACTAAATCGCGGCGCCGGCGTGCCGTCATGTTCAGGCAGTGACACCTTTAGAAGTATTTCGAACTGTATTTAAGAAAAAAAATAGAAAGTCTTGACTCTCGCGGCACCGGTGAGCTCCGAACTCATGATCTCATGTGACAAGTGCTTTAACCAACTAAGCCACGACGCCGGCGTGCCGTCATGTTCAGGCAGTGACACCATTAAAGTATTTCGAACTGCATTTAACAAACACAAAAATAGAAAGTCTTGACTCTCGCGGCACTGGTGAGTTTCGAAGTCATGATCTCCTGTGACAAGCGCTTTAACCAACTAAACCACGGTGCCGGCGTGCCGTCATGTTCAGGAAGTGACACCTTTAGAAGTATTTCGAACTGTATTGAAGAAAAAAAAATAGAAAGTCTTGACTCTCGCGGCACCGGTGAGTTTCCAACTCATGATCTCCTGTGACAAGTGCTTTAATCAACTAAGCCACGGCGCCGGCGTGTCGTCATGTTCAGACAGTGACACCTTAGAAGTATTTCGAACTGCATTTAAGAAACAAAAATTAGAAAGTCTTCACTCTCGCGGCCCCAGTGAGTTTCGAAGTCATGATCTCCTGTGACAGGCGCTTTAACCAACTAAGCCACGGCGCCAGCATGCCGTCATGTTTAGGCAGTGACACCATTAAAGTATTTCGAACTGTATTTAAGAAACAAAAAAGTAGAAAGTCTTTACTCTCGCGGCACCGGTGAGTTTCGAACTCATGATCTCCTGTGACAAGTGCTTTAATCAAGTAAGCCACGGCGCCGGCGTGCCGTCATGTTCAGGCAGTGACACGATTAGAAGTATTTCGAACTGTATTTAAGAAACAAAAAATAGAAAGTCTTGACTCTCGCGGCACCGGTGAGTTTCGAACTCATGATCTCCTGTGACAAGTGCTTTAATCAACTAAGCCACGGCGCCGGCGGGCCGCCATGTTCAGGCAGTGACACTATTAAAGTATTTCGAACTGTATTTAAGAAACAAAAAAATAGAAAGTCTTGACTCTCGCGGCACCGGTGAGTTTC
Organism: Rhipicephalus microplus; assembly: GCF_043290135.1. NCBI lineage: Eukaryota > Metazoa > Arthropoda > Arachnida > Ixodida > Ixodidae > Rhipicephalus > Rhipicephalus microplus. Next base: position 173,514,849 of record NC_134704.1, on the reverse strand, counting down.
GAGCTCATGATCTCCTGTGACAAGTGCTTTAATCAAGTAAGCCACGGCGCCGGCGTGCCGTCATGTTCAGGTAGTGACACCATTAGAAGTATTTCGAACTGCATTTAAGAAACAAAAAATAGAAAGTCTTGACTCTCGCGGCACCGGTGAGTTTCGAACTCAAGATCTCGTGTGACAAGTGCTTTATCAAGTAAGCCACGGCGCCGGCGGCCTGTCATGTTCAGGCAGTGACAACATTAAAGCATTTCGAACTGCATTTAAGAAACAAAAAATAGAAAGTCTTGACTCTCGCGGCACCGATAAGTTTCGAACTCATGATCTCCTGTGACAAGTGCTTTAACCAACTAAGCCACGGCGCCGGCGTGCCGTCATGTTCAGGCAGTGACACCATTAAAGTATTTCGAACTGCATTTAGCAAACACAAAAATAGAAAGTCTTGACTCTCGCGGCACCGGTGAGTTTCGAACTCATGATCTCCTGTGACAAGTGCTTTAACCAACTAAGCCACGGCGCCGGCGTGCCGTCATGTTCAGGCAGTGACACCATTAAAGTATTTCGAACTGCATTTAGGAAACAAAAAAATAGAAAGTCTTGGCTCTCGCGGCACCGGTGAGTTAAGAACTCATGATCTCCTGTGACAAGTGCTTTAATGAACTAAGCCACGGCGCCGGCGTGCCGTCATGTTCAGGCAGTGACACCTTTAGAAGTATTTCGAACTGTATTTAAGAAAAAAAATAGAAAGTCTTGACTCTCGCGGCACCGGTGAGCTCCGAACTCATGAACTCATGTGAGAAGTGCTTTAACCAACTAAGCCACGGCGCCGGCGTGCCGTCATGTTCAGGCAGTGACACCATTAAAGTATTTCGAACTGCATTTAACAAACACAAAAATAGAAAGTCTTGACTCTTGCGGCACTGGTGAGTTTCGAAGTCATGATCTCCTGTGACAAGCGCTTTAACGAACTAAACCACGGCGCCGGCGTGCCGTCATGTTCAGGAAGTGACACCTTTAGAAGTATTTCGAACTGTATTGAAAAAAAAAATAGAATGTCTTGACTCTCGCGGCACCGGTGAGTTTCCAACTCATGATCTCCTGTGACAAGTGCTTTAATCAACTAAGCCACGGCGCCGGCGTGCCGTCATGTTCAGGCAGTGACACCATTAAAGTATTTCAAACTGCATTTAACAAACACAAAAATAGAAAGTCTTGACTCTCGCTGCACCGGTGAGTTTCCAACTCACGATCTCCTGTGACAAGTGCCTTAATCAACTGAACCACGGCGCTGGCGTGCCGTCATGTTCAGACAGTGACACCTTTAGAAGTATTTCGAACTGTATTTAAGAAAAAAAATAGAAAGTCTTGACTCTTGCGGCGCCGGTGAGCTTCGAACTCATGATCTCCTGTGACAAGTGCTTTAACCAACTAAGCCACGGCGCCGGCGTGCCGTCATGTTCAGGCAATGAGACCATTAAAGTATTTCGAACTGCATTTAACAAACACAAAAATAGAAAGCCTTGACTCTCGCGGCACCGGTGAGTTTCGAACTCATGATCTCCTGTGACAAGTGCTTTAACCAACTAAGCCACGGCGCCGGCGTGCCGTCATGTTCAGGCAGTGACACCATTAAAGTATTTCGAACTGCATTTAACAAACACAAAAATAGAAAGTCTTGACTCTCGCGGCACCAGTGAGTTTCGAACTCATGATCTCCTGTGACAAGTGCTTTAACCAACTAAGCCACGGCGCCGGCGTGCCGTCATGTTCAGGCAGTGACACCATTAAAGTACTTCGAACTGCATTTAAGAAACAAAAAAATTGAAAGTCTTGACTCTCACGGCACCGTTGAGTTTCGAACTCACGATCTCCTGTGACAAGTGCTTTATTCAACTAAGCCACGGCGCCGGCGTGCCGTCATATTCAGGCAGTGACACCATTAAAGTATTCCGAACTGCATTTAACAAACACAAAAATAGAAAGTCTTGACTCTCGCGGCACCGGTGAGTTTCGAAGTCATGATCTCCTATGACAAGCGCTCTAACCAACTAAACCACGGCGCTGGCGTGCCGTCATGTTCAGGCAGTGACACCATTAAAGTATTTTGAACTGCATTTAACAAACACAAATATAGAAAGTCTTGACTCTCGCGGCGCCTGTGAGTTTCGAACTCATGATCTCCTGTGACAAGTGCTTTAATCAACTGAACCACGGCGCTGGCGTGCCGTCATGTTCAGGCAGTGACATTTTTAGAAGTATTTCGAACTGTATTTAGGAAAAAAAATAGAAAGTCTTGACTCTCGCGGCACCGGTGAGTTTCGAACTCATGATCTCCTGTGACAAGTGCTTTAACCAACTAAGCCACGGCGCCGGCGTGCCGTCATGTTCAGGCAGTGACACCATTAAAGTATTTCGAACTGCATTTAACAAACACAAAAATAGAAATCTTGACTCTCGCGGCACCGGTGAAGTTTCGAAGTCATGATCTCCTGTGACAAGCGCTTTAACCTACTAAATCGCGGCGCCGGCGTGCCGTCATGTTCAGGCAGTGACACCTTTAGAAGTATTTCGAACTGTATTTAAGAAAAAAAATAGAAAGTCTTGACTCTCGCGGCACCGGTGAGCTCCGAACTCATGATCTCATGTGACAAGTGCTTTAACCAACTAAGCCACGACGCCGGCGTGCCGTCATGTTCAGGCAGTGACACCATTAAAGTATTTCGAACTGCATTTAACAAACACAAAAATAGAAAGTCTTGACTCTCGCGGCACTGGTGAGTTTCGAAGTCATGATCTCCTGTGACAAGCGCTTTAACCAACTAAACCACGGTGCCGGCGTGCCGTCATGTTCAGGAAGTGACACCTTTAGAAGTATTTCGAACTGTATTGAAGAAAAAAAAATAGAAAGTCTTGACTCTCGCGGCACCGGTGAGTTTCCAACTCATGATCTCCTGTGACAAGTGCTTTAATCAACTAAGCCACGGCGCCGGCGTGTCGTCATGTTCAGACAGTGACACCTTAGAAGTATTTCGAACTGCATTTAAGAAACAAAAATTAGAAAGTCTTCACTCTCGCGGCCCCAGTGAGTTTCGAAGTCATGATCTCCTGTGACAGGCGCTTTAACCAACTAAGCCACGGCGCCAGCATGCCGTCATGTTTAGGCAGTGACACCATTAAAGTATTTCGAACTGTATTTAAGAAACAAAAAAGTAGAAAGTCTTTACTCTCGCGGCACCGGTGAGTTTCGAACTCATGATCTCCTGTGACAAGTGCTTTAATCAAGTAAGCCACGGCGCCGGCGTGCCGTCATGTTCAGGCAGTGACACGATTAGAAGTATTTCGAACTGTATTTAAGAAACAAAAAATAGAAAGTCTTGACTCTCGCGGCACCGGTGAGTTTCGAACTCATGATCTCCTGTGACAAGTGCTTTAATCAACTAAGCCACGGCGCCGGCGGGCCGCCATGTTCAGGCAGTGACACTATTAAAGTATTTCGAACTGTATTTAAGAAACAAAAAAATAGAAAGTCTTGACTCTCGCGGCACCGGTGAGTTTCGAGCTCATGATCTCCTGTGACAAGTGCTTTAATCAAGTAAGCCACGGCGCCGGCGTGCCGTCATGTTCAGGTAGTGACACCATTAGAAGTATTTCGAACTGCATTTAAGAAACAAAAAATAGAAAGTCTTGACTCTCGCGGCACCGGTGAGTTTCGAACTCAAGATCTCGTGTGACAAGTGCTTTATCAAGTAAGCCACGGCGCCGGCGGCCTGTCATGTTCAGGCAGTGACAACATTAAAGCATTTCGAACTGCATTTAAGAAACAAAAAATAGAAAGTCTTGACTCTCGCGGCACCGATAAGTTTCGAACTCATGATCTCCTGTGACAAGTGCTTTAACCAACTAAGCCACGGCGCCGGCGTGCCGTCATGTTCAGGCAGTGACACCATTAAAGTATTTCGAACTGCATTTAGCAAACACAAAAATAGAAAGTCTTGACTCTCGCGGCACCGGTGAGTTTCGAACTCATGATCTCCTGTGACAAGTGCTTTAACCAACTAAGCCACGGCGCCGGCGTGCCGTCATGTTCAGGCAGTGACACCATTAAAGTATTTCGAACTGCATTTAGGAAACAAAAAAATAGAAAGTCTTGGCTCTCGCGGCACCGGTGAGTTAAGAACTCATGATCTCCTGTGACAAGTGCTTTAATGAACTAAGCCACGGCGCCGGCGTGCCGTCATGTTCAGGCAGTGACACCAATAAAGTATTTCGAACTGCATTTAAGAAACAAAAAATAGAAAGTCTTGACTCTCGCGGCACCGTTGAGTTTCAAACTCACGATCTCATGTGACAAGTGCTTTAATCAACTAAGCCACGGCGCCGGCGTGCCGTCATGTTCAGGCAGTTACACCATTAAAGTATTTCGAACTGCATTTAAGAAACAAAAAAATAGAAAGTCTTGACTCTCGCGCAACCGGTGAGTTTCGAACTCATGATCTCCTGTGACAAGTGCTTTAATCAACTAAGCCACGGCGCCGGCGTGCCGTCATGTTCAGGCAGTGACACCATTAAAGTACTTCGAACTGCATTTAGGAAACAAAAAAATTGAAAGTCTTGACTCTCACGGCACCGTTGAGTTTCGAACTCACGATATCCTGTGACAAGTGCTTTATTCAACTAAGCCACGGCGCCGGCGTGCCGTCATATTCAGGCAGAGACACCATTAAAGTATTCCGAACTGCATTTAACAAACACAAAAATAGAAAGTCTTGACTCTCGCGGCACCGGTGAGTTTCGAAGTCATGATCTCCTGTGACAAGCGCTCTAACCAACTAAACCACGGCGCTGGCGTGCCGTCATGTTCAGGCAGTGACACCATTAAAGTATTTTGAATTGCATTTAACAAACACAAAAATAGAAAGTCTTGACTCTCGCGGCGCCTGTGAGTTTCGAACTCATGATCTCCTGTGACAAGTGCTTTAATCAACTGAACCACGGCGCTGGCGTGCCGTCATGTTCAGGCAGTGACATTTTTAGAAGTATTTCGAACTGTATTTAGGAAAAAAAATAGAAAGTCTTGACTCTCGCGGCACCGGTGAGTTTCGAACTCATGATCTCCTGTGACAAGTGCTTTAACCAACTAAGCCACGGCGCCGGCGTGCCGTCATGTTCAGGCAGTGACACCATTAAAGTATTTCGAACTGCATTTAACAAACACAAAAATAGAAAGTCTTGACTCTCGCGGCACCGGTGAAGTTTCGAAGTCATGATCTCCTGTGACAAGCGCTTTAACCTACTAAATCGCGGCGCCGGCGTGCCGTCATGTTCAGGCAGTGACACCTTCAGAAGTATTTCGAACTGTATTTAAGAAAAAAAATAGAAAGTCTTGACTCTCGCGGCACCGGTGAGCTCCGAACTCATGATCTCATGTGACAAGTGCTTTAACCAACTAAGCCACGACGCTGGCGTGCCGTCATGTTCAGGCAGTGACACCATTAAAGTATTTCGAACTGCATTTAACAAACACAAAAATAGAAAGTCTTGACTCTCGCGGCACTGGTGAGTTTCGAAGTCATGATCTCCTGTGACAAGCGCTTTAACCAACTAAACCACGGCGCCGGCGTGCCGTCATGTTCAGGAAGTGACACCTTTAGAAGTATTTCGAACTGTATTCAAGAAAAAAAAATAGAAAGTCTTGACTCTCGCGGCACCGGTGAGTTTCCAACTCATGATCTCCTGTGACAAGTGCTTTAATCAACTAAGCCACGGCGCCGGCGTGCCGTCATGTTCAGGCAGTGACACCATTAAAGTATTTCGAACTGCATTTAACAAACACAAAAATAGAAAGTCTTGACTCTCGCGGCACCGGTGAGTTTCGAACTCATGATCTCCTGTGACAAGTGCTTTAACCATCTAAGCCACGGCGCCGCCGTGCCGTCATGTTCAGGCAGTGACACCATTAAAGTATTTCGAACTGCATTTAGGAAACAAAAAAATAGAAAGTCTTGGCTCTCGCGGCACCGGTGAGTTAAGAACTCATGATCTCCTGTGACAAGTGCTTTAATGAACTAAGCCACGGCGCCGGCGTGCCGTCATGTTCAGGCAGTGACACCAATAAAGTATTTCGAACTGCATTTAAGAAACAAAAAATAGAAAGTCTTGACTCTCGCGGCACCGTTGAGTTTCGAACTCACGATCTCATGTGACAAGTGCTTTAATCAACTAAGCCACGGCGCCGGCGTGCCGTCATGTTCAGGCAGTTACACCATTAAAGTACTTCGAACTGCATTTAAGAAACGAAAAAATTGAAAGTCTTGACTCTCACGGCACCGTTGAGTTTCGAACTCACGATCTCCTGTGACAAGTGCTTTATTCAACTAAGCCACGGCGCCGGCGTGCCGTCATGTTCAGGCAGTGACACCATTAAAGTATTCCGAACTGCATTTAACAAACACAAAAATAGAAAGTCTTGACTCTCGCGGCACTGGTGAGTTTCGAAGTCATGATCTCCTGTGACAAGCGCTCTAACCAACTAAACCACGGCGCTGGCGTGCCGTCATGTTCAGGCAGTGACACCATTAAAGTATTTTGAACTGCATTTAACAAACACAAAAATAGAAAGTCTTGACTCTCGCGGCGCCGGTGAGTTTCGAACTCATGATCTCCTGTGACAAGTGCTTTAATCAACTAAGCCAGGGCGCCGGCGGGCCGCCATGTTCAGGCAGTGACACTATTAAAGTATTTCGAACTGTATTTAAGAAACAAAAAAATAGAAAGTCTTGACTCTCGCGGCACCGGTGAGTTTCGAGCTCATGATCTCCTGTGACAAGTGCTTTAATCAAGTAAGCCACGGCGCCGGCGTGCCGTCATGTTCAGGTAGTGACACCATTAGAAGTATTTCGAACTGCATTTAAGAAACAAAAAAATAGAAAGTCTTGACTCTCGCGGCACCGGTGAGTTTCGAACTCAAGATGTCGTGTGACAAGTGCTTTATCAAGTAAGCCACGGCGCCGGCGGGCTGTCATGTTCAGGCAGTGACAACATTAAAGCATTTCGAACTGCATTTAAGAAACAAAAAATAGAAAGTCTTGACTCTCGCGGCACCGATAAGTTTTGAACTCATGATCTCCTGTGACAAGTGCTTTAACCAACTAAGACACGGCGCCGGCGTGCCGTCATGTTCAGGCAGTGACACCATTAAAGTATTTCGAACTGCATTTAACAAACACAAAAATAGAAAGTCTTGACTCTCGCGGCACCGGTGAGTTTCGAACTCATGATCTCCTGTGACAAGTGCTTTAACCAACTAAGCCACGGCGCCGGCGTGCCGTCATGTTCAGGCAGTGACACCATTAAAGTATTTCGAACTGCATTTAGGAAACAAAAAAAATAGAAAGTCTTGGCTCTCGCGGCACCGGTGAGTTAAGAACTCATGATCTCCTGTGACAAGTGCTTTAATGAACTAAGCCACGGCGCCGGCGTGCCGTCATATTCAGGCAGTGACACCAATAAAGTATTTCGAACTTCATTTAAGAAACAAAAAATAGAATGTCTTGACTCTCGCGGCACCGTTGAGTTTCGAACTCACGATCTCATGTGACAAGTGCTTTAATCAACTAAGCCACGGCGCCGGCGTGCCGTCATGTTCAGGCAGTTACACCATTAAAGTATTTCGAACTGCATTTAAGAAACAAAAAAATAGAAAGTCTTGACTCTCGCGCAACCGGTGAGTTTCGAACTCATGATCTCCTGTGACAAGTGCTTTAATGAACTAAGCCACGGCGCCGGCGTGCCGTCATGTTCAGGCAGTGACACCATTAAAGTACTTCGAACTGCATTTAGGAAACAAAAAAAATTGAAAGTCTTGACTCTCACGGCACCGTTGAGTTTCGAACTCACGATCTCCTGTGACAAGTGCTTTATTCAACTAAGCCACGGCGCCGGCGTGCCGTCATATTCAGGCAGTGACACCATTAAAGTATTCCGAACTGGATTTAACAAACACAAAAATAGAAAGTCTTGACTCTCGCGGCACCGGTGAGTTTCGAAGTCATGATCTCCTGTGACAAGCGCTCTAACCAACTAAACCACGGCGCTGGCGTGCCGTCATGTTCAGGCAGTGACACCATTAAAGTATTTTGAACTGCATTTAACAAACACAAAAATAGAAAGTCTTGACTCTCGCGGCGCCTGTGAGTTTCGAACTCATGATCTCCTGTGACAAGTGCTTTAATCAACTGAACCACGGCGCTGGCGTGCCGTCATGTTCAGGCAGTGACATTTTTAGAAGTATTTCGAACTGTATTTAGGAAAAAAAAATAGAAAGTCTTGACTCTCGCGGCACCGGTGAGTTTCGAACTCATGATCTCCTGTGAAAAGTGCTTTAACCAACTAAGCCACGGCGCCGGCGTGCCGTCATGTTCAGGCAGTGACACCATTAAAGTATTTCGAACTGCATTTAACAAACACAAAAATAGAAAGTCTTGACTCTCGCGGCACCGGTGAAGTTTCGAAGTCATGATCTCCTGTGACAAGCGCTTTAACCTACTAAATCGCGGCGCCGGCGTGCCGTCATGTTCAGGCAGTGACACCTTTAGAAGTATTTCGAACTTTATTTAAGAAAAAAAATAGAAAGTCTTGACTCTCGCGGCACCGGTGAGCTCCGAACTCATGATCTCATGTTACAAGTGCTTTAACCAACTAAGCCACGACGCCGGCGTGCCGTCATGTTCAGGCAGTGACACCATTAAAGTATTTCGAACTGCATTTAACAAACACAAAAATAGAAAGTCTTGACTCTCGCGGCACTGGTGAGTTTCGAAGTCATGATCTCCTGTGACAAGCGCTTTAACCAACTAAACCACGGCGCCGGCGTGCCGTCATGTTCAGGAAGTGACACCTTTAGAAGTATTTCGAACTGTATTGAAGAAAAAAAATAGAAAGTCTTGACTCTCGCGGCACCGGTGAGTTTCCAACTCATGATCTCCTGTGACAAGTGCTTTAATCAACTAAGCCACGGCGCCGGCGTGCCGTCATGTTCAGGCAGTGACACCATTAAAGTATTTCGAACTGCATTTAACAAACACAAAAATAGAAAGTCTTGACTCTCGCGGCACCGGTGAGTTTCGAACTCATGATCTCCTGTGATAAGTGCTTTAACCATCTAAGCCACGGCGCCGCCGTGCCGTCATGTTCAGGCAGTGACAACATTAAAGTATTTCGAACTGCATTTAGGAAACAAAAAAATAGAAAGTCTTGGCTCTCGCGGCACCGGTGAGTTAAGAACTCATGATCTCCTGTGAGAAGTGCTTTAATGAACTAAGCCACGGCGCCGGCGTGCCGTCATGTTCAGGCAGTGACACCAATAAAGTATTTCGAACTGCATTTAAGAAACAAAAAATAGAAAGTCTTGACTCTCGCGGCACCGTTGAGTTTCGATCTCACGATCTCATGTGACAAGTGCTTTAATCAACTAAGCCACGGCGCCGGCGTGCCGTCATGTTCAGGCAGTTACACCATTAAAGTACTTCGAACTGCATTTAAGAAACAAAAAAATTGAAAGTCTTGACTCTCACGGCACCGTTGAGTTTCGAACTCACGATCTCCTGTGACAAGTGCTTTATTCAACTAAGCCACGGCGCCGGCGTGCCGTCATGTTCAGGCAGTGACACCATTAAAGTATTCCGAACTGCATTTAACAAACACAAAAATAGAAAGTCTTGACTCTCGCGGCACTGGTGAGTTTCGAAGTCATGATCTCCTGTGACAAGCGCTCTAACCAACTAAACCACGGCGCTGGCGTGCCGTCATGTTCAGGCAGTGACACCATTAAAGTATTTTGAACTGCATTTAACAAACACAAAAATAGAAAGTCTTGACTCTCGCGGCGCCGGTGAGTTTCGAACTCATGATCTCCTGTGACAAGTGCTTTAATCAACTGAACCACGGCGCTGGCGTGCCGTCATGTTCAGGCAGTGACATTTTTAGGAGTATTTCGAACTGTATTTAGGAAAAAAAATAGAAAGTCTTGACTCTCGCGGCACCGGTGAGTTTCGAACTCATGATCTCCTGTGACAAGTGCTTTAACCAACTAAGCCACGGCGCCGGCGTGCCGTCATGTTCAGGCAGTGACACCATTAAAGTATTTCGAACTGCATTTAACAAACACAAAAATAGGAAGTCTTGACTCTCGCGGCACCGGTGAAGTTTCGAAGTCATGATCTCCTGTGACAAGCGCTTTAACCTACTAAATCGCGGCGCCGGCGTGCCGTCATGTTCAGGCAGTGACACCTTTAGAAGTATTTCGAACTGTATTTAAGAAAAAAAATAGAAAGTCTTGACTCTCGCGGCACCGGTGAGCTCCGAACTCATGATCTCATGTGACAAGTGCTTTAACCAACTAAGCCACGACGCCGGCGTGCCGTCATGTTCAGGCAGTGACACCATTAAAGTATTTCGAACTGCATTTAACAAACACAAAAATAGAAAGTCTTGACTCTCGCGGCACTGGTGAGTTTCGAAGTCATGATCTCCTGTGACAAGCGCTTTAACCAACTAAACCACGGCGCCGGCGTGCCGTCATGTTCAGGAAGTGACACCTTTAGAAGTATTTCGAACTGTATTGAAGAAAAAAAAATAGAAAGTCTTGACTCTCGCGGCACCGGTGAGTTTCCAACTCATGATCTCCTGTGACAAGTGCTTTAATCAACTAAGCCACGGCGCCGGCGTGCCGTCATGTTCAGGCAGTGACACCATTAAAGTATTTCGAACTGCATTTAACAAACACAAAAATAGAAAGTCTTGACTCTCGCGGCACCGGTGAGTTTCGAACTCATGATCTCCTGTGACAAGTGCTTTAACCATCTAAGCCACGGCGCCGCCGTGCCGTCATGTTCAGGCAGTGACACCATTAAAGTATTTCGAACTGCATTTAGGAAACAAAAAAATAGAAAGTCTTGGCTCTCGCGGCACCGGTGAGTTAAGAACTCATGATCTCCTGTGACAAGTGCTTTAATGAACTAAGCCACGGCGCCGGCGTGCCGTCATGTTCAGGCAGTGACACCAATAAAGTATTTCGAACTGCATTTAAGAAACAAAAAATAGAAAGTCTTGACTCTCGCGGCACCGTTGAGTTTCGAACTCACGATCTCATGTGACAAGTGCTTTAATCAACTAAGCCACGGCGCCGGCGTGCCGTCATGTTCAGGCAGTTACACCATTAAAGTACTTCGAACTGCATTTAAGAAACAAAAAAATTGAAAGTCTTGACTCTCACGGCACCGTTGAGTTTCGAACTCACGATCTCCTGTGACAAGTGCTTTATTCAACTAAGCCACGGCGCCGGCGTGCCGTCATGTTCAGGCAGTGACACCATTAAAGTATTCCGAACTGCATTTAACAAACACAAAAATAGAAAGTCTTGACTCTCGCGGCACTGGTGAGTTTCAAAGTCATGATCTCCTGTGACAAGCGCTCTAACCAACTAAACCACGGCGCTGGCGTGCCGTCATGTTCAGGCAGTGACACCATTAAAGTATTTTGAACTGCATTTAACAAACACAAAAATAGAAAGTCTTGACTCTCGCGGCGCCGGTGAGTTTCGAACTCATGATCTCCTGTGACAAGTGCTTTAATCAACTAAGCCAGGGCGCCGGCGGGCCGCCATGTTCAGGCAGTGACACTATTAAAGTATTTCGAACTGTATTTAAGAAACAAAAAAATAGAAAGTCTTGACTCTCGCGGCACCGGTGAGTTTCGAGCTCATGATCTCCTGTGACAAGTGCTTTAATCAAGTAAGCCACGGCGCCGGCGTGCCGTCATGTTCAGGTAGTGACACCATTAGAAGTATTTCGAACTGCATTTAAGAAACAAAAAAATAGAAAGTCTTGACTCTCGCGGCACCGGTGAGTTTCGAACTCAAGATGTCGTGTGACAAGTGCTTTATCAAGTAAGCCACGGCGCCGGCGGGCTGTCATGTTCAGGCAGTGACAACATTAAAGCATTTCGAACTGCATTTAAGAAACAAAAAATAGAAAGTCTTGACTCTCGCGGCACCGATAAGTTTCGAACTCATGATCTCCTGTGACAAGTGCTTTAACCAACTAAGACACGGCGCCGGCGTGCCGTCATGTTCAGGCAGTGACACCATTAAAGTATTTCGAACTGCATTTAACAAACACAAAAATAGAAAGTCTTGACTCTCGCGGCACCGGTGAGTTTCGAACTCATGATCTCCTGTGACAAGTGCTTTAACCAACTAAGCCACGGCGCCGGCGTGCCGTCATGTTCAGGCAGTGACACCATTAAAGTATTTCGAACTGCATTTAGGAAACAAAAAAAATAGAAAGTCTTGGCTCTCGCGGCACCGGTGAGTTAAGAACTCATGATCTCCTGTGACAAGTGCTTTAATGAACTAAGCCACGGCGCCGGCGTGCCGTCATATTCAGGCAGTGACACCAATAAAGTATTTCGAACTTCATTTAAGAAACAAAAAATAGAATGTCTTGACTCTCGCGGCACCGTTGAGTTTCGAACTCACGATCTCATGTGACAAGTGCTTTAATCAACTAAGCCACGGCGCCGGCGTGCCGTCATGTTCAGGCAGTTACACCATTAAAGTATTTCGAACTGCATTTAAGAAACAAAAAAATAGAAAGTCTTGACTCTCGCGCAACCGGTGAGTTTCGAACTCATGATCTCCTGTGACAAGTGCTTTAATGAACTAAGCCACGGCGCCGGCGTGCCGTCATGTTCAGGCAGTGACACCATTAAAGTACTTCGAACTGCATTTAGGAAACAAAAAAATTGAAAGTCTTGACTCTCACGGCACCGTTGAGTTTCGAACTCACGATCTCCTGTGACAAGTGCTTTATTCAACTAAGCCACGGCGCCGGCGTGCCGTCATATTCAGGCAGTGACACCATTAAAGTATTCCGAACTGCATTTAACAAACACAAAAATAGAAAGTCTTGACTCTCGCGGCACCGGTGAGTTTCGAAGTCATGATCTCCTGTGACAAGCGCTCTAACCAACTAAACCACGGCGCTGGCGTGCCGTCATGTTCAGGCAGTGACACCATTAAAGTATTTTGAACTGCATTTAACAAACACAAAAATAGAAAGTCTTGACTCTCGCGGCGCCTGTGAGTTTCGAACTCATGATCTCCTGTGACAAGTGCTTTAATCAACTGAACCACGGCGCTGGCGTGCCGTCATGTTCAGGCAGTGACATTTTTAGAAGTATTTCGAACTGTATTTAGGAAAAAAAAATAGAAAGTCTTGACTCTCGCGGCACCGGTGAGTTTCGAACTCATGATCTCCTGTGAAAAGTGCTTTAACCAACTAAGCCACGGCGCCGGCGTGCCGTCATGTTCAGGCAGTGACACCATTAAAGTATTTCGAACTGCATTTAACAAACACAAAAATAGAAAGTCTTGACTCTCGCGGCACCGGTGAAGTTTCGAAGTCATGATCTCCTGTGACAAGCGCTTTAACCTACTAAATCGCGGCGCCGGCGTGCCGTCATGTTCAGGCAGTGACACCTTTAGAAGTATTTCGAACTTTATTTAAGAAAAAAAATAGAAAGTCTTGACTCTCGCGGCACCGGTGAGCTCCGAACTCATGATCTCATGTTACAAGTGCTTTAACCAACTAAGCCACGACGCCGGCGTGCCGTCATGTTCAGGCAGTGACACCATTAAAGTATTTCGAACTGCATTTAACAAACACAAAAATAGAAAGTCTTGACTCTCGCGGCACTGGTGAGTTTCGAAGTCATGATCTCCTGTGACAAGCGCTTTAACCAACTAAACCACGGCGCCGGCGTGCCGTCATGTTCAGGAAGTGACACCTTTAGAAGTATTTCGAACTGTATTGAAGAAAAAAAATAGAAAGTCTTGACTCTCGCGGCACCGGTGAGTTTCCAACTCATGATCTCCTGTGACAAGTGCTTTAATCAACTAAGCCACGGCGCCGGCGTGCCGTCATGTTCAGGCAGTGACACCATTAAAGTATTTCGAACTGCATTTAACAAACACAAAAATAGAAAGTCTTGACTCTCGCGGCACCGGTGAGTTTCGAACTCATGATCTCCTGTGATAAGTGCTTTAACCATCTAAGCCACGGCGCCGCCGTGCCGTCATGTTCAGGCAGTGACACCATTAAAGTATTTCGAACTGCATTTAGGAAACAAAAAAATAGAAAGTCTTGGCTCTCGCGGCACCGGTGAGTTAAGAACTCATGATCTCCTGTGACAAGTGCTTTAATGAACTAAGCCACGGCGCCGGCGTGCCGTCATGTTCAGGCAGTGACACCAATAAAGTATTTCGAACTGCATTTAAGAAACAAAAAATAGAAAGTCTTGACTCTCGCGGCACCGTTGAGTTTCGAACTCACGATCTCATGTGACAAGTGCTTTAATCAACTAAGCCACGGCGCCGGCGTGCCGTCATGTTCAGGCAGTTACACCATTAAAGTACTTCGAACTGCATTTAAGAAACAAAAAAATTGAAAGTCTTGACTCTCACGGCACCGTTGAGTTTCGAACTCACGATCTCCTGTGACAAGTGCTTTATTCAACTAAGCCACGGCGCCGGCGTGCCGTCATGTTCAGGCAGTGACACCATTAAAGTATTCCGAACTGCATTTAACAAACACAAAAATAGAAAGTCTTGACTCTCGCGGCACTGGTGAGTTTCGAAGTCATGATCTCCTGTGACAAGCGCTCTAACCAACTAAACCACGGCGCTGGCGTGCCGTCATGTTCAGGCAGTGACACCATTAAAGTATTTTGAACTGCATTTAACAAACACAAAAATAGAAAGTCTTGACTCTCGCGGCGCCGGTGAGTTTCGAACTCATGATCTCCTGTGACAAGTGCTTTAATCAACTGAACCACGGCGCTGGCGTGCCGTCATGTTCAGGCAGTGACATTTTTAGGAGTATTTCGAACTGTATTTAGGAAAAAAAATAGAAAGTCTTGACTCTCGCGGCACCGGTGAGTTTCGAACTCATGATCTCCTGTGACAAGTGCTTTAACCAACTAAGCCACGGCGCCGGCGTGCCGTCATGTTCAGGCAGTGACACCATTAAAGTATTTCGAACTGCATTTAACAAACACAAAAATAGGAAGTCTTGACTCTCGCGGCACCGGTGAAGTTTCGAAGTCATGATCTCCTGTGACAAGCGCTTTAACCTACTAAATCGCGGCGCCGGCGTGCCGTCATGTTCAGGCAGTGACACCTTTAGAAGTATTTCGAACTGTATTTAACAAAAAAAATAGAAAGTCTTGACTCTCGCGGCACCGGTGAGCTCCGAACTCATGATCTCATGTGACAAGTGCTTTAACCAACTAAGCCACGACGCCGGCGTGCCGTCATGTTCAGGCAGTGACACCATTAAAGTATTTCGAACTGCATTTAACAAACACAAAAATAGAAAGTCTTGACTCTCGCGGCACTGGTGAGTTTCGAAGTCATGATCTCCTGTGACAAGCGCTTTAACCAACTAAACCACGGCGCCGGCGTGCCGTCATGTTCAGGAAGTGACACCTTTAGAAGTATTTCGAACTGTATTGAAGAAAAAAAATAGAAAGTCTTGACTCTCGCGGCACCGGTGAGTTTCCAACTCATGATCTCCTGTGACAAGTGCTTTAATCAACTAAGCCACGGCGCCGGCGTGCCGTCATGTTCAGGCAGTGACACCATTAAAGTATTTCGAACTGCATTTAACAAACACAAAAATAGAAAGTCTTGACTCTCGCGGCACCGGTGAGTTTCGAACTCATGATCTCCTGTGACAAGTGCTTTAACCATCTAAGCCACGGCGCCGCCGTGCCGTCATGTTCAGGCAGTGACACCATTAAAGTATTTCGAACTGCATTTAGGAAACAAAAAAATAGAAAGTCTTGGCTCTCGCGGCACCGGTGAGTTAAGAACTCATGATCTCCTGTGACAAGTGCTTTAATGAACTAAGCCACGGCGCCGGCGTGCCGTCATGTTCAGGCAGTGACACCAATAAAGTATTTCGAACTGCATTTAAGAAACAAAAAATAGAAAGTCTTGACTCTCGCGGCACCGTTGAGTTTCGAACTCACGATCTCATGTGACAAGTGCTTTAATCAACTAAGCCACGGCGCCGGCGTGCCGTCATGTTCAGGCAGTTACACCATTAAAGTACTTCGAACTGCATTTAAGAAACAAAAAATTGAAAGTCTTGACTCTCACGGCACCGTTGAGTTTCGAACTCACGATCTCCTGTGACAAGTGCTTTATTCAACTAAGCCACGGCGCCGGCGTGCCGTCATGTTCAGGCAGTGACACCATTAAAGTATTCCGAACTGCATTTAACAAACACAAAAATAGAAAGTCTTGACTCTCGCGGCACTGGTGAGTTTCGAAGTCATGATCTCCTGTGACAAGCGCTCTAACCAACTAAACCATGGCGCTGGCGTGCCGTCATGTTCAGGCAGTGACACCTTTAAAGTATTTTGAACTGCATTTAACAAACACAAAAATAGAAAGTCTTGACTCTCGCGGCGCCGGTGAGTTTCGAACTCATGATCTCCTGTGACAAGTGCTTTAATCAACTAAGCCAGGGCGCCGGCGGGCCGCCATGTTCAGGCAGTGACACTATTAAAGTATTTCGAACTGCATTTAAGAAACAAAAAAATAGAAAGTCTTGACTCTCGCGGCACCGGTGAGTTTCGAGCTCAAGATGTCGTGTGACAAGTGCTTTATCAAGTAAGCCACGGCGCCGGCGGGCTGTCATGTTCAGGCAGTGACAACATTAAAGCATTTCGAACTGCATTTAAGAAACAAAAAATAGAAAGTCTTGACTCTCGCGGCACCGATAAGTTTCGAACTCATGATCTCCTGTGACAAGTGCTTTAACCAACTAAGACACGGCGCCGGCGTGCCGTCATGTTCAGGCAGTGACACCATTAAAGTATTTCGAACTGCATTTAACAAACACAAAAATAGAAAGTCTTGACTCTCGCGGCACCGGTGAGTTTCGAACTCATGATCTCCTGTGACAAGTGCTTTAACCAACTAAGCCACGGCGCCGGCGTGCCGTCATGTTCAGGCAGTGACACCATTAAAGTATTTCGGACTGCATTTAGGAAACAAAAAAAATAGAAAGTCTTGGCTCTCGCGGCACCGGTGAGTTAGGAACTCATGATCTCCTGTGACAAGTGCTTTAATGAACTAAGCCACGGCGCCGGCGTGCCGTCATGTTCAGGCAGTGACACCAATAAAGTATTTCGAACTGCATTTAAGAAACAAAAAATAGAATGTCTTGACTCTCGCGGCACCGTTGAGTTTCGAACTCACGATCTCATGTGACAAGTGCTTTAATCAACTAAGCCACGGCGCCGGCGTGCCGTCATGTTCAGGCAGTTACACCATTAAAGTATTTCGAACTGCATTTAAGAAACAAAAAAATAGAAAGTCTTGACTCTCGCGCAACCGGTGAGTTTCGAACTCATGATCTCCTGTGACAAGTGCTTTAATGAACTAAGCCACGGCGCCGGCGTGCCGTCATGTTCAGGCAGTGACACCATTAAAGTACTTCGAACTGCATTTAGGAAACAAAAAAATTGAAAGTCTTGACTCTCACGGCACCGTTGAGTTTCGAACTCACGATCTCCTGTGACAAGTGCTTTATTCAACTAAGCCACGGCGCCGGCGTGCCGTCATATTCAGGCAGTGACACCATTAAAGTATTCCGAACTGCATTTAACAAACACAAAAATAGAAAGTCTTGACTCTCGCGGCACCGGTGAGTTTCGAAGTCATGCTCTCCTGTGACAAGCGCTCTAACCAACTAAACCACGGCGCTGGCGTGCCGTCATGTTCAGGCAGTGACACCATTAAAGTATTTTGAACTGCATTTAACAAACACAAAAATAGAAAGTCTTGACTCTCGCGGCGCCTGTGAGTTTCCTACTCATGATCTCCTGTGACAAGTGCTTTAATCAACTGAACCACGGCGCTGGCGTGCCGTCATGTTCAGGCAGTGACATTTTTAGAAGTATTTCGAACTGTATTTAGGAAAAAAAAATAGAAAGTCTTGACTCTCGCGGCACCGGTGAGTTTCGAACTCATGATCTCCTGTGACAAGTGCTTTAACCAACTAAGCCACGGCGCCGGCGTGCCGTCATGTTCAGGCAGTGACACCATTAAAGTATTTCGAACTGCATTTAACAAACACAAAAATAGAAAGTCTTGACTCTCGCGGCACCGGTGAAGTTTCGAAGTCATGATCTCCTGTGACAAGCGCTTTAACCTACTAAATCGCGGCGCCGGCGTGCCGTCATGTTCAGGCAGTGACACCTTTAGAAGTATTTCGAACTTTATTTAAGAAAAAAAATAGAAAGTCTTGACTCTCGCGGCACCGGTGAGCTCCGAACTCATGATCTCATGTGACAAGTGCTTTAACCAACTAAGCCACGACGCCGGCGTGCCGTCATGTTCAGGCAGTGACACCATTAAAGTATTTCGAACTGCATTTAACAAACACAAAAATAGAAAGTCTTGACTCTCGCGGCACTGGTGAGTTTCGAAGTCATGATCTCCTGTGACAAGCGCTTTAACCAACTAAACCACGGCGCCGGCGTGCCGTCATGTTCAGGAAGTGACACCTTTAGAAGTATTTCGAACTGTATTGAAGAAAAAAAAATGGAAAGTCTTGACTCTCGCGGCACCGGTGAGTTTCCAACTCATGATCTCCTGTGACAAGTGCTTTAATCAACTAAGCCACGGCGCCGGCGTGCCGTCATGTTCAGGCAGTGACACCATTAAAGTATTTCGAACTGCATTTAACAAACACAAAAATAGAAAGTCTTGACTCTCGCGGCACCGGTGAGTTTCGAACTCATGATCTCCTGTGATAAGTGCTTTAACCATCTAAACCACGGCGCCGCCGTGCCGTCATGTTCAGGCAGTGACACCATTAAAGTATTTCGAACTGCATTTAGGAAACAAAAAAATAGAAAGTCTTGGCTCTCGCGGCACCGGTGAGTTAAGAACTCATGATCTCCTGTGACAAGTGCTTTAATGAACTAAGCCACGGCGCCGGCGTGCCGTCATGTTCAGGCAGTGACACCAATAAAGTATTTCGAACTGCATTTAAGAAACAAAAAATAGAAAGTCTTGACTCTCGCGGCACCGTTGAGTTTCGAACTCACGATCTCCTGTGACAAGTGCTTTATTCAACTAAGCCACGGCGCCGGCGTGCCGTCATATTCAGGCAGTGACACCATTAAAGTATTCCGAACTGCATTTAACAAACACAAAAATAGAAAGTCTTGACTCTCGCGGCACCGGTGAGTTTCGAAGTCATGATCTCCTGTGACAAGCGCTCTAACCAACTAAACCACGGCGCTGGCGTGCCGTCATGTTCAGGCAGTGACACCATTAAAGTATTTTGAACTGCATTTAACAAACACAAAAATAGAAAGTCTTGACTCTCACGGCGCCTGTGAGTTTCGAACTCATGATCTCCTGTGACAAGTGCTTTAATCAACTGAACCACGGCGCTGGCGTGCCGTCATGTTCAGGCAGTGACATTTTTAGAAGTATTTCGAACTGTATTTAGGAAAAAAAATAGAAAGTCTTGACTCTCGCGGCACCGGTGAGTTTCGAACTCATGATCTCCTGTGAAAAGTGCTTTAACCAACTAAGCCACGGCGCCGGCGTGCCGTCATGTTCAGGCAGTGACACCATTAAAGTATTTCGAACTGCATTTAACAAACACAAAAATAGAAAGTCTTGACTCTCGCGGCACCGGTGAAGTTTCGAAGTCATGATCTCCTGTGACAAGTGCTTTAATCAACTGAACCACGGCGCTGGCGTGCCGTCATGTTCAGGCAGTGACATTTTTAGAAGTATTTCGAACTGTATTTAGGAAAAAAATAGAAAGTCTTGACTCTCGCGGCACCGGTGAGTTTCGAACTCATGATCTCCTGTGACAAGTGCTTTAACCAACTAAGCCACGGCGCCGGCGTGCCGTCATGTTCAGGCAGTGACACCATTAAAGTATTTCGAACTGCATTTAACAAACACAAAAATAGAAAGCCTTGACTCTCGCGGCACCGGTGAAGTTTCGAAGTCATGATCTCCTGTGACAAGCGCTTTAACCTACTAAATCGCGGCGCCGGCGTGCCGTCATGTTCAGGCAGTGACACCTTTAGAAGTATTTCGAACTGTATTTAAGAAAAAAAATAGAAAGTCTTGACTCTCGCGGCACCGGTGAGCTCCGAACTCATGATCTCATGTGACAAGTGCTTTAACCAACTAAGCCACGACGCCGGCGTGCCGTCATGTTCAGGCAGTGACACCATTAAAGTATTTCGAACTGCATTTAACAAACACAAAAATAGAAAGTCTTGACTCTCGCGGCACTGGTGAGTTTCGAAGTCATGATCTCCTGTGACAAGCGCTTTAACCAACTAAACCACGGCGCTGGCGTGCCGTCATGTTCAGGAAGTGACACCTTTAGAAGTATTTCGAACTGTATTGAAGAAAAAAAATAGAAAGTCTTGACTCTCGCGGCACCGGTGAGTTTCCAACTCATGATCTCCTGTGACAAGTGCTTTAATCAACTAAGCCACGGCGCCGGCGTGCCGTCATGTTCAGGCAGTGACACCATTAAAGTATTTCGAACTGCATTTAACAAACACAAAAATAGAAAGTCTTGACTCTCGCGGCACCGGTGAGTTTCGAACTCATGATCTCCTGTGACAAGTGCTTTAACCATCTAAGCCACGGCGCCGCCGTGCCGTCATGTTCAGGCAGTGACACCATTAAAGTATTTCGAACTGCATTTAGGAAACAAAAAAATAGAAAGTCTTGGCTCTCGCGGCACCGGTGAGTTAAGAACTCATGATCTCCTGTGACAAGTGCTTTAATGAACTAAGCCACGGCGCCGGCGTGCCGTCATGTTCAGGCAGTGACACCAATAAAGTATTTCGAACTGCATTTAAGAAACAAAAAATAGAAAGTCTTGACTCTCGCGGCACCGTTGAGTTTCGAACTCACGATCTCATGTGACAAGTGCTTTAATCAACTAAGCCACGGCGCCGGCGTGCCGTCATGTTCAGGCAGTTACACCATTAAAGTACTTCGAACTGCATTTAAGAAACAAAAAATTGAAAGTCTTGACTCTCACGGCACCGTTGAGTTTCGAACTCACGATCTCCTGTGACAAGTGCTTTATTCAACTAAGCCACGGCGCCGGCGTGCCGTCATGTTCAGGCAGTGACACCATTAAAGTATTCCGAACTGCATTTAACAAACACAAAAATAGAAAGTCTTGACTCTCGCGGCACTGGTGAGTTTCGAAGTCATGATCTCCTGTGACAAGCGCTCTAACCAACTAAACCACGGCGCTGGCGTGCCGTCATGTTCAGGCAGTGACACCATTAAAGTATTTTGAACTGCATTTAACAAACACAAAAATAGAAAGTCTTGACTCTCGCGGCGCCTGTGAGTTTCGAACTCATGATCTCCTGTGACAAGTGCTTTAATCAACTGAACCACGGCGCTGGCGTGCCGTCATGTTCAGGCAGTGACATTTTTAGAAGTATTTCGAACTGTATTTAGGAAAAAAAAATAGAAAGTCTTGACTCTCGCGGCACCGGTGAGTTTCGAACTCATGATCTCCTGTGACAAGTGCTTTAACCAACTAAGCCACGGCGCCGGCGTGCCGTCATGTTCAGGCAGTGACACCATTAAAGTATTTCGAACTGCATTTAACAAACACAAAAATAGAAAGTCTTGACTCTCGCGGCACCGGTGAAGTTTCGAAGTCATGATCTCCTGTGACAAGCGCTTTAACCTACTAAATCGCGGCGCCGGCGTGCCGTCATGTTCAGGCAGTGACACCTTTAGAAGTATTTCGAACTTTATTTAAGAAAAAAAATAGAAAGTCTTGACTCTCGCGGCACCGGTGAGCTCCGAACTCATGATCTCATGTGACAAGTGCTTTAACCAACTAAGCCACGACGCCGGCGTGCCGTCATGTTCAGGCAGTGACACCATTAAAGTATTTCGAACTGCATTTAACAAACACAAAAATAGAAAGTCTTGACTCTCGCGGCACTGGTGAGTTTCGAAGTCATGATCTCCTGTGACAAGCGCTTTAACCAACTAAACCACGGCGCCGGCGTGCCGTCATGTTCAGGAAGTGACACCTTTAGAAGTATTTCTTACTGTATTGAAGAAAAAAAAATAGAAAGTCTTGACTCTCGCGGCACCGGTGAGTTTCCAACTCATGATCTCCTGTGACAAGTGCTTTAATCAACTAAGCCACGGCGCCGGCGTGCCGTCATGTTCAGGCAGTGACACCATTAAAGTATTTCGAACTGCATTTAACAAACACAAAAATAGAAAGTCTTGACTCTCGCGGCACCGGTGAGTTTCGAACTCATGATCTCCTGTGATAAGTGCTTTAACCATTTAAGCCACGGCGCCGCCGTGCCGTCATGTTCAGGCAGTGACACCATTAAAGTATTTCGAACTGCATTTAGGAAACAAAAAAATAGAAAGTCTTGGCTCTCGCGGCACCGGTGAGTTAAGAACTCATGATCTCCTGTGACAAGTGCTTTAATGAACTAAGCCACGGCGCCGGCGTGCCGTCATGTTCAGGCAGTGACACCAATAAAGTATTTCGAACTGCATTTAAGAAACAAAAAATAGAAAGTCTTGACTCTCGCGGCACCGTTGAGTTTCGAACTCACGATCTCATGTGACAAGTGCTTTAATCAACTAAGCCACGGCGCCGGCGTGCCGTCATGTTCAGGCAGTTACACCATTAAAGTACTTCGAACTGCATTTAAGAAACAAAAAAATTGAAAGTCTTGACTCTCACGGCACCGTTGAGTTTCGAACTCACGATCTCCTGTGACAAGTGCTTTATTCAACTAAGCCACGGCGCCGGCGTGCCGTCATGTTCAGGCAGTGACACCATTAAAGTATTCCGAACTGCATTTAACAAACACAAAAATAGAAAGTCTTGACTCTCGCGGCACTGGTGAGTTTCGAAGTCATGATCTCCTGTGACAAGCGCTCTAACCAACTAAACCACGGCGCTGGCGTGCCGTCATGTTCAGGCAGTGACACCATTAAAGTATTTTGAACTGCATTTAACAAACACAAAAATAGAAAGTCTTGACTCTCGCGGCGCCGGTGAGTTTCGAACTCATGATCTCCTGTGACAAGTGCTTCAATCAACTGAACCACGGCGCTGGCGTGCCGTCATGTTCAGGCAGTGACATTTTTAGAAGTATTTCGATCTGTATTTAGGAAAAAAAATAGAAAGTCTTGACTCTCGCGGCACCGGTGAGTTTCGAACTCATGATCTCCTGTGACAAGTGCTTTAACCAACTAAGCCACGGCGCCGGCGTGCCGTCATGTTCAGGCAGTGACACCATTAAAGTATTTCGAACTGCATTTAACACACACAAAAATAGAAAGTCTTGGCTCTCGCGGCACCGGTGAAGTTTCGAAGTCATGATCTCCTGTGACAAGCGCTTTAACCTACTAAATCGCGGCGCCGGCGTGCCGTCATGTTCAGGCAGTGACACCTTTAGAAGTATTTCGAACTGTATTTAAGAAAAAAAATAGAAAGTCTTGACTCTCGCGGCACCGGTGAGCTCCAAACTCATGATCTCTTGTGACAAGTGCTTTTACCAACTAAGCCACGGCGCCGGCGTGCCGTCATGTTCAGGCAGTGACACCATTAAAGTATTTCGAACTGCATTTAACAAACACAAAAATAGAAAGTCTTGACTCTCGCGGCACTGCTGAGTTTCGAAGTCATGATCTCCTGTGACAAGCGCTTTAACCAACTAAACCACGGCGCCGGCGTGCCGTCATGTTTAGGAAGTGACACCTTTAGAAATATTTCGAACTGTATTGAAGAAAAAAAAAATAGAAAGTCTTGACTCTCGCGGCACCGGTGAGTTTCCAACTCATGGTCTCCTGTGACAAGTGCTTTAATCAACTAAGCCACGGCGCCGGCGTGCCGTCATGTTCAGGCAGTGACACCATTAAAGTATTTCGAACTGCATTTAACAAACACAAAAATAGAAAGTCTTGACTCTCGCGGCACCGGTGAGTTTCGAACTCATGATCTCCTGTGACAAGTGCTTTAATCAAGTAAGCCACGGCACCGGCATGCCGTCATGTTCAGGCAGCGACACCAATAAAGTATTTCGAACTGCATTTAAGAAACAAAAATAGAAAGTCTTGACTCTCGCGGCACCGTTGAGTTTCGAACTCACGATCTCATGTGACAAGTGCTTTAATCAACTAAGCCACGGCGCCGGCGTGCCGTCATGTTGAGGCAGTTACACCATTAAAGTATTTCGAACTGCATTTAAGAAACAAAAAAATAGAAAGTCTTGACTCTCGCGCAACCGGTGAGTTTCGAACTCATGATCTCCTGTGACAAGTGCTTTAATCAACTAAGCCACGGCGCCGGCGTGCCGTCATGTTCAGGCAGTGACACCATTAAAGTACTTTGAACTGCATTTAAGAAACAAAAAATTTGAAAGTCTTGACTCTCACGGCACCGTTGAGTTTCGAACTCACGATCTCCTGTGACAAGTGCTTTATTCAACTAAGACACGGCGCCGGCGTGCCGTCATGTTCAGGCAGTGACACCATTAAAGTATTCCGAACTGCATTTAACAAACACAAAAATATAAAGTCTTGACTCTCGCGGCACCGGTGAGTTTCGAAGTCATGATCTCCTGTGACAAGCGCTCTAACCAACTAAACCACGGCGCTGGCGTGCCGTCATGTTCAGGCAGTGACACCATTAAAGTATTTTTAACTGCATTTAACAAACACAAAAATAGAAAGTCTTGACTCTCGCGGCACCGGTGAGCTCCGAACTCATGATCTCATGTGACAAGTGCTTTAACCAACTAAGGTACGGCGCCGGCGTGCCGTCATGTTCAGGCAGTGACACCATTAAAGTATTTCGAACTGCATTTAACAAACACAAAAATAGTAAGGTTTGACTCTCGCGGCACTGGTGAGTTTCGAAGTCATGATCTCCTGTGACAAGCGCTTTAACCAACTAAACCACGGCGCCGGCGTGCCGTCATGTTCAGGAAGTGACACCTTTAGAAGTATTTCGAACTGTATTGAAGAAAAAAAAATAGAAAGTCTTGACTCTCGCGGCACCGGTGAGTTTCCAACTCATGATCTCCTGTGACAAGTGCTTTAATCAACTAAGCCACGGCGCCGGCGTGCCGTCATGTTCAGACAGTGACACCATTAAAGTATTTCAAACTGCATTTAACAAACACAAAAATAGAAAGTCTTGACTCTCGCGGCACCGGTGAGTTTCCAACTCACGATCTCCTGTGACAAGTGCTTTAATCAACTGAACCACGGCGCTGGCGTGCCGTCATGTTCAGACAGTGACACCTTTAGAAGTATTTCGAACTGTATTTAAGAAAAAAAATAGAAAGTCTTGACTCTCGCGGCACCGGTGAGCTTCGAACTCATGATCTCCTGTGACAAGTGCTTTAACCAACTAAGCCACGGCGCCGGCGTGCCGTCATGTTCAGGCTATGAGACCATTAAAGTATTTCGAACTGCATTTAACAAACACAAATATAGAAAGTCTTGACTCTCGCGGCACCGGTGAGTTTCAAACTCATGATCTCCTGTGACAAGTGCTTTAACCAACTAAGCCACGGCGCCGGCGTGCCGTCATGTTCAGGCAGTGACACCATTAAAGTATTTCGAACTGCATTTAACAAACACAAAAATAGAAAGTCTTGACTCTCGCGGCACCGGTGAGTTTCGAACTCATGATCTCCTGTGACAAGTGCTTTAACCAACTAAGCCACGGCGCCGGCGTGCCGTAATGTTCAGGCAGTGACACCATTAAAGTATTTCGAACTGCATTTAAGAAACAAAAAAATAGAAAGTCTTGACTCTCGCGGCACCGGTGAGTTTCGAACTCATGATCTCCTGTGACAAGTGCTTTAATCAACTAAGCCATGGCGCCGGCGTGCCGTCATGTTCAGGCAGTGACACCAATAAAGTATTTCGAGCTGCATTTAAGAAACAAAAAATAGAAAGTCTTGACTCTCGCGGCACCGTTGAGTTTCGAACTCACGATCTCATGTGACAAGTGCTTTAATCAACTAAGCCACGGCGCCGGCGTGCCGTCATGTTCAGGCAGTTACACCATTAAAGTATTTCGAACTGCATTTAAGAAACAAAAAAATGGAAAGTCTTGACTCTCGCGCAACCGGTGAGTTTCGAAGTCTTGATCTCCTGCGACAAGCGCGTTAACCAACTAAACCACGGCACTGGCGTGCCGTCATGTTCAGACAGTGACACCTTAGAAGTATTTCGAACTGCATTTAAGAAACAAAAATTAGAAAGTCTTCCCTCTCGCGGCCCCAGTGAGTTTCGAAGTCATGATCTCCTGTGACAGGCGCTTTAACCAACTAAGCCACGGCGCCGGCATGCCTTCATGTTTAGGCAGTGACACCATTAAAGTATTTCGAACTGTATTTAAGAAACAAAAAAGTAGAAAGTCTTGACTCTCGCGGCACCGGTGAGTTTCGAACTCATGATCTCCTGTGACAAGTGCTTTAATCAAGTAAGCCACGGCACCGGCGTGCCGTCATGTTCAGGCAGTGACACGATTAGAAGTATTTCGAACTGTATTTAAGAAACAAAAAATAGAAAGTCTTGACTCTCGCGGCACCGGTGAGTTTCGAACTCATGATCTCCTGTGACAAGTGCTTTAATCAACTAAGCCACGGCGCCGGCGGGCCGCCATGTTCAGGCAGTGACACTATTAAAGTATTTCGAACTGTAATTAAGAAACAAAAAAATAGAAAGTCTTGACTCTCGCGGCATCGGTGAGTTTCGAGCTCATGATCTCCTGTGACAAGTGCTTTAATCAAGTAAGCCACGGCGCCAGCGTGCCGTCATGTTCAGGTAGTGACACCATTAGAAGTATTTCGAACTGCATTTAAGAAACAAAAAAATTAGAAAGTCTTGACTCTCGCGGCACCGGTGAGTTTCGAACTCAAGATCTCGTGTGACAAGTGCTTTATCAAGTAAGCCACGGCGCCGGCGGGCTGTCATGTTCAGGCAGTTACAACGTTAAAGCATTTCGATCTGCATTTAAGAAACAAAAAATAGAAAGTCTTGACTCTCGCGGCACCGATAAGTTTCGAACTCATGAGTTCCTGTGACAAGTGCTTTAACCAACTAAGCCACGGCGCCGGCGTGCCGTCATGTTCAGGCAGTGACACCATTAAAGTATTTCGAACTGCATTTAACAAACACAAAAATAGAAAGTCTTGACTCTCGCGGCACCGGTGAGTTTCGAACTCATGATCTCCTGTGACAAGTGCTTTAACCAACTAAGCCACAGCGCCGGCGTGCCGTCATGTTCAGGCAGTGACACCAATAAAGTATTTCGAACTGCATTTAGGAAACAAAAAATAGAAAGTCTTGGCTCTCGCGGCACCGGTGAGTTAAGAACTCATGATCTCCTGTGACAAGTGCTTTAATGAACTAAGCCACGGCGCCGGCGTGCCGTCATGTTCAGGCAGTGACACCAATAAAGTATTTCGAACTGCACTTAAGAAACAAAAAATAGAAAGTCTTGACTCTCGCGGCACCGTTGAGTTTCGAACTCACCATCTCATGTGACAAGTGCTTTAATCAACTAAGCCACGGCGCCGGCGTGCCGTCATGTTCAGGCAGTTACACCATTAAAGTATTTCGAACTGCATTTAAGAAACAAAAAAATAGAAAGTCTTGACTCTCGCGTAACCGGTGAGTTTCGAACTCATGATCTCCTGTGACAAGTGCTTTATTCAACTAAGCCACGGCGCCGGCGTGCCGTCATGTTCAGGCAGTGACACCATTAAAGTACTTCGAACTGCATTTAAGAAACAAAAAAATTGAAAGTCTTGACTCTCACGGCACCGTTGAGTTTCGAACTCACGATCTTCTTGACAAGTGCTTTACTCAACTAAGCCACGGCGCCGGCGTGCCGTCATGTTCAGGCAGTGACACCATTAAAGTATTTTGAACTGCATTTAACAAACACAAAAATAGAAAGTCTTGACTCTCGCGGCGCCTGTGAGTTTCGAACTCATGATCTCCTGTGACAAGTGCTTTAACCAACTAAGCCACGGCGCCGGCGTGCCGTCATGTTCAGGCAGTGACACCAATAAAGTATTTCGAACTGCATTTAGGAAACAAAAAATAGAAAGTCTTGGCTCTCGCGGCACCGGTGAGTTAAGAACTCATGATCTCCTGTGACAAGTGCTTTAATGAACTAAGCCACGGCGCCGGCGTGCCGTCATGTTCAGGCAGTGACACCAATAAAGTATTTCGAACTGCACTTAAGAAACAAAAAATAGAAAGTCTTGACTCTCGCGGCACCGTTGAGTTTCGAACTCACGATCTCATGTGACAAGTGCTTTAATCAACTAAGCCACGGCGCCGGCGTGCCGTCATGTTCAGGCAGTTACACCATTAAAGTATTTCGAACTGTATTGAAGAAAAAAAAAATAGAAAGTCTTGACTCTCGCGGCACCGGTGAGTTTCCAACTCATGATCTCCCGTGACAAGTGCTTTAATCAACTAAGCCACGGCGCCGGCGTGCCGTCATGTTCAGGCAGTGACACCATTAAAGTATTTCGAACTGCATTTAACAAACACAAAAATAGAAAGTCTTGACTGTCGCGGCACCGGTGAGTTTCGAACTCATGATCTCCTGTGACAAGTGCTTTAACCATCTAAGCCACGGCGCCGGCGTGCCGTCATGTTCAGGCAGTGACACCATTAAAGTATTTCGAACTGCATTTAGGAAACAAAAAAATAGAAAGTCTTGGCTCTCGCGGCACCGGTGAGTTAAGAACTCATGATCTCCTGTGACAAGTGCTTTAATGAACTAAGCCACGGCGCCGGCGTGCCGTCATGTTCAGGCAGTGACACCAATAAAGTATTTCGAACTGCATTTAAGAAACAAAAAATAGAAAGTCTTGACTCTCGCGGCACCGTTGAGTTTCGAACTCACGATCTCATGTGACAAGTGCTTTAATCAACTAAGCCACGGCGCCGGCGTGCCGTCATGTTCAGGCAGTTACACCATTAAAGTACTTCGAACTGTATTTAAGAAACAAAAAAATTGAAAGTCTTGACTCTCACGGCCCCGTTGAGTTTCGAACTCACGATCTCCTGTGACAAGTGCTTTATTCAACTAAGCCACGGCGCCGGCGTGCCGTCATGTTCAGGCAGTGACACCATTAAAGTATTCCGAACTGCATTTAACAAACACAAAAATAGAAAGTCTTGACTCTCGCGGCACTGGTGAGTTTCGAAGTCATGATCTCCTGTGACAAGCGCTCTAACCAACTAAACCACGGCGCTGGCGTGCCGTCATGTTCAGGCAGTGACACCATTAAAGTATTTCAAACTGCATTTAACAAACACAAAAATAGAAAGTCTTGACTCTCGCGGCACCGGTGAGTTTCCAACTCACGATCTCTTGTGACAAGTGCTTTAATCAACTGAACCACGGCGCTGGCGTGCCGTCATGTTCAGACAGTGACACCTTTAGAAGTATTTCGAACTGTATTTAAGAAAAAAATAGAAAGTCTTGACTCTCGCGGCACCGGTGAGCTTCGAACTCATGATCTCCTGTGACAAGTGCTTTAACCAACTAAGCCACGGCGCCGGCGTGCCGTCATGTTCAGGCTATGAGACCATTAAAGTATTTCGAACTGCATTTAACAAACACAAAAATAGAAAGTCTTGACTCTCGCGGCACCGGTGAGTTTCGAACTCATGATCTCCTGTGACAAGTGCTTTAACCAACTAAGCCACGGCGCCGGCGTGCCGTCATGTTCAGGCAGTGACACCATTAAAGTATTTCGAACTGCATTTAACAAACACAAAAATAGAAAGTCTTGACTCTCGCGGCACCGGTGAGTTTCGAACTCATGATCTCCTGTGACAAGTGCTTTAACCAACTGAGCCACGGCGCGGCGTCCCGTCATGTTCAGGCAGTGACACCATTAAAGTATTTCGAACTGCATTTAAGAAACAAAAAAATAGAAAGTCTTGACTCTCGCGGCACCGGTGAGTTTCGAACTCATGATCTCCTGTGACAAGTGCTTTAATCAACTAAGCCATGGCGCCGGCGTGCCGTCATGTTCAGGCAGTGGCACCAATAAAGTATTTCGAGCTGCATTTAAGAAACAAAAAATAGAAAGTCTTGACTCTCGCGGCACCGTTGAGTTTCGAACTCACGATCTCATGTGACAAGTGCTTTAATCAACTAAGCCACGGCGCCGGCGTGCCGTCATGTTCAGGCAGTTACACCATTAAAGTATTTCGAACTGCATTTAAGAAACAAAAAAATGGAAAGTCTTGACTCTCGCGCAACCGGTGAGTTTCGAAGTCATGATCTCCTGCGACAAGCGCTTTAACCAACTAAACCACGGCACTGGCGTGCCGTCATGTTCAGACAGTGACACCTTAGAAGTATTTCGAACTGCATTTAAGAAACAAAAATTAGAAAGTCTTCACTCTCGCGGCCCCAGTGAGTTTCGAAGTCATGATCTCCTGTGACAGGCGCTTTAACCAACTAAGCCACGGCGCCGGCATGCCGTCATGTTTAGGCAGTGACACATTAGAAGTATTTCGAACTGTATTTAAGAAACAAAAAAGTAGAAAGTCTTCACTCTCGCGGCACCGGTGAGTTTCGAACTCATGATCTCCTGTGACAAGTGCTTTAATCAAGTAAGCCACGGCACCGGCGTTCCGTCATGTTCAGGCAGTGACACGATTAGAAGTATTTCGAACTGTATTTAAGAAACAAAAAATAGAAAGTCTTGACTCTCGCGGCACCGGTGAGTTTCGAACTCATGATCTCCTGTGACAAGTGCTTTAATCAACTAAGCCACGGCGCCGGCGGGCCGCCATGTTCAGGCAGTGACACTATTAAAGTATTTCGAACTGCATTTAAGAAACAAAAAAATAGAAAGTCTTGACTCTCGCGGCACCGGTGAGTTTCGAGCTCATGATCTCCTGTGACAAGTGCTTTAATCAAGTAAGCCACGGCGCCGGCGTGCCGTCATGTTCAGGTAGTGACACCATTAGAAGTATTTCGAACTGCATTTAAGAAACAAAAAAATAGAAAGTCTTGACTCTCGCGGCACCGGTGAGTTTCGAACTCAAGATCTCGTGTGACAAGTGCTTTATCAAGTAAGCCACGGCGCCGGCGGGCTGTCATGTTCAGGCAGTTACAACATTAAAGCATTTCGATCTGCATTTAAGAAACAAAAAATAGAAAGTCTTGACTCTCGCGGCACCGATAAGTTTCGAACTCATGAGTTCCTGTGACAAGTGCTTTAACCAACTAAGCCACGGCGCCGGCGTGCCGTCATGTTCAGGCAGTGACACCATTAAAGTATTTCGAACTGCATTTAACAAACACAAAAATAGAAAGTCTTGACTCTCGCGGCACCGGTGAGTTTCGAACTCATGATCTCCTGTGACAAGTGCTTTAACCAACTAAGCCACGGCGCCGGCGTGCCGTCATGTTCAGGCAGTGACACCAATAAAGTATTTCGAACTGCATTTAGGAAACAAAAAATAGAAAGTCTTGGCTTTCGCGGCACCGGTGAGTTAAGAACTCATGATCTCCTGTGACAAGTGCTTTAATGAACTAAGCCACGGCGCCGGCGTGCCGTCATGTTCAGGCAGTGACACCAATAAAGTATTTCGAACTGCACTTAAGAAACAAAAAATAGAAAGTCTTGACTCTCGCGGCACCGTTGAGTTTCGAACTCACGATCTCATGTGACAAGTGCTTTATTCAACTAAGCCACGGCGCCGGCGTGCCGTCATGTTCAGGCAGTTACACCATTAAATTATTTCGAACTGCATTTAAGAAACAAAAAAATAGA
This sequence comes from Rhipicephalus microplus, assembly GCF_043290135.1. Lineage (NCBI taxonomy): Eukaryota > Metazoa > Arthropoda > Arachnida > Ixodida > Ixodidae > Rhipicephalus > Rhipicephalus microplus. The sequence goes on along the minus strand of NC_134704.1, from coordinate 173,482,887 downwards.
AAGTCTTGACTCTCGCGCAACCGGTGAGTTTCGAACTCATGATCTCCTGTGACAAGTGCTTTAATCCACTAAGCCACGGCGCCGGCGTGCCGTCATGTTCAGGCAGTGACACCTTTAGAAGTATTTCGAACTGCATTTAAGAAACAAAAATTAGAAAGTCTTCACTCTCGCGGCACCGGTGAGTTTCGAACTCATGATCTCCTGTGACAAGCGCTTTAACCAACTAAGCCACGGCGCCGGCGTGCCGTCATGTTCAGGCAGTGACACCATTAAAGTATTTCGAACTGCATTTAACACACACAAAAATAGAAAGTCTTGACTCCCGAGGCACTGGTGAGATTCGAACTCATGATCCGCCATTTACTAGACAGGCGCTTTGACCAACTAAGCCATGGCGCCGGGCTTTCGTCATGTTCAGGCTGCGACACCATTGGAAGTATTTTGAGCTATATTTTAAAAACAAAATATAGAGAGACGTTGGTCTTGACTCTCGCGGCACCGGTGAGTTTCGAAGTCATGATCTCCTGTGAAAAGCGCTTTAACCAGCTAAGCCACGGCGCCGGCATGCCGTCATGTTTAGACAGTGACACCATTAAAGTATTTCAAACTGTATTTAAGAAATAAAAAAGTAGAAAATATTGACTCTCGCGGCACCGGTGAGTTTCGAACTCATGATCTCCTGTGACAAGTGCTTTAATCAAGTAAGCCACGGCGCCGGCGTGCCGTCATGTTCAGGCAGTGACACCATTAGAAGTATTTCGAACTGTATTTAAGAAACAAAAAATAGAAAGTCTTCATTCTCGCGGCGCCGGTGAGTTTCGAACTCATGATCTCTTGTGACAAGTGCTTTAATCAACTAAGCCACGGCGCCGGCGGGCCGCCATGTTCAGGCAGTGACACTATTAAAGTATTTCGAACGGTATTTAAGAAACAAAAAAATAGAAAGTCTTGACTCTCGCGGCACCGGTGAGTTTCGAGCTCATTATCTCCTTTGACAAGTGCTTTAATAAAGTAAGCCACGGCGCCAGCGCGCCGTCATGTTCAGGCAGTGACACCATTAAAGCATTTCGAACTGCATTTAAGAAACAAAAAATAGAAAGTCTTGACTCTCGCGGTACCGATGAGTTTCGAACTCATGATCTCCTGTGACAAGTGCTTTAACCAACTAAGCCACGGCGCCGGCGTGCCGTCATGTTCAGGCAGTGACACCATTAAAGTATTTCGAACTGCATTTAACAAACACAAAAATAGAAAGTCTTGACTCTCGCGGCAACGGTGAGTTTCAAACTCATGATCTCCTGTGACAAGTGCTTTAACCAACTAAGCCACGGCGCCGGCGTGCCGTCATGTTCAGGCAGTGACACCATTAAAGTATTTCGAACTGCATTTAAGAAACAAAAAATAGAAAGTCTTGACTCTCGCGGCACCGGTGAGTTTCGAACTCATGATCTCCTGTGACAAGTGCTTTAATCAACTAAGCCACGGCGCCGGCGTGATGTCATGTTCAGGCAGTGAGAGCATTAAAGTATATCGAACAGCATTTAAGAAACAAAAAATAGACAGTCTTGACTCTCACGGCACCGTTGAGTTTCGAACTCACGATCTCATGTGACAAGTGCTTTAATCAACTAAGCCACGGCGCCGCCGTGCCGTCATGTTCAGGCAGTTACACCATTAAAGTATTTCGAACTGCATTTAAGAAACAAAAAAATAGAAAGTCTTGACTCTCGCGCAACCGGTGAGTTTCGAACTCATCATCTCCTGTGACAAGTGCTTTAATCAACTAAGCCACGGCGCCGGCGTGCCGTCATTTTCAGGCAGTGACACCATTAAAGTACTTCGAACTGCATTTAAGAAACAAAAAAATAGAAAGTTTTGACTCTCGCGGCACCAGTGAGTTTCGAACTCATGATCTCCTGTGACAAGTGCTTTAACCATCTAAGCCACGGCGCCGGCGTGCCGTCATGTTCAGGGAGTGACACCATTAAAGTATTTCGAACTGCATTTAGGAAACAAAAAAAATAGAAAGTCTTGGCTCTCGCGGCACCGGTGAGTTAAGAACTCATGATCTCCTGTGACAAGTGCTTTAATGAACTAAGCAACGGCGCCGGCGTGCCGTCATGTTCAGGCAGTGACACCAATAAAGTATTTCGAACTGCATTTAAGAAACAAAAAATAGAAAGTCTTGACTCTCGCGGCACCGTTGAGTTTCGAACTCACGATCTCTTGTGACAAGTGCTTTAATCAACTAAGCCACGGCGCCGGCGTGCCGTCATGTTCAGGCAGTTACACCATTAAAGTACTTCGAACTGCATTTAAGAAACAAAAAAATTGAAAGTCTTGACTCTCACGGCACCGTTGAGTTTCGAACTCACGATCTCCTGTGACAAGTGCTTTATTCAACTAAGCCACGGCGCCGGCGTGCCGTCATGTTCAGGCAGTGACACCATTAAAGTATTCCGCACTGCATTTAACAAACACAAAAATAGAAAGTCTTGACTCTCGCGGCACTGGTGAGTTTCGAAGTCATGATCTCCTGTGACAAGCGCTCTAACCAACTAAACCACGGCGCTGGCGTGCCGTCATGTTCAGGCAGTGACACCATTAAAGTATTTTGAACTGCATTTAACAAACACAAAAATAGAAAGTCTTGACTCTCGCGGCGCCGGTGAGTTTCGAACTCATGATCTCCTGTGACAAGTGCTTCAATCAACTGAACCACGGCGCTGGCGTGCCGTCATGTTCAGGCAGTGACATTTTTAGAAGTATTTCGAACTGTATTTAGGAAAAAAAATAGAAAGTCTTGACTCTCGCGGCACCGGTGAGTTTCGAACTCATGATCTCCTGTGACAAGTGCTTTAACCAACTAAGCCACGGCGCCGGCGTGCCGTCATGTTCAGGCAGTGACACCATTAAAGTATTCCGAACTGCATTTAACACACACAAAAATAGAAAGTCTTGACTCTCGCGGCACCGGTGAAGTTTCGAAGTCATGATCTCCTGTGACAAGCCCTTTAACCTACTAAATCGCGGCGCCGGCGTGCCGTCATGTTCAGGCAGTGACCCCTTTAGAAGTATTTCGAACTGTATTTAAGAAAAAAAATAGAAAGTCTTGACTCTCGCGGCACCGGTGAGCTCCAAACTCATGATCTCATGTGACAAGTGCTTTTACCAACTAAGCCACGGCGCCTGCGTGCCGTCATGTTCAGGTAGTGACACCATTAAAGTATTTCGAACTGCATTTAACAAACACAAAAATAGAAAGTCTTGACTCTCGCGGCACTGGTGAGTTTCGAAGTCATGATCTCCTGTGACAAGCGCTTTAACCAACTAAACCACGGCGCCGGCGTGCCGTCATGTTCAGGAAGTGACACCTTTAGAAATATTTCGAACTGTATTGAAAAAAAAAATCGAAAGTCTTGACTCTCGCGGCACCGGTGAGTTTCCAACTCATGATCTCCTGTGACAAGTGCTTTAATCAACTAAGCCACGGCGCCGGCGTGCCGTCATGTTCAGGCAGTGACACCATTAAAGTATTTCGAACTGCATTTAACAAACACAAAAATAGAAAGTCTTGACTCTCGCGGCACCGGTGAGTTTCGAACTCATGATCTCCTGTGACAAGTGCTTTATTCAAATAAGCCACGGCACCGGCGTGCCGTCATGTTCAGGCAGTGACACGATTAGAAGTATTTCGAACTGTATTTAAGAAACAAAAAATAGAAAGTCTTGACTCTCGCGGCACCGGTGAGTTTCGAACTCATGATCTCCTGTGACAAGTGCTTTAATGAACTAAGCCACGGCGCCGGCGTGCCGTCATGTTCAGGCAGTGACACCAATAAAGTATTTCGAACTGCATTTAAGAAACAAAAAATAGAAAGTCTTGACTGTCGCGGCACCGTTGAGTTTCGAACTCACGATCTCATGTGACAAGTGCTTTAATCAACTAAGCCACGGCGCCGGCGTGCCGTCATGTTCAGGCAGTTACACCATTAAAGTATTTCGAACTGCATTTAAGAAACAAAAAAATAGAAAGTCTTGACTCTCGCGCAACCGGTGAGTTTCGAACTCATGATCTCCTGTGACAAGTGCTTTAATCAACTAAGCCACGGCGCCGGCGTGCCGTCATGTTCAGGCAGTGACACCATTAAAGTACTTCGAACTGCATTTAAGAAACAAAAAAATTGAAAGTCTTGACTCTCACGGCACCGTTGAGTTTCGAACTCACGATCTCCTGTGACAAGTGCTTTATTCAACTAAGACACGGCGCCAGCGTGCCGTCATGTTCAGGCAGTGACACCATTAAAGTATTCCGAACTGCATTTAACAAACACAAAAATAGAAAGTCTTGACTCTCGCGGCACCGGTGAGTTTCGAAGTCATGATCTCCTGTGACAAGCGCTCTAGCCAACTAAACCACGGCGCTGGCGTGCCGTCATGTTCAGGCAGTGACACCATTAAAGTATTTTGAACTGCATTTAACAAACACAAAAATAGAAAGTCTTGACTCTCGCGGCACCGGTGAGCTCCGAACTCATGATCTCATGTGACAAGTGCTTTAACCAACTAAGGCACGGCGCCGGCGTGCCGTCATGTTCAGGCAGTGACACCCTTAAAGTATTTCGAACTGCATTTAACAAACACAAAAATAGAAAGTATTGACTCTCGCAGAACTGGTGAGTTTCGAACTCATGATCTCCTGTGACAAGCGCTTTAACCAACTAAGCCACGGCGCCGGCGTGCCGTCATGTTCAGGCAGTGACACCATTAAAGTATTTCGAACTGCATTTAACACACACAAAAATAGAAAGTCTTGACTCCCGAGGCACTGGTGAGATTCGAACTCATGATCCGCCATTTACTAGACAGGCGCTTTGACCAACTAAGCCATGGCGCCGGGCTTTCGTCATGTTCAGGCTGCGACACCATTGGAAGTATCTTGAGCTATATTTTAAAAACAAAATATAGAGAGACGTTGGTCTTGACTCTCGCGGCACCGGTGAGTTTCGAAGTCATGATCTCCTGTGAAAAGCGCTTTAACCAGCTAAGCCACGGCGCCGGCATGCCGTCATGTTTAGGCAGTGACACCATTAAAGTATTTCAAACTGTATTTAAGAAATAAAAAAGTAGAAAATATTGACTCTCGCGGCACCGGTGAGTTTCGAACTCATGATCTCCTGTGACAAGTGCTTTAATCAAGTAAGCCACGGCGCCGGCGTGCCGTCATGTTCAGGCAGTGACACCATTAGAAGTATTTCGAACTGTATTTAAGAAACAAAAAATAGAAAGTCTTCATTCTCGCGGCGCCGGTGAGTTTCGAACTCATGATCTCTTGTGACAAGTGCTTTAATCAACTAAGCCACGGCGCCGGCGGGCCGCCATGTTCAGGCAGTGACACTATTAAAGTATTTCGAACTGTATTTAAGAAACAAAAAAATAGAAAGTCTTGACTCTCGCGGCACCGGTGAGTTTCGAGCTCATTATCTCCTTTGACAAGTGCTTTAATAAAGTAAGCCACGGCGCCAGCGCGCCGTCATGTTCAGACAGTGACACCATTAAAGCATTTCGAACTGCATTTAAGAAACAAAAAATAGAAAGTCTTGACTCTCGCGGTACCGATGAGTTTCGAACTCATGATCTCCTGTGACAAGTGCTTTAACCAACTAAGCCACGGCGCCGGCGTGCCGTCATGTTCAGGCAGTGACACCATTAAAGTATTTCGAACTGCATTTAACAAACACAAAAATAGAAAGTCTTGACTCTCGCGGCAACGGTGAGTTTCAAACTCATGATCTCCTGTGACAAGTGCTTTAACCAACTAAGCCACGGCGCCGGCGTGCCGTCATGTTCAGGCAGTGACACCATTAAAGTATTTCGAACTGCATTTAAGAAACAAAAAATAGAAAGTCTTGACTCTCGCGGCACCGGTGAGTTTCGAACTCATGATCTCCTGTGACAAGTGCTTTAATCAACTAAGCCACGGCGCCGGCGTGATGTCATGTTCAGGCAGTGACACCATTAAAGTATATCGAACAGCATTTAAGAAACAAAAAATAGAAAGTCTTGACTCTCACGGCACCGTTGAGTTTCGAACTCACGATCTCATGTGACAAGTGCTTTAATCAACTAAGCCACGGCGCCGCCGTGCCGTCATGTTCAGGCAGTTACACCATTAAAGTATTTCGAACTGCATTTAAGAAACAAAAAAATAGAAAGTCTTGACTCTCGCGCAACCGGTGAGTTTCGAACTCATCATCTCCTGTGACAAGTGCTTTAATCAACTAAGCCACGGCGCCGGCGTGCCGTCATTTTCAGGCAGTGACACCATTAAAGTACTTCGAACTGCATTTAAGAAACAAAAAAATAGAAAGTTTTGACTCTCGCGGCACCAGTGAGTTTCGAACTCATGATCTCCTGTGACAAGTGCTTTAACCATCTAAGCCACGGCGCCGGCGTGCCGTCATGTTCAGGGAGTGACACCATTAAAGTATTTCGAACTGCATTTAGGAAACAAAAAAATAGAAAGTCTTGGCTCTCGCGGCACCGGTGAGTTAAGAACTCATGATCTCCTGTGACAAGTGCTTTAATGAACTAAGCAACGGCGCCGGCGTGCCGTCATGTTCAGGCAGTGACACCAATAAAGTATTTCGAACTGCATTTAAGAAACAAAAAATAGAAAGTCTTGACTCTCGCGGCACCGTTGAGTTTCGAACTCACGATCTCATGTGACAAGTGCTTTAATCAACTAAGCCACGGCGCCGGCGTGCCGTCATGTTCAGGCAGTTACACCATTAAAGTACTTCGAACTGCATTTAAGAAACAAAAAAATTGAAAGTCTTGACTCTCACGGCACCGTTGAGTTTCGAACTCACGATCTCCTGTGACAAGTGCTTTATTCAACTAAGCCACGGCGCCGGCGTGCCGTCATGTTCACGCAGTGACATTTTTAGAAGTATTTCGAACTGTATTTAGGAAAAAAAATAGAAAGTCTTGACTCTCGCGGCACCGGTGAGTTTCGAACTCATGATCTCCTGTGACAAGTGCTTTAACCAACTAAGCCACGGCGCCGGCGTGCCGTCATGTTCAGGCAGTGACACCATTAAAGTATTCCGAACTGCATTTAACACACACAAAAATAGAAAGTCTTGACTCTCGCGGCACCGGTGAAGTTTCGAAGTCATGATCTCCTGTGACAAGCGCTTTAACCTACTAAATCGCGGCGCCGGCGTGCCGTCATGTTCAGGCAGTGACACCTTTAGAAGTATTTCGAACTGTATTTAAGAAAAAAAATAGAAAGTCTTGACTCTCGCGGCACCGGTGAGCTCCAAACTCATGATCTCATGTGACAAGTGCTTTTACCAACTAAGCCACGGCGCCGGCGTGCCGTCATGTTCAGGCAGTGACACCATTAAAGTATTTCGAACTGCATTTAACAAACACAAAAATAGAAAGTCTTGACTCTCGCGGCACTGGTGAGTTTCGAAGTCATGATCTCCTGTGACAAGCGCTTTAACCAACTAAACCACGGCGCCGGCGTGCCGTCATGTTCAGGAAGTGACACCTTTAGAAATATTTCGAACTGTATTGAAAAAAAAATAGAAAGTCTTGACTCTCGCGGCACCGGTGAGTTTCCAACTCATGATCTCCTGTGACAAGTGCTTTAATCAACTAAGCCACGGCGCCGGCGTGCCGTCATGTTCAGGCAGTGACACCATTAAAGTATTTCGAACTGCATTTAACAAACACAAAAATAGAAAGTCTTGACACTCGCGGCACCGGTGAGTTTCGAACTCATGATCTCCTGTGACAAGTGCTTTATTCAAATAAGCCACGGCACCGGCGTGCCGTCATGTTCAGGCAGTGACACGATTAGAAGTATTTCGAACTGTATTTAAGAAACAAAAAATAGAAAGTCTTGACTCTCGCGGCACCGGTGAGTTTCGAACTCATGATCTCCTGTGACAAGTGCTTTAATGAACTAAGCCACGGCGCCGGCGTGCCGCCATGTTCAGGCAGTGACACCAATAAAGTATTTCGAACTGCATTTAAGAAACAAAAAATAGAAAGTCTTGACTCTCGCGGCACCGTTGAGTTTCGAACTCACGATCTCATGTGACAAGTGCTTTAATCAACTAAGCCACGGCGCCGGCGTGCCGTCATGTTCAGGCAGTTACACCATTAAAGTATTTCGAACTGCATTTAAGAAACAAAAAAATAGAAAGTCTTGACTCTCGCGCAACCGGTGAGTTTCGAACTCATGATCTCCTGTGACAAGTGCTTTAATCAACTAAGCCACGGCGCCGGCGTGCCGTCATGTTCAGGCAGTGACACCATTAAAGTACTTCGAACTGCATTTAAGAAACAAAAAAATTGAAAGTCTTGACTCTCACGGCACCGTTGAGTTTCGAACTCACGATCTCCTGTGACAAGTGCTTTATTCAACTAAGACACGGCGCCGGCGTGCCGTCATGTTCAGGCAGTGACACCATTAAAGTATTCCGAACTGCATTTAACAAACACAAAAATAGAAAGTCTTGACTCTCGCGGCACCGGTGAGTTTCGAAGTCATGATCTCCTGTGACAAGCGCTCTAACCAACTAAACCACGGCGCTGGCGTGCCGTCATGTTCAGGCAGTGACACCATTAAAGTATTTCGAACTGCATTTAACAAACACAAAAATAGAAAGTCTTGACTCTCGCGGCACCGGTGAGTTTCGAACTCATGATCTCCTGTGACAAGTGCTTTAATCAAGTAAGCCACGGCACCGGCGTGCCGTCATGTTCAGGCAGTGACACGATTAGAAGTATTTCGAACTGTATTTAAGAAACAAAAAATAGAAAGTCTTGACTCTCGCGGCACCGGTGAGTTTCGAACTCATGATCTCCTGTGACAAGTGCTTTAATGAACTAAGCCACGGCGCCGGCGTGCCGTCATGTTCAGGCAGTGACACCAATAAAGTATTTCGAACTGCATTTAAGAAACAAAAAATAGAAAGTCTTGACTCTCGCGGCACCGTTGAGTTTCGAACTCACGATCTCATGTGACAAGTGCTTTAATCAACTAAGCCACGGCGCCGGCGTGCCGTCATGTTCAGGCAGTTACACCATTAAAGTATTTCGAACTGCATTTAAGAAACAAAAAAATAGAAAGTCTTGACTCTCGCGCAACCGGTGAGTTTCGAACTCATGATCTCCTGTGACAAGTGCTTTAATCAACTAAGCCACGGCGCCGGCGTGCCGTCATGTTCAGGCAGTGACACCATTAAAGTACTTCGAACTGCATTTAAGAAACAAAAAAATTGAAAGTCTTGACTCTCACGGCACCATTGAGTTTCGAACTCACGATCTCCTGTGACAAGTGCTTTATTCAACTAAGACACGGCGCCGGCGTGCCGTCATGTTCAGGCAGTGACACCATTAAAGTATTCCGAACTGCATTTAACAAACACAAAAATAGAAAGTCTTGACTCTCGCGGCACCGGTGAGTTTCGAAGTCATGATCTCCTGTGACAAGCGCTCTAACCAACTAAACCACGCCGCTGGCGTGCCGTCATGTTCAGGCAGTGACACCATTAAAGTATTTTGAACTGCATTTAACAAACACAAAAATAGAAGGTCTTGACTCTCGCGGCACCGGTGAGCTCCGAACTCATGATCTCATGTGACAAGTGCTTTAACCAACTAAGGCACGGCGCCGGCGTGCCGTCATGTTCAGGCAGTGACACCATTAAAGTATTTCGAACGGCATTTAACAAACACAAAAATAGAAAGTATTGACTCTCGCGGCACTGGTGAGTTTCGAAGTCATGATCTCCTGTGACAAGCGCTTTAACCAACTAAACCACGGCGCCGGCGTGCCGTCATGTTCAGGAAGTGACACCTTTAGAAGTATTTCGAACTGTATTGAAGAAAAAAAATAGAAAGTCTTGACTCTCGCGGCACCGGTGAGTTTCCAACTCATGATCTCCTGTGACAAGTGCTGTAATCAACTAAGCCACGGCGCCGGCGTGCCGTCATGTTCAGACAGTGACACCATTAAAGTATTTCAAACTGCATTTAACAAACACAAAAATAGAAAGTCTTGACTCTCGCGGCACCGGTGAGTTTCCAACTCACGATCTCCTGTGACAAGAGCTTTAATCAACTGAACCACGGCGCTGGCGTGCCGTCATGTTCAGACAGTGACACCTTTAGAAGTATTTCGAACTGTATTTAAGAAAAAAAATAGAAAGTCTTGACTCTCGCGGCACCGGTGAGCTTCGAACTCATGATCTCCTGTGACAAGTGCTTTAACCAACTAAGCCACGGGACCGGCGTGCCGTCATGTTCAGGCTATGAGACCATTAAAGTATTTCGAACTGCATTTAACAAACACAAAAATAGAAAGTCTTGACTCTCGCGGCACCGGTGAGTTTCGAACTCATGATCTCCTGTGACAAGTGCTTTAACCAACTAAGCCACGGCGCCAGCGTGCCGTCATGTTCAGGCAGTGACACCATTAAAGTATTTCGAACTGCATTTAACAAACACAAAAATAGAAAGTCTTGACTCTCGCGGCACCGGTGAGTTTCGAACTCATGATCTCCTGTGACAAGTGCTTTAACCAACTAAGCCACGGCGCCGGCGTGCCGTCATGTTCAGGCAGTGACACCATTAAAGTATTTCGAACTGCATTTAACAAACACAAAAATAGAAAGTCTTGACTCTCGCGGCACCGGTGAGTTTCGAACTCATGATCTCCTGTGACAAGTGCTTTAACCAACTAAGCCACGGCGCCGGCGTGCCGTCATGTTCAGGCAGTGACACCATTAAAGTATTTCGAACTGCATTTAAGAAACAAAAAAATAGAAAGTCTTGACTCTCGCGGCACCGGTGAGTTTCGAACTCATGATCTCCTGTGACAAGTGCTTTAATCAACTAAGCCATGGCGCCGGCGTGCCGTCATATTCAGGCAGTGACACCAATAAAGTATTTCGAGCTGCATTTAGGAAACAAAAAATAGAAAGTCTTGACTCTCGCGGCACCGTTGAGTTTCGAACTCACGATCTCATGTGACAAGTGCTTTAATCAACTAAGCCACGGCGCCGGCGTGCCGTCATGTTCAGGCAGTTACACCATTAAAGTATTTCGAACTGCATTTAAGAAACAAAAAAATGGAAAGTCTTGACTCTTGCGCAATCGGTGAGTTTCGAAGTCATGATCTCCTGCGACAAGCGCTTTAACCAACTAAACCACGGCACTGGCGTGCCGTCATGTTCAGACAGTGACACCTTAGAAGTATTTCGAACTGCATTTAAGAAACAAAAATTAGAAAGTCTTCACTCTCGCGGCCCCAGTGAGTTTCGAAGTCATGATCTCCTGTGACAGGCGCTTTAACCAACTAAGCCATGGCGCCGGCATGCCGTCATGTTTAGGCAGTGACACCATTAAAGTATTTCGAACTGTATTTAAGAAACAAAAAAGTAGAAAGTCTTGACTCTCGCGGCACCGGTGAGTTTCGAACTCATGATCTCCTGTGACAAGTGCTTTAATCAAGTAAGCCACGGCACCGGCGGGCTGTCATGTTCAGGCAGTTACAACATTAAAGCATTTCGATCTGTATTTAAGAAACAAAAAATAGAAAGTCTTGACTCTCGCGGCACCGATAAGTTTCGAACTCATGAGTTCCTGTGACAAGTGCTTTAACCAACTAAGCCACGGCGCCGGCGTGCCGTCATGTTCAGGCAGTGACACCATTAAAGTATTTCGAACTGCATTTAACAAACACAAAAATAGAAAGTCTTGACTCTCGCGGCACCGGTGAGTTTCGAACTCATGATCTCCTGTGACAAGTGCTTTAACCAACTAAGCCACGGCGCCGGCGTGCCGCCATGTTCAGGCAGTGACACCAATAAAGTATTTCGAACTGCATTTAGGAAACAAAAAATAGAAAGTCTTGGCTTTCGCGGCACCGGTGAGTTAAGAACTCATGATCTCCTGTGACAAGTGCTTTAATAAACTAAGCCACGGCGCCGGCGTGCCGTCATGTTCAGGCAGTGACACCAATAAAGTATTTCGAACTGCACTTAAGAAACAAAAAATAGAAAGTCTTGACTCTCGCGGCACCGTTGAGTTTCGAACTCACGATCTCATGTGACAAGTGCTTTAATCAACTAAGCCACGGCGCCGGCGTGCCGTCATGTTCAGGCAGTGACACCATTAAAGTACTTCGAACTGCATTTAAGAAACAAAAAAATTGAAAGTCTTGACTCTCACGGCACCGTTGAGTTTCGAACTCACGATCTTCTTCACAAGTGCTTTACTCAACTAAGCCACGGCGCCGGCGTGCCGTCATGTTCAGGCAGTGACACCATTAAAGTATTTTGAACGGCATTTAACAAACACAAAAATAGAAAGTCTTGACTCTCGCGGCGCCTGTGAGTTTCGAACTCATGATCTCCTGTGACAAGTGCTTTAATCAACTGAACCACGGCGCCGGCGTGCCGTCATGTTCAGGCAGTGACACCTTTAGAAGTATTTCGAACTGCATTTAAGAAACAAAAATTAGAAAGTCTTCACTCTCGCGGCACCGGTGAGTTTCGAACTCATGATCTCCTGTGACAAGCGCTTTAACCAACTAAGCCACGGCGCCGGCGTGCCGTCATGTTCAGGCAGTGACACCATTAAAGTATTTCGAACTGCATTTAACACACACAAAAATAGAAAGTCTTGACTCCCGAGGCACTGGTGAGATTCGAACTCATGATCCGCCATTTACTAGACAGGCGCTTTGACCAACTAAGCCATGGCGCCGGGCTTTCGTCATGTTCAGGCTGCGACACCATTGGAAGTATTTTGAGCTATATTTTAAAAACAAAATATAGAGAGACGTTGGTCTTGACTCTCGCGGCACCGGTGAGTTTCGAAGTCATGATCTCCTGTGAAAAGCGCTTTAACCAGCTAAGCCACGGCGCCGGCATGCCGTCATGTTTAGGCAGTGACACCATTAAAGTATTTCAAACTGTATTTAAGAAATAAAAAAGTAGAAAATATTGACTCTCGCGGCACCGGTGAGTTTCGAACTCATGATCTCCTGTGACAAGTGCTTTAATCAAGTAAGCCACGGCGCCGGCGTGCCGTCATGTTCAGGCAGTGACACCATTAGAAGTATTTCGAACTGTATTTAAGAAACAAAAAAGTAGAAAGTCTTCACTCTCGCGGCACCGGTGAGTTTCGAACTCATGATCTCCTGTGACAAGTGCTTTAATCAAGTAAGCCACGGCACCGGCGTTCCGTCATGTTCAGGCAGTGACACGATTAGAAGTATTTCGAACTGTATTTAAGAAACAAAAAATAGAAAGTCTTGACTCTCGCGGCACCGGTGAGTTTCGAACTCATGATCTCCTGTGACAAGTGCTTTAATCAACTAAGCCACGGCGCCGGCGGGCCGCCATGTTCAGGCAGTGACACTATTAAAGTATTTCGAACTGTATTTAAGAAACAAAAAATAGAAAGTCTTGACTCTCGCGGCACCAGTGAGTTTCGAGCTCATGATCTCCTGTGACAAGTGCTTTAATCAAGTAAGCCACGGCGCCGGCGTGCCGTCATGTTCAGGTAGTGACACCATTAGAAGTATTTCGAACTGCATTTAAGAAACAAAAAAATAGAAAGTCTTGACTCTCGCGGCACCGATAAGTTTCGAACTCATGAGTTCCTGTGACAAGTGCTTTAACCAACTAAGCCACGGCGCCGGCGTGCCGTCATGTTCAGGCAGTGACACCATTAAAGTATTTCGAACTGCATTTAACAAACACAAAAATAGAAAGTCTTGACTCTCGCGGCACCGGTGAGTTTCGAACTCATGATCTCCTGTGACAAGTGCTTTAACCAACTAAGCCACGGCGCCGGCGTGCCGTCATGTTCAGGCAGTGACACCAATAAAGTATTTCGAACTGCATTTAGGAAACAAAAAATAGAAAGTCTTGGCTTTCGCGGCACCGGTGAGTTAAGAACTCATGATCTCCTGTGACAAGTGCTTTAATGAACTAAGCCACGGCGCCGGCGTGCCGTCATGTTCAGGCAGTGACACCAATAAAGTATTTCGAACTGCACTTAAGAAACAAAAAATAGAAAGTCTTGACTCTCGCGGCACCGTTGAGTTTCGAACTCACGATCTCATGTGACAAGTGCTTTAATCAACTAAGCCACGGCGCCGGCGTGCCGTCATGTTCAGGCAGTTACACCATTAAATTATTTCGAACTGCATTTAAGAAACAAAAAAATAGAAAGTCTTGACTCTCGCGCAACCGGTGAGTTTCGAACTCATGATCTCCTGTGACAAGTGCTTTAATCAACTAAGCCACGGCGCCGGCGTGCCGTCATGTTCAGGCAGTGACACCATTAAAGTACTTCGAACTGCATTTAAGAAACAAAAAAATTGAAAGTCTTGACTCTCACGGCACCGTTGAGTTTGGAACTCACGATCTTCTTGACAAGTGCTTTACTCAACTAAGCCACGGCGCCGGCGTGCCGTCATGTTCAGGCAGTGACACCATTAAAGTATTTTGAACGGCATTTAACAAACACAAAAATAGAAAGTCTTGACTCTCGCGGCGCCTGTGAGTTTCGAACTCATGATCTCCTGTGACAAGTGCTTTAATCAACTGAACCACGGCGCCGGCGTGCCGTCATGTTCAGGCAGTGACACCTTTAGAAGTATTTCAAACTGCATTTAAGAAACAAAAATTAGAAAGTCTTCACTCTCGCGGCACCGGTGAGTTTCGAACTCATGATCTCCTGTGACAAGCGCTTTAACCAACTAAGCCACGGCGCCGGCGTGCCGTCATGTTCAGGCAGTGACACCATTAAAGTATTTCGAACTGCATTTAACACACACAAAAAGAGAAAGTCTTCACTCCCGAGGCACTGGTGAGATTCGAACTCATGATCCGCCATTTACTAGACAGGCGCTTTGACCAACTAAGCCATGGCGCCGGGCTTTCGTCATGTTCAGGCTGCGACACCATTGGAAGTATTTTGAGCTATACTTTAAAAACAAAATATAGAGAGACGTTGGTCTTGACTCTCGCGGCACCGGTGAGTTTCGAAGTCATGATCTCCTGTGAAAAGCGCTTTAACCAGCTAAGCCACGGCGCCGGCATGCCGTCATGTTTAGGCAGTGACACCATTAAAGTATTTCAAACTGTATTTAAGAAATAAAAAAGTAGAAAATATTGACTCTCGTGGCACCGGTGAGTTTCGAACTCATGATCTCCTGTGACAAGTGCTTTAATCAAGTAAGCCACGGCGCCGGCGTGCCGTCATGTTCAGGCAGTGACACCATTAGAAGTATTTCGAACTGTATTTAAGAAACAAAAAATAGAAAGTCTTCATTCTCGCGGCGCCGGTGAGTTTCGAACTCATGA
Source organism: Rhipicephalus microplus (assembly GCF_043290135.1). NCBI lineage: Eukaryota > Metazoa > Arthropoda > Arachnida > Ixodida > Ixodidae > Rhipicephalus > Rhipicephalus microplus. The sequence continues at coordinate 173,467,483 of NC_134704.1, read as the reverse complement.
TCTCTTGTGACAAGTGCTTTAATCAACTAAGCCACGGCGCCGGCGGGCCGCCATGTTCAGGCAGTGACACTATTAAAGTATTTCGAACTGTATTTAAGAAACAAAAAAATAGAAAGTCTTGACTCTCGCGGCACCGGTGAGTTTCGAGCTCATTATCTCCTTTGACAAGTGCTTTAATAAAGTAAGCCACGGCGCCAGCGCGCCGTCATGTTCAGGCAGTGACACCATTAAAGCATTTCGAACTGCATTTAAGAAACAAAAAATAGAAAGTCTTGACTCTCGCGGTACCGATGAGTTTCGAACTCATGATCTCCTGTGACAAGTGCTTTAACCAACTAAGCCACGGCGCCGGCGTGCCGTCATGTTCAGGCAGTGACACCATTAAAGTATTTCGAACTGCATTTAACAAACACAAAAATAGAAAGTCTTGACTCTCGCGGCAACGGTGAGTTTCAAACTCATGATCTCCTGTGACAAGTGCTTTAACCAACTAAGCCACGGCGCCGGCGTGCCGTCATGTTCAGGCAGTGACACCATTAAAGTATTTCGAACTGCATTTAAGAAACAAAAAATAGAAAGTCTTGACTCTCGCGGCACCGGTGAGTTTCGAACTCATGATCTCCTGTGACAAGTGCTTTAATCAACTAAGCCACGGCGCCGGCGTGATGTCATGTTCAGGCAGTGACACCATTAAAGTATATCGAACAGCATTTAAGAAACAAAAAATAGAAAGTCTTGACTCTCACGGCACCGTTGAGTTTCGAACTCACGATCTCATGTGACAAGTGCTTTAATCAACTAAGCCACGGCGCCGCCGTGCCGTCATGTTCAGGCAGTTACACCATTAAAGTATTTCGAACTGCATTTAAGAAACAAAAAAATAGAAAGTCTTGACTCTCGCGCAACCGGTGAGTTTCGAACTCATCATCTCCTGTGACAAGTGCTTTAATCAACTAAGCCACGGCGCCGGCGTGCCGTCATTTTCAGGCAGTGACACCATTAAAGTACTTCGAACTGCATTTAAGAAACAAAAAAATAGAAAGTTTTGACTCTCGCGGCACCAGTGAGTTTCGAACTCATGATCTCCTGTGACAAGTGCTTTAACCATCTAAGCCACGGCGCCGGCGTGCCGTCATGTTCAGGGAGTGACACCATTAAAGTATTTCGAACTGCATTTAGGAAACAAAAAAATAGAAAGTCTTGGCTCTCGCGGCACCGGTGAGTTAAGAACTCATGATCTCCTGTGACAAGTGCTTCAATCAACTGAACCACGGCGCTGGCGTGCCGTCATGTTCAGGCAGTGACATTTTTAGAAGTATTTCGAACTGTATTTAGGAAAAAAAATAGAAAGTCTTGACTCTCGCGGCACCGGTGAGTTTCGAACTCATGATCTCCTGTGACAAGTGCTTTAACCAACTAAGCCACGGCACCGGCGTGCCGTCATGTTCAGGCAGTGACACCATTAAAGTATTCCGAACTGCATTTAACACACACAAAAATAGAAAGTCTTGACTCTCGCGGCACCGGTGAAGTTTCGAAGTCATGATCTCCTGTGACAAGCGCTTTAACCTACTAAATCGCGGCGCCGGCGTGCCGTCATGTTCAGGCAGTGACACCTTTAGAAGTATTTCGAACTGTATTTAAGAAAAAAAATAGAAAGTCTTGACTCTCGCGGCACCGGTGAGCTCCAAACTCATGATCTCATGTGACAAGTGCTTTTACCAACTAAGCCACGGCGCCGGCGTGCCGTCATGTTCAGGCAGTGACACCATTAAAGTATTTCGAACTGCATTTAACAAACACAAAAATAGAAAGTCTTGACTCTCGCGGCACTGGTGAGTTTCGAAGTCATGATCTCCTGTGACAAGCGCTTTAACCAACTAAACCACGGCGCCGGCGTGCCGTCATGTTCAGGAAGTGACACCTTTAGAAATATTTCGAACTGTATTGAAAAAAAAAATAGAAAGTCTTGACTCTCGCGGCACCGGTGAGTTTCCAACTCATGATCTCCTGTGACAAGTGCTTTAATCAACTAAGCCACGGCGCCGGCGTGCCGTCATGTTCAGGCAGTGACACCATTAAAGTATTTCGAACTGCATTTAACAAACACAAAAATAGAAAGTCTTGACTCTCGCGGCACCGGTGAGTTTCGAACTCATGATCTCCTGTGACAAGTCCTTTATTCAAATAAGCCACGGCACCGGCGTGCCGTCATGTTCAGGCAGTGACACGATTAGAAGTATTTCGAACTGTATTTAAGAAACAAAAAATAGAAAGTCTTGACTCTCGCGGCACCGGTGAGTTTCGAACTCATGATCTCCTGTGACAAGTGCTTTAATGAACTAAGCCACGGCGCCGGCGTGCCGTCATGTTTAGGCAGTGACACCAATAAAGTATTTCGAACTGCATTTAAGAAACAAAAAATAGAAAGTCTTGACTCTCGCGGCACCGTTGAGTTTCGAACTCGCGATCTCATGTGACAAGTCCTTTAATCAACTAAGCCACGGCGCCGGCGTGCCGTCATGTTCAGGCAGTTACACCATTAAAGTATTTCGAACTGCATTTAAGAAACAAAAAAATAGAAAGTCTTGACTCTCGCGCAACCGGTGAGTTTCGAACTCATGATCTCCTGTGACAAGTGCTTTAATCAACTAAGCCACGGCGCCGGCGTGCCGTCATGTTCAGGCAGTGACACCATTAAAGTACTTCGAACTGCATTTAAGAAACAAAAAAATTGAAAGTCTTGACTCTCACGGCACCGTTGAGTTTCGAACTCACGATCTCCTGTGACAAGTGCTTTATTCAACTAAGACACGGCGCCGGCGTGCCGTCATGTTCAGGCAGTGACACCATTAAAGTATTCCGAACTGCATTTAACAAACACAAAAATAGAAAGTCTTGACTCTCGCGGCACCGGTGAGTTTCGAAGTCATGATCTCCTGTGACAAGCGCTCTAACCAACTAAACCACGGCGCTGGCGTGCCGTCATGTTCAGGCAGTGACACCATTAAAGTATTTTGAACTGCATTTAACAAACACAAAAATAGAAAGTCTTGACTCTCGCGGCACCGGTGAGCTCCGAACTCATGATCTCATGTGACAAGTGCTTTAACCAACTAAGGCACGGCGCCGGCGTGCCGTCATGTTCAGGCAGTGACACCCTTAAAGTATTTCGAACTGCATTTAACAAACACAAAAATAGAAAGTATTGACTCTCGCAGAACTTGTGAGTTTCGAACTCATGATCTCCTGTGACAAGCGCTTTAACCAACTAAGCCACGGCGCCGGCGTGCCGTCATGTTCAGGCAGTGACACCATTAAAGTATTTCGAACTGCATTTAGCACACACAAAAATAGAAAGTCTTGACTCCCGAGGCACTGGTGAGATTCGAACTCATGATCCGCCATTTACTAGACAGGCGCTTTGACCAACTAAGCCATGGCGCCGGGCTTTCGTCATGTTCAGGCTGCGACACCATTGGAAGTATTTTGAGCTATATTTTAAAAACAAAATATAGAGAGACGTTGGTCTTGACTCTCGCGGCACCGGTGAGTTTCGAAGTCATGATCTCCTGTGAAAAGCGCTTTAACCAGCTAAGCCACGGCGCCGGCATGCCGTCATGTTTAGGCAGTGACACCATTAAAGTATTTCAAACTGTATTTAAGAAATAAAAAAGTAGAAAATATTGACTCTCGCGGCACCGGTGAGTTTCGAACTCATGATCTCCTGTGACAAGTGCTTTAATCAAGTAAGCCACGGCGCCGGCGTGCCGTCATGTTCAGGCAGTGACACCATTAGAAGTATTTCGAACTGTATTTAAGAAACAAAAAATAGAAAGTCTTCATTCTCGCGGCGCCGGTGAGTTTCGAACTCATGATCTCTTGTGACAAGTGCTTTAATCAACTAAGCCACGGCGCCGGCGGGCCGCCATGTTCAGGCAGTGACACTATTAAAGTATTTCGAACTGTATTTAAGAAACAAAAAAATAGAAAGTCTTGACTCTCGCGGCACCGGTGAGTTTCGAGCTCATTATCTCCTTTGACAAGTGCTTTAATAAAGTAAGCCACGGCGCCAGCGCGCCGTCATGTTCAGGCAGTGACACCATTAAAGCATTTCGAACTGCATTTAAGAAACAAAAAATAGAAAGTCTTGACTCTCGCGGTACCGATGAGTTTCGAACTCATGATCTCCTGTGACAAGTGCTATAACCAACTAAGCCACGGCGCCGGCGTGCCGTCATGTTCAGGCAGTGACACCATTAAAGTATTTCGAACTGCATTTAACAAACACAAAAATAGAAAGTCTTGACTCTCGCGGCAACGGTGAGTTTCAAACTCATGATCTCCTGTGACAAGTGCTTTAACCAACTAAGCCACGGCGCCGGCGTGCCGTCATGTTCAGGCAGTGACACCATTAAAGTATTTCGAACTGCATTTAAGAAACAAAAAATAGAAAGTCTTGACTCTCGCGGCACCGGTGAGTTTCGAACTCATGATCTCCTGTGACAAGTGCTTTAATCAACTAAGCCACGGCGCCGGCGTGATGTCATGTTCAGGCAGTGACACCATTAAAGTATATCGAACAGCATTTAAGAAACAAAAAATAGAAAGTCTTGACTCTCACGGCACCGTTGAGTTTCGAACTCACGATCTCCTGTGACAAGTGCTTCAATCAACTGAACCACGGCGCTGGCGTGCCGTCATGTTCAGGCAGTGACATTTTTAGAAGTATTTCGAACTGTATTTAGGAAAAAAAATAGAAAGTCTTGACTCTCGCGGCACCGGTGAGTTTCGAACTCATGATCTCCTGTGACAAGTGCTTTAACCAACTAAGCCACGGCGCCGGCGTGCCGTCATGTTCAGGCAGTGACACCATTAAAGTATTGCGAACTGCATTTAACACACACAAAAATAGAAAGTCTTGACTCTCGCGGCACCGGTGAAGTTTCGAAGTCATGATCTCCTGTGACAAGTGCTTTATTCAAATAAGCCACGGCACCGGCGTGCCGTCATGTTCAGGCAGTGACACGATTAGAAGTATTTCGAACTGTATTTAAGAAACAAAAAATAGAAAGTCTTGACTCTCGCGGCACCGGTGAGTTTCGAACTCATGATCTCCTGTGACAAGTGCTTTAATCAACTAAGCCACGGCGCCGGCGTGATGTCATGTTCAGGCAGTGACACCATTAAAGTATATCGAACAGCATTTAAGAAACAAAAAATAGAAAGTCTTGACTCTCACGGCACCGTTGAGTTTCGAACTCACGATCTCATGTGACAAGTGCTTTAATCAACTAAGCCACGGCGCCGCCGTGCCGTCATGTTCAGGCAGTTACACCATTAAAGTATTTCGAACTGCATTTCAGAAACAAAAAAATAGAAAGTCTTGACTCTCGCGCAACCGGTGAGTTTCGAACTCATCATCTCCTGTGACAAGTGCTTTAATCAACTAAGCCACGGCGCCGGCGTGCCGTCATTTTCAGGCAGTGACACCATTAAAGTACTTCGAACTGCATTTAAGAAACAAAAAAATAGAAAGTTTTGACTCTCGCGGCACCAGTGAGTTTCGAACTCATGATCTCCTGTGACAAGTGCTTTAACCATCTAAGCCACGGCGCCGGCGTGCCGTCATGTTCAGGGAGTGACACCATTAAAGTATTTCGAACTGCATTTAGGAAACAAAAAAATAGAAAGTCTTGGCTCTCGCGGCACCGGTGAGTTAAGAACTCATGATCTCCTGTGACAAGTGCTTTAATGAACTAAGCAACGGCGCCGGCGTGCCGTCATGTTCAGGCAGTGACACCAATAAAGTATTTCGAACTGCATTTAAGAAACAAAAAATAGAAAGTCTTGACTCTCGCGGCACCGTTGAGTTTCGAACTCACGATCTCATGTGACAAGTGCTTTAATCAACTAAGCCACGGCGCCGGCGTGCCGTCATGTTCAGGCAGTTACACCATTAAAGTACTTCGAACTGCATTTAAGAAACAAAAAAATTGAAAGTCTTGACTCTCACGGCACCGTTGAGTTTCGAACTCACGATCTCCTGTGACAAGTGCTTTATTCAACTAAGCCACGGCGCCGGCGTGCCGTCATGTTCAGGCAGTGACACCATTAAAGTATTCCGAACTGCATTTAACAAACACAAAAATAGAAAGTCTTGACTCTCGCGGCACTGGTGAGTTTCGAAGTCATGATCTCCTGTGACAAGCGCTCTAACCAACTAAACCACGGCGCTGGCGTGCCATCATGTTCAGGCAGTGACACCATTAAAGTATTTTGAACTGCATTTAACAAACACAAAAATAGAAAGTCTTGACTCTCGCGGCGCCGGTGAGTTTCGAACTCATGATCTCCTGTGACAAGTGCTTCAATCAACTGAACCACGGCGCTGGCGTGCCGTCATGTTCAGGCAGTGACATTTTTAGAAGTATTTCGAACTGTATTTAGGAAAAAAAATAGAAAGTCTTGACTCTCGCGGCACCGGTGAGTTTCGAACTCATGATCTCCTGTGACAAGTGCTTTAACCAACTAAGCCACGGCGCCGGCGTGCCGTCATGTTCAGGCAGTGACACCATTAAAGTATTCCGAACTGCATTTAACACACACAAAAATAGAAAGTCTTGACTCTCGCGGCACCGGTGAAGTTTCGAAGTCATGATCTCCTGTGACAAGCGCTTTAACCTACTAAATCGCGGCGCCGGCGTGCCGTCATGTTCAGGCAGTGACACCTTTAGAAGTATTTCGAACTGTATTTAAGAAAAAAAATAGAAAGTCTTGACTCTCGCGGCACCGGTGAGCTCCAAACTCATGATCTCATGTGACAAGTGCTTTTACCAACTAAGCCACGGCGCCGGCGTGCCGTCATGTCCAGGCAGTGACACCATTAAAGTATTTCGAACTGCATTTAACAAACACAAAAATAGAAAGTCTTGACTCTCGCGGCACTGGTGAGTTTCGAAGTCATGATCTCCTGTGACAAGCGCTTTAACCAACTAAACCACGGCGCCGGCGTGCCGTCATGTTCAGGAAGTGACACCTTTAGAAATATTTCGAACTGTATTGAAAAAAAAATAGAAAGTCTTGACTCTCGCGGCACCGGTGAGTTTCCAACTCATGATCTCCTGTGACAAGTGCTTTAATCAACTAAGCCACGGCGCCGGCGTGCCGTCATGTTCAGGCAGTGACACCATTAAAGTATTTCGAACTGCATTTAACAAACACAAAAATAGAAAGTCTTGACTCTCGCGGCACCGGTGAGTTTCCAACTCACGATCTCCTGTGACAAGTGCTTTAATCAACTGAACCACGGCGCTTGCGTGCCGTCATGTTCAGACAGTGACACCTTTAGAAGTATTTCGAACTGTATTTAAGAAAAAAATAGAAAGTCTTGACTCTCGCGGCACCGGTGAGCTTCGAACTCATGATCTCCTGTGACAAGTGCTTTAACCAACTAAGCCACGGCGCCGGCGTGCCGTCATGTTCAGGCAGTGACACCATTAAAGTATTCCGAACTGCATTTAACAAACACAAAAATAGAAAGTCTTGACTCTCGCGGCACCGGTGAGTTTCGAACTCATGATCTCCTGTGACAAGTGCTTTAACCAACTAAGCCACGGCGCCGGCGTGCCGTCATGTTCAGGCAGTGACACCATTAAAGTATTTCGAACTGCATTTAAGAAACAAAAAAATAGAAAGTCTTGACTCTCGCGGCACCGGTGAGTTTCGAACTCATGATCTCCTGTGACAAGTGCTTTAATCAACTAAGCCATGGCGCCGGCGTGCCGTCATGTTCAGGCAGTGACACCAATAAAGTATTTCGAGCTGCATTTAAGAAACAAAAAATAGAAAGTCTTGACTCTCGCGGCACCGTTGAGTTTCGAACTCACGATCTCATGTGACAAGTGCTTTAATCAACTAAGCCACGGCGCCGGCGTGCCGTCATGTTCAGGCAGTTACACCATTAAAGTATTTCGAACTGCATTTGAGAAACAAAAAAATGGAAAGTCTTGACTCTCGCGCAACCGGTGAGTTTCGAAGTCATGATCTCCTGCGACAAGCGCTTTAACCAACTAAACCACGGCACTGGCGTGCCGTCATGTTCAGACAGTGACACCTTAGAAGTATTTCGAACTGCATTTAAGAAACAAAAATTAGAAAGTCTTCACTCTCGCGGCCCCAGTGAGTTTCGAAGTCATGATCTCCTGTGACAGGCGCTTTAACCAACTAAGCCACGGCGCCGGCATGCCGTCATGTTTAGGCAGTGACACCATTAAAGTATTTCGAACTGTATTTAAGAAACAAAAAGTAGAAAGTCTTGACTCTCGCGGCACCGGTGAGTTTCGAACTCATGATCTCCTGTGACAAGTGCATTATTCAAGTAAGCCACGGCACCGGCGTGCCGTCATGTTCAGGCAGTGACACGATTAGAAGTATTTCGAACTGTATTTAAGAAACAAAAAATAGAAAGTCTTGACCCTCGCGGCACCGGTGAGTTTCTAACTCATGATCTCCTGTGACAAGTGCTTTAATCAACTAAGCCACGGCGCCGGCGGGCCGCCATGTTCAGGCAGTGACACTATTAAAGTATTTCGAACTGTATTTAAGAAACAAAAAAATAGAAAGTCTTGACTCTCGCGGCACCGGTGAGTTTCGAGCTCATGATCTCCTGTGACAAGTGCTTTAATCAAGTAAGCAACGGCGCCGGCGTGCCATCATGTTCAGGTAGTGACACCATTAGAAGTATTTCGAACTGCATTTAAGAAACAAAAAAATAGAAAGTCTTGACTCTCGCGGCACCGGTGAGTTTCGAACTCAAGATCTCGTGTGACAAGTGCTTTATCAAGTAAGCCACGGCGCCGGCGGGCTGTCATGTTCAGGCAGTTACAACATTAAAGCATTTCGATCTGCATTTAAGAAACAAAAAATAGAAAGTCTTGACTCTCGCGGCACCGATAAGTTTCGAACTCATGAGTTCCTGTGACAAGTGCTTTAACCAACTAAGCCACGGCGCCGGCGTGCCGTCATGTTCAGGCAGTGACACCATTAAAGTATTTCGAACTGCATTTAACAAACACAAAAATAGAAAGTCTTGACTCTCGCGGCACCGGTGAGTTTCGAACTCATGATCTCCTGTGACAAGTGCTTTAACCAACTAAGCCACGGCGCCGGCGTGCCGTCATGTTCAGGCAGTGACACCAATAAAGTATTTCGAACTGCATTTAGGAAACAAAAAATAGAAAGTCTTGGCTCTCGCGGCACCAGTGAGTTAAGAACTCATGATCTCCTGTGACAAGTGCTTTAATGAACTAAGCCACGGCGCCGGCGTGCCGTCATGTTCAGGCAGTGACACCAATAAAGTATTTCGAACTGCACTTAAGAAACAAAAAATAGAAAGTCTTGACTCTCGCGGCACCGTTGAGTTTCGAACTCACGATCTCATGTGACAAGTGCTTTAATCAACTAAGCCACGACGCCGGCGTGCCGTCATGTTCAGGCAGTTACACCATTAAAGTATTTCGAACTGCATTTAAGAAACAAAAAAATAGAAAGTCTTGACTCTCGCGCAACCGGTGAGTTTCGAACTCATGATCTCCTGTGACAAGTGCTTTAATCAACTAAGCCACGGCGCCGGCGTGCCGTCATGTTCAGGCAGTGACACCATTAAAGTACTTCGAACTGCATTTAGGAAACAAAAAAATTGAAAGTCTTGACTCTCACGGCACCGTTGAGTTTCGAACTCACGATCTCCTGTGACAAGTGCTTTATTCAACTAAGACACGGCGCCGGCGTGCCGTCATGTTCAGGCAGTGACACCATTAAAGTATTCCGAACTGCATTTAACAAACACAAAAATAGAAAGTCTTGACTCTCGCGGCACCGGTGAGTTTCGAAGTCATGATCTCCTGTGACAAGCGCTCTAACCAACTAAACCACGGCGCTGGCGTGCCGTCATGTTCAGGCAGTGACACCATTAAAGTATTTTGAACTGCATTTAACAAACACAAAAATAGAAAGTCTTGACTCTCGCGGCACCGGTGAGCTCCGAACTCATGATCTCATGTGACAAGTGCTTTAACCAACTAAGGCACGGCGCCGGCGTGCCGTCATGTTCAGGCAGTGACACCCTTAAAGTATTTCGAACTGCATTTAACAAACACAAAAATAGAAAGTATTGACTCTCGCAGAACTGGTGAGTTTCGAAGTCATTATCTCCTGTGACAAGCGCTTTAACCAACTAAACCACGGCGCCGGCGTGCCGTCATGTTCAGGAAGTGACACCTTTAGAAGTATTTCGAACTGTATTGAAGAAAAAAAAATAGAAAGTCTTGACTCTCGCGGCACCGGTGAGTTTCCAACTCATGATCTCCTGTGACAAGTGCTTTAATCAACTAAGCCACGGCACCGGCGTGCCGTCATGTTCAGACAGTGACACCATTAAAGTATTTCAAACTGCATTTAACAAACACAAAAATAGAAAGTCTTGACTCTCGCGGCACCGGTGAGTTTCCAACTCACGATCTCCTGTGACAAGTGCTTTAATCAACTGAACCACGGCGCTTGCGTGCCGTCATGTTCAGACAGTGACACCTTTAGAAGTATTTCGAACTGTATTTAAGAAAAAAATAGAAAGTCTTGACTCTCGCGGCACCGGTGAGCTTCGAACTCATGATCTCCTGTGACAAGTGCTTTAACCAACTAAGCCACGGCGCCGGCGTGCCGTCATGTTCAGGCTATGAGGCCATTAAAGTATTTCGAACTGCATTTAACAAACACAAAAATAGAAAGTCTTGACTCTCGCGGCACCGGTGAGTTTCGAACTCATGATCTCCTGTGACAAGTGCTTTAACCAACTAAGCCACGGCGCCGGCGTGCCGTCATGTTCAGGCAGTGACACCATTAAAGTATTTCGAACTGCATTTAAGAAACAAAAAAATAGAAAGTCTTGACTCTCGCGGCACCGGTGAGTTTCGAACTCATGATCTCCTGTGACAAGTGCTTTAATCAACTAAGCCATGGCGCCGGCGTGCCGTCATGTTCAGGCAGTGACACCAATAAAGTATTTCGAGCTGCATTTAAGAAACAAAAAATAGAAAGTCTTGACTCTCGCGGCACCGTTGAGTTTCGAACTCACGATCTCATGTGACAAGTGCTTTAATCAACTAAGCCACGGCGCCGGCGTGCCGTCATGTTCAGGCAGTTACACCATTAAAGTATTTCGAACTGCATTTGAGAAACAAAAAAATGGAAAGTCTTGACTCTCGCGCAACCGGTGAGTTTCGAAGTCATGATCTCCTGCGACAAGCGCTTTAACCAACTAAACCACGGCACTGGCGTGCCGTCATGTTCAGACAGTGACACCTTAGAAGTATTTCGAACTGCATTTAAGAAACAAAAATTAGAAAGTCTTCACTCTCGCGGCCCCAGTGAGTTTCGAAGTCATGATCTCCTGTGACAGGCGCTTTAACCAACTAAGCCACGGCGCCGGCATGCCGTCATGTTTAGGCAGTGACACCATTAAAGTATTTCGAACTGTATTTAAGAAACAAAAAGTAGAAAGTCTTGACTCTCGCGGCACCGGTGAGTTTCGAACTCATGATCTCCTGTGACAAGTGCTTTATTCAAGTAAGCCACGGCACCGGCGTGCCGTCATGTTCAGGCAGTGACACGATTAGAAGTATTTCGAACTGTATTTAAGAAACAAAAAATAGAAAGTCTTGACCCTCGCGGCACCGGTGAGTTTCTAACTCATGATCTCCTGTGACAAGTGCTTTAATCAACTAAGCCACGGCGCCGGCGGGCCGCCATGTTCAGGCAGTGACACTATTAAAGTATTTCGAACTGTATTTAAGAAACAAAAAAATAGAAAGTCTTGACTCTCGCGGCACCGGTGAGTTTCGAGCTCATGATCTCCTGTGACAAGTGCTTTAATCAAGTAAGCAACGGCGCCGGCGTGCCATCATGTTCAGGTAGTGACACCATTAGAAGTATTTCGAACTGCATTTAAGAAACAAAAAAATAGAAAGTCTTGACTCTCGCGGCACCGGTGAGTTTCGAACTCAAGATCTCGTGTGACAAGTGCTTTATCAAGTAAGCCACGGCGCCGGCGGGCTGTCATGTTCAGGCAGTTACAACATTAAAGCATTTCGATCTGCATTTAGGAAACAAAAAATAGAAAGTCTTGACTCTCGCGGCACCGATAAGTTTCGAACTCATGAGTTCCTGTGACAAGTGCTTTAACCAACTAAGCCACGGCGCCGGCGTGCCGTCATGTTCAGGCAGTGACACCATTAAAGTATTTCGAACTGCATTTAACAAACACAAAAATAGAAAGTCTTGACTCTCGCGGCACCGGTGAGTTTCGAACTCATGATCTCCTGTGACAAGTGCTTTAACCAACTAAGCCACGGCGCCGGCGTGCCGTCATGTTCAGGCAGTGACACCAATAAAGTATTTCGAACTGCATTTAGGAAACAAAAAATAGAAAGTCTTGGCTCTCGCGGCACCAGTGAGTTAAGAACTCATGATCTCCTGTGACAAGTGCTTTAATGAACTAAGCCACGGCGCCGGCGTGCCGTCATGTTCAGGCAGTGACACCAATAAAGTATTTCGAACTGCACTTAAGAAACAAAAAATAGAAAGTCTTGACTCTCGCGGCACCGTTGAGTTTCGAACTCACGATCTCATGTGACAAGTGCTTTAATCAACTAAGCCACGGCGCCGGCGTGCCGTCATGTTCAGGCAGTTACACCATTAAAGTATTTCGAACTGCATTTAAGAAACAAAAAAATAGAAAGTCTTGACTCTCGCGCAACCGGTGAGTTTCGAACTCATGATCTCCTGTGACAAGTGCTTTAATCAACTAAGCCACGGCGCCGGCGTGCCGTCATGTTCAGGCAGTGACACCATTAAAGTACTTCGAACTGCATTTAGGAAACAAAAAAATTGAAAGTCTTGACTCTCACGGCACCGTTGAGTTTCGAACTCACGATCTTCTTGACAAGTGCTTTACTCAACTAAGCCACGGCGCCGGCGTGCCGTCATGTTCAGGCAGTGACACCATTAAAGTATTTTGAACTGCAATTAACAAACACAAAAATAGAAAGTCTTGACTCTTGCGGCGCCTGTGAGTTTCGAACTCATGATCTCCTGTGTCAAGTGCTTTAATCAACTGAACCACGGCGCCGGCGTGCCGTCATGTTCAGGCAGTGACACCTTTAGAAGTATTTCGAACTGCATTTAAGAAACAAAAATTAGAAAGTCTTCACTCTCGCGGCACCGGTGAGTTTCGAACTCATGATCTCCTGTGACAAGCGCTTTAACCAACTAAGCCACGGCGCCGGCGTGCCGTCATGTTCAGGCAGTGACACCATTAAAGTATTTCGAACTGCATTTAACACACACAAAAATAGAAAGTCTTGACTCCCGAGGCACTGGTGAGATTCGAACTCATGATCCGCCATTTACTAGACAGGCGCTTTGACCAACTAAGCCATGGCGCCGGGCTTTCGTCATGTTCAGGCTGCGACACCATTGGAAGTATTTTGAGCTATATTTTAAAAACAAAATATAGAGAGACGTTGGTCTTGACTCTCGCGGCACCGGTGAGTTTCGAAGTAATGATCTCCTGTGAAAAGCGCTTTAACCAGCTAAGCCACGGCGCCGGCATGCCGTCATGTTTAGGCAGTGACACCATTAAAGTATTTCAAACTGTATTTAAGAAATAAAAAAGTAGAAAATATTGACTCTCGCGGCACCGGTGAGTTTCGAACTCATGATCTCCTGTGACAAGTGCTTTAATCAAGTAAGCCACGGCGCCGGCGTGCCGTCATGTTCAGGCAGTGACACCATTAGAAGTATTTCGAACTGTATTTAGGAAACAAAAAATAGAAAGTCTTCATTCTCGCGGCGCCGGTGAGTTTCGAACTCATGATCTCTTGTGACAAGTGCTTTAATCAACTAAGCCACGGCGCCGGCGGGCCGCCATGTTCAGGCAGTGACACTATTAAAGTATTTCGAACTGTATTTAAGAAACAAAAAAATAGAAAGTCTTGACTCTCGCGGCACCGGTGAGTTTCGAGCTCATTATCTCCTTTGACAAGTGCTTTAATAAAGTAAGCCACGGCGCCAGCGCGCCGTCATGTTCAGGCAGTGACACCATTAAAGCATTTCGAACTGCATTTAAGAAACAAAAAATAGAAAGTCTTGACTCTCGCGGTACCGATGAGTTTCGAACTCATGATCTCCTGTGACAAGTGCTTTAACCAACTAAGCCACGGCGCCGGTGTGCCGTCATGTTCAGGCAGTGACACCATTAAAGTATTTCGAACTGCATTTAACAAACACAAAAATAGAAAGTCTTGACTCTCGCGGCAACGGTGAGTTTCGAACTCATGATCTCCTGTGACAAGTGTTTTAACCAACTAAGCCACGGCGCCGGCGTGCCGTCATGTTCAGGCAGTGACACCATTAAAGTATTTCGAACTGCATTTAAGAAACAAAAAATAGAAAGTCTTGACTCTCGCGGCACCGGTGAGTTTCGAACTCATGATCTCCTGTGACAAGTGCTTTAATCAACTAAGCCACGGCGCCGGCGTGATGTCATGTTCAGGCAGTGACACCATTAAAGTATTTCGAACTGCATTTAAGAAACAAAAAATAGAAAGTCTTGACTTTCACGGCACCGTTGAGTTTCGAACTCACGATCTCATGTGACAAGTGCTTTAATCAACTAAGCCACGGCGCCGCCGTGACGTCATGTTCAGGCAGTTACACCATTAAAGTATTTCGAACTGCATTTAAGAAACAAAAAAATAGAAAGTCTTGACTCTCGCGCAACCGGTGAGTTTCGAACTCATCATCTCCTGTGACAAGTGCTTTAATCAACTAAGCCACGGCGCCGGCGTGCCGTCATTTTCAGGCAGTGACACCATTAAAGTACTTCGAACTGCATTTAAGAAACAAAAAAATAGAAAGTCTTGACTCTCGCGGCACCGGTGAATTTCGAAGTCATGATCTCCTGTGAGAAGCGCTATAACCAACTAAACCACGGCGCCGGCGTGCCGTCATGTTCAGGCAGTGACACCATTAAAGTATTTTGAACTGCATTTAACAAACACAAAAATAGAAAGTCTTGACTCTCGCGGCGCCGGTGAGTTTCGAACTCATGATCTCCTGTGACAAGTGCTTTAATGAACTAAGCCACGGCGCCGGCGTGCCGTCATGTTCAGGCAGTGACACAAATAAAGTATTTCGAACTGCATTTAAGAAACAAAAAATAGAAAGTCTTGACTCTCGCGGCACCGTTGAGTTTCGAACTCACGATCTCATGTGACAAGTGCTTTAATCAACTAAGCCACGGCGCCAGCGTGCCGTCATGTTCAGGCAGTTACACCATAAAAGTATTTCGAACTGCATTTAAGAAACAAAAAAATTGTAAGTCTTGACTCTCACGGCACCGTTGAGTTTCGAACTCACGATCTCCTGTGACAAGTGCTTTATTCAACTAAGCCACGGCGCCGGCGTGCCGTCATGTTCAGGCAGTGACACCATTAAAGTATTCCGAACTGCATTTAACAAACACAAAAATAGAAAGCCTTGACTCTCGCGGCACCGGTGAGTTTCGAAGTCATGATCTCCTGTGACAAGCGCTCTAACCAACTTAACCACGGCGCTGGCGTGCCGTCATGTTCAGGCAGTGACACCATTAAAGTATTTTGAACTGCATTTAACAAACACAAAAATAGAAAGTCTTGACTCTCGCGGCGCCGGTGAGTTTCGAACTCATGATCTCCTGTGACAAGTGCTTTAATCAACTGAACCACGGCGCTGGCGTGCCGTCATGTTCAGGCAGTGACATTTTTAGAGGTATTTCGAACTGTATTTAGGAAAAAAATAGAAAGTTTTGACTCTCGCGGCACCGGTGAGTTTCGAACTCATGATCTCCTGTGACAAGTGCTTTAACCAACTAAGCCACGGCGCCGGCGTGCCGTCGTGTTCAGGCAGTGACACCATTAAAGTATTTCGAACTGCATTTAACAAACACAAAAATAGAAAGTCTTGACCCTCGCGGCACCGGTGAAGTTTCGAAGTCATGATCTCCTGTGACAAGCGCTTTAACCTACTAAATCGCGGCGCCGGCGTGCCGTCATGTTCAGGCAGTGACACCTTTAGAAGTATTTCGAACTGTATTTAAGAAAAAAAATAGAAAGTCTTGACTCTCGAGGCACCAGTGAGCTCCGAACTCATGATCTTATGTGACAAGTGCTTTAACCAACTAAGCCACGGCGCCGGCGTGCCGTCATGTTCAGGCAGTGACACCATTAAAGTATTTCGAACTGCATTTAACAAACACAAAAATAGAAAGTCTTGACTCTCGCGGCACCGGTGAGTTTCGAACTCACGATCTCCTGTGACAAGTGCTTTAATCAACTGAACCACGGCGCTGGCGTGCCGTCATGTTCAGGCAGTGACACCTTTAGAAGTATTTCAAACTGTATTTAAGAAAAAAAAGAAAGTCTTGACTCTCGCGGCTCCGGTGTGTTTCGAACTCATGATCTCCTGTGACAAGTGCTTTAACCAACTAAGCCACGGCGCCGGCGTGCCGTCATGTTCAGGCAGTGACACCATTAAAGTATTTCGAACTGCATTTAACAAACACAAAAATAGAAAGTCTTGACTCTCGCGGCACCGGTGAGTTTCGAACTCATGATCTCCTGTGACAAGTGCTTTAACCAACTAAGCCACGGCGCCGGCGTGCCGTCATGTTCAGGCAGTGACACCAATAAAGTATTTCGAACTGCATTTAGGAAACAAAAAATAGAAAGTCTTGGCTCTCGCGGCACCGGTGAGTTAAGAACTCATGATCTCCTGTGACAAGTGCTTTAATGAACTAAGCCACGGCGCCGGCGTGCCGTCATGTTCAGGCAGTGACACCAATAAAGTATTTCGAACTGCACTTAAGAAACAAAAAATAGAAAGTCTTGACTCTCGCGGCACCGTTGAGTTTCGAACTCACGATCTCATGTGACAAGTGCTTTAATCAACTAAGCCACGGCGCCGGCGTGCCGTCATGTTCAGGCAGTTACACCATTAAAGTATTTCGAACTGCATTTAAGACACAAAAAAATAGAAAGTCTTGACTCTCGCGCAACCGGTGAGTTTCGAACTCATGATCTCCTGTGACAAGTGCTTTAATCAACTAAGCCACGGCGCCGGCGTGCCGTCATGTTCAGGCAGTGACACCATTAAAGTACTTCAAACTGCATTTAAGAAACAAAAAAATTGTAAGTCTTGACTCTCACGGCACCGTTGAGTTTCGAACTCACGATCTTCTTGACAAGTGCTTTACTCAACTAAGCCACGGCGCCGGCGTGCCGTCATGTTCAGGCAGTGACACCATTAAAGTATTTTGAACTGCATTTAACAAACACAAAAATAGAAAGTCTTGACTCTCGCGGCGCCTGTGAGTTTCGAACTCATGATCTCCTGTGACAAGTGCTTTAATCAACTGAACCACTGCGCCGGCGTGCCGTCATGTTCAGGCAGTGACACCTTTAGAAGTATTTCGAACTGCATTTAAGAAACAAAAATTAGAAAGTCTTCACTCTCGCGGCACCGGTGAGTTTCGAACTCATGATCTCCTGTGACAAGCGCTTTAACCAACTAAGCCACGGCGCCGGCGTGCCGTCATGTTCAGGCAGTGACACCATTAAAGTATTTCGAACTGCATTTAACACACACAAAAATAGAAAGTCTTGACTCCCGAGGCACTGGTGAGATTCGAACTCATGATCCGCCATTTACTAGACAGGCGCTTTGACCAACTAAGCCATGGCGCCGGGCTTTCGTCATGTTCAGGCTGCGACACCATTGGAAGTATTTTGAGCTATATTTTAAAAACAAAATTTAGAGAGACGTTGGTCTTGACTCTCGCGGCACCGGTGAGTTTCGAAGTCATGATCTCCTGTGAAAAGCGCTTTAACCAGCTAAGCCACGGCGCCGGCATGCCGTCATGTTTAGGCAGTGACACCATTAAAGTATTTCAAACTGTATTTAAGAAATAAAAAAGTAGAAAATATTGACTCTCGCGGCACCGGTGAGTTTCGAACTCATGATCTCCTGTGACAAGTGCTTTAATCAAGTAAGCCACGGCGCCGGCGTGCCGTCATGTTCAGGCAGTGACACCAATAAAGTATTTCGAACTGCATTTAACAAACACAAAAATAGAAAGTCTTGACTCTCGCGGCAACGGTGAGTTTCGAACTCATGATCTCCTGTGACAAGTGCTTTAACCAACTAAGCCACGGCGCCGGCGTGCCGTCATGTTCAGGCAGTGACACCATTAAAGTATTTCGAACTGCATTTAAGAAACAAAAAATAGAAAGTCTTGACTCTCGCGGCACCGGTGAGTTTCGAACTCATGATCTCCTGTGACAAGTGCTTTAATCAACTAAGCCACGGCGCCGGCGTGATGTCATGTTCAGGCAGTGACACCATTAAAGTATTTCGAACTGCATTTAAGAAACAAAAAATAGAAAGTCTTGACTCTCACGGCACCGTTGAGTTTCGAACTCACGATCTCATGTGACAAGTGCTTTAATAAACTAAGCCACGGCGCCGCCGTGCCGTCATGTTCAGGCAGTTACACCATTAAAGTATTTCGAACTGCATTTAAGAAACAAAAAAATAGAAAGTCTTGACTCTCGCGCAACCGGTGAGTTTCGAACTCATCATCTCCTGTGACAAGTGCTTTAATCAACTAAGCCACGGCGCTGGCGTGCCGTCATTTTCAGGCAGTGACACCATTAAAGTACTTCGAACTGCATTTAAGAAACAAAAAAATAGAAAGTCTTGACTCTCGCGGCACCGGTGAATTTCGAAGTCATGATCTCCTGTGAGAAGCGCTATAACCAACTAAACCACGGCGCCGGCGTGCCGTCATGTTTAGGCAGTGACACCATTAAAGTATTTCGAACTGCATTTAACAAACACAAAAATTGAAAGTCTTCATTCTCGCGGCGCCGGTGAGTTTCGAACTCATGATCTCTTGTGACAAGTGCTTTAATGAACTAAGCCACGGCGCCGGCGTGCCGTCATGTTCAGGCAGTGACCCAAATAAAGTATTTCGAACTGCATTTAAGAAACAAAAAATAGAAAGTCTTGACTCTCGCGGCACCGTTGAGTTTCGAACTCACGATCTCATGTGACAAGTGCTTTAATCAACTAAGCCAAGGCGCCAGCGTGCCGTCATGTTCAGGCAGTTACACCATAAAAGTAATTCGAACTGCATTTAAGAAACAAAAAAATTGAAAGTCTTGACTCTCACGGCACCGTTGAGTTTCGAACTCACGATCTCCTGTGACAAGTGCTTTATTCAACTAAGCCACGGCACCGGCGTGCCGTCATGTTCAGGCAGTGACACCATTAAAGTATTCCGAACTGCATTTAACAAACACAAAAATAGAAAGCCTTGACTCTCGCGGCACCGGTGAGTTTCGAAGTCATGATCTCCTGTGACAAGCGCTCTAACCAACTAAACCACGGCGCTGGCGTGCCGTCATGTTCAGGCAGTGACACCATTAAAGTATTTTGAACTGCATTTAACAAACACAAAAATAGAAAGTCTTGACTCTCGCGGCGCCGGTGAGTTTCGAACTCATGATCTCCTGTGACAAGTGCTTTAATCAACTGAACCACGGCGCTGGCGTGCCGTCATGTTCAGGCAGTGACATTTTTAGAGGTATTTCGAACTGTATTTAGGAAAAAAAATAGAAAGTTTTGACTCTCGCGGCACCGGTGAGTTTCGAACTCATGATCTCCTGTGACAAGTGCTTTAACCAACTAAGCCACGGCGCCGGCGTGCCGTCGTGTTCAGGCAGTGACACCATTAAAATATTTCGAACTGCATTTAACAAACACAAAAATAGAAAGTCTTGACTCTCGCGGCACCGGTGAAGTTTCGAAGTCATGATCTCCTGTGACAAGCGCTTTAACCTACTAAATCGCGGCGCCGGTGTGCCGTCATGTTCAGGCAGTGACACCTTTAGAAGTATTTCGAACTGTATTTAAGAAAAAAAAATAGAAAGTCTTGACTCTCGCGGCACCAGTGAGCTCCGAACTCATGATCTCATGTGACAAGTGCTTTAACCAACTAAGCCACGGCGCCGGCGTGCCGTCATGTTCAGGCAGTGACACCATTAAAGTATTTCGAACTGCATTTAACAAACACAAAAATAGAAAGTCTTGACTCTCGCGGCACCGGTGAGTTTCGAACTCACGATCTCCTGTGACAAGTGCTTTAATCAACTGAACCACGGCGCTGGCGTGCCGTCATGTTCAGGCAGTGACACCTTTAGAAGTATTTCGAACTGTATTTAAGAAAAAAAAGAAAGTCTTGACTCTCGCGGCACCGGTGTGTTTCGAACTCATGATCTCCTGTGACAAGTGCTTTAACCAACTAAGCCACGGCGCCGGCGTTCCGTCATGTTCAGGCAGTGACACCATTGAAGTATTTCGAACTGCATTTAAGAAACAAAAAAATAAGAAGTCTTGACTCTCGCAGCACCGGTGAGATTCAAAGTCATGATCTCCTGTGACAAGCGCTTTAACCAACTAAACCACGGCGCCGGCGTGCCGTCATGTTCAGGCAATGACACCTTTAGAAGTATATCGAACTGCATTTAAGAAACAAAAATTAGAAAGTCTTCACTCTCGCGGCGCCAGTGAGTTTCGAAGTCATGAACTCCTGTGACAGGCGCTTTAACCAACTAGGCCACGGCGCCGGCGTGCCGTCATGTTTAGGCAGTGACACCATTAAAGTATTTCGAAATGCATTTAACAAACACAAAAATTGAAAGTCTTGACTCCCGAGGCACTGGTGAGATTCGAACTCATGATCCGCCATTTACTAGACAGGCGCTTTGACCAACTAAGCCATGGCGCCGGGCTTTCGTCATGTTCAGGCTGCGACACCATTGGAAGTATTTTGAGCTATATTTTAAAAACAAAATATAGAGAGACGTTGGTCTTGACTCTCGCGGCACCGGTGAAGTTTCGAAGTCATGATCTCCTGTGACAAGCGCTTTAACCAACTAAACCACGGCGCCGGCGTGCCGTCATGTTCAGGCAATGACACCTTTAGAAGTATATCGAACTGCATTTAAGAAACAAAAATTAGAAAGTCTTCACTCTCGCGGCGCCAGTGAGTTTCGAAGTCATGAACTCCTGTGACAGGCGCTTTAACCAACTAGGCCACGGCGCCGGCGTGCCGTCATGTTTAGGCAGTGACACCATTAAAGTATTTCGAACTGCATTTAACAAACACAAAAATTGAAAGTCTTCATTCTCGCGGCGCCGGTGAGTTTCGAACTCATGATCTCTTGTGACAAGTGCTTTAATCAACTAAACCACGGCGCCGGCGGGCCGCCATGTTCAGGCAGTGACACTATTAAAGTATTTCGAACTGTATTTAAGAAACAAAAAATAGAAAGTCTTGACTCTCGCGGCACCGGTGAGTTTCGAGCTCATGATCTCCTGTGACAAGTGCTTTAATCAAGTAAGCCACGGCGCCAGCGGGCTGTCATGTTCAGGCAGTGACACCATTAAAGCATTTCGAACTGCATTTAAGAAACAAAAAATAGAAAGTCTTGACTCTCGCGGTACCGATGAGTTTCGAACTCATGATCTCCTGTGACAAGTGCTTTAATCAACTAAGCCACGGCGCCGGCGTGCCGTCATGTTCAGGCAGTGACACCTTTAAAAGTATTTCGAACTGTATTTAAGAAAAAAAATAGAAAGTCTTGACTCTCGCGGCACCGGTGAGTTTCGAACTCATGATCTCCTGTGACAAGTGCTTTAACCAACTAAGCCGCGGCGCCGGCGTGCCGTCATGTTCAGGCAGTGACACCATTAAAGTATTTCGAACTGCATTTAAGAAACAAAAAATAGAAAGTCTTGACTCTCGCGGCACCGTTGAGTTTCGAACTCATGATCTCCTGTGACAAGTGCTTTAATCAAATAAGCCACGGCGCCGGCGTGATGTCATGTTCAGGCAGTGACACCATTAAAGTATTTCGAACTGCATTTAAGAAACAAAAAATAGAAAGTCTTGACTCTCGCGGCACCGTTGAGTTTCGAACTCACGATCTCATGTGACAAGTGCTTTAATCAACTAAACCACGGCGCCACCGTGCCGTCATGTTCAGGCAGTTACACCATTAAAGTATTTCGAACTGCATTTAAGAAACAAAAAAATAGAAAGTCTTGACTCTCGCGCAACCGGTGAGTTTCGAACTCATCATCTCCTGTGACAAGTGCTTTAATCAACTAAGCCACGGCGCCGGCGTGCCGTCATTTTCAGGCAGTGACACAATTAAAGTACTTCGAACTGCATTTAACAAACACAAAAATAGATAGTCTTGACTCTCGCGGCGCCGGTGAGTTTCGAACTCATGATCTCCTGTGACAAGTGCTTTATTCAACTGAACCACGGCGCTGACGTGCCGACATGTTCAGGCAATGACACCATTAAAGTATTTCGAACTGCATTTAACAAACACAAAAATAGAAAGTCTTGACTTTCGCGGCACCGGTGAGTTTCGAAGTCATGATCTCCTGTGACAAGCGCTTTAACCAACTAAATCACGGCGCCGGCGTGCCGTCATGTTCAGGCAGTGACACCATAAAAGTATTTCGAACTGCATTTAACAAACACAAAAATATAAAGTCTTGACTCTCGCGGCACCGTTGAGTTTCGAACTCACGATCTCCTGTGACAAGTGCTTTAATCAACTGAACCACGGCGCTGGCGTGCCGTCATGTTCAGGCAGTGACACCTTTAGAAGTATTTCGAACTGTATTTAAGAAAAAAAATAGAAAGTCTTGACTCTCGCGGTACCGGTGTGTTTCGAAAACATGATCTCCTGTGACAAGTGCTTTAATCAACTAAGCCACGGCGCCGGCGTGCCGTCATGTTCAGGCAGTGACACCTTTAAAAGTATTTCGAACTGTATTTAAGAAAAAAAATAGAAAGTCTTGACTCTCGCGGCACCGGTGAGTTTCGAAGTCATGATCTCCTGTGACAAGCCCTTTAACCAACTGAACCACGGCGCCGGCGTGCCGTCATGTTCAGGCAGTGACACCTTTAGAAGTATTTCGAACTGTATTTAAGAAAAAAATAGAAAGTCTTGACTCTCGCGGCACCGGTGAGTTTCGAAGTCATGATCTCCTGAGACAAGCGCTTTAACCAACTAAACCACGGCACCGGCGTGCCGTCAAGTTCAGACAGTGACACCTTAGAAGTATTTCGAACTGCATTTAAGAAACAAAAATTAGAAAGTCTTCGCTCTCGCCGCGCCAGTGAGTTTCGAAGTCGTGATCTCCTGTGACAGGCGCTTTAACCAACTAAGCCACGGCGCCGGCATGCCGTCATGTTTAGGCAGTGACACTATTAAAGTATTTCGAACTGTATTTAAGAAACAAATAAGTAGAAAATCTTGACTCTCGCGGCACCGGTGAGTTTCGAACTCATGATCTCCTGTGACAAGTGCTTTAATCAAGTAAGCCACGGCGCCGGCGTGCCGTCATGTTCAGGCAGTGACACCATTAGAAGTATTTCGAACTGTATTTAAGAAACAAAAAATAGAAAGTCTTGACTCTCGCGGCACCGGTGAGTTTCGAACTCATGATCTCCTGTGACAAGTGCTTTAATCAAGTAAGCCACGGCGCCGGCGTGCCGTCATGTTCAGGCAGTGACACCTTTAAGTATTTCGAACTGTAATTAAGAAACAAAAAAATAGAAAGTCTTCACTCTCGCGGCACCGGTGAGTTTCAAGCTCATGATCTCCTGTGACAAGTGCTCTAATCAAGTAACCACGGCGCCGGCGTGCCGTCATGTTCAGGCAGTGACACCATTAGAAGTATTTCGAACTGCATTTAAGAAACAAAGAAAATAGAAAGTCTTGACTCTCGCGGCACTGGTGAGTTTCGAACTCGTGATCTCCTGTGACAAGTGCTTTAATCAAGTAAGCCACGGCGCCGGCGGGCCGTCATGTTCAGGCAGTGACACCATTAAAGCATTTCGAACTGCATATAAGAAACAAAAAATAGAAAATCTTGACTCTCGCGGCACCGATGAGTTTCGAACTCATGATCTCCTGTGACAAGTGCTTTAATCAAGTAAGCCACGGCGCCGGCGTGCCGTCATGTTCAGGCAGTGACACCATTAAAGTATTTCGAACTGCATTTAAGAAACAAAAAAATAGAAAGTCTTGACTCTCGCGGCATCGGTGAGTTTCGAACTCATGATCTCCTGTGAAAGTGCTTTAATCAACTAAGCCACGGCGCCGGCGTGCCGTCATGTTCAGGCAGTGACACATTAAAGTATTTCAAACTGCATTTAGGAAACAAAAAATAGAAAGTCTTGACTCTCGCGGCAACGTTGAGTTTCGAACTCATGATCTCATGTGACAAGTGCTTTAATCAACTAAGCCACGGCGCCGGCGTGCCGTCATGTTCAGGCAGTTACACCATTAAAGTATTTCGAACTGCATTTACGAAACAAAAAATAGAAAGTCTTGACTCTCGCGCAACCGGTGAGTTTCGAACTCATGATCTCCTGTGACAAGTGCTTTAATCAACTAAGCCACGGCGCCGGCGTGCCGTCATGTTCAGGCAGTGACACCATTAAAGTATTTCGAACTGCATTTAACAAACACAAAAATAGAAAGTCTTGACTCCCGAGGCACTGGTAAGATTCGAACTCATGATCCGCCGTTTACTAGACAGGCGCTTTGACCAACTAAGCCATGGCGCCGGGCTTTCGTCATGTTCAGGCTGCGACACCATTAGAAGTATTTTGAGCTATATTTCAAAAACAAAATATAGAGAGACGTTGGTCTTGACTCTCGCGGCACCGGTGAGTTTCGAAGTCATGATCTCCTGTGACAAGCGCTTTAACCAACTAAACCACGGCGCCGGCGTGCCGTCTTGTTCAGGCAGTGACACCATTAAAGTATTTTGAACTGCATTTAACAAACACAAAAATAGAAAGTCTTGACTCTCGCGGCGCCGGTGAGTTTCGAACTCATGATCTCCTGTGACAAGTGCTTTAATCAACTGAACCACGGCGCTGGCGTGCCGTCATGTTCAGACAGTGACACCTTTAGAAGTATTTCGAACTGTATTTAAGAAAAAAATAGAAAGTCTTGACTCTCGCGGCACCGGTGAGTTTCGAACTCATGATCTCCTGTGACAAGTGCTTTAACCAACTAAGCCACGGCGCCGGCGTGCCGTCATGTTCAGGCAGTGACACCATTAAAGTATTTCGAACTGCATTTACCAACACAAAAATAGAAAGTCTTGACTCTCGCGGCACCGGTGAGTTTCGAAGTCATGATCTCCTGTGACAAGCCCTTTAACCAACTGAACCACGGCACCGGCGCGCCGTCATGTTCAGGCAGTGACACCATTAAAGTATTTCGAACTGCATTTAACAAACACAAAAATAGAAAGTCTTGACTCTCGCGGCACCGGTGAGTTTCGAACTCATGATCTCCTGTGACAAGTGCTTTAACCAACTAAGCCGCGGCGCCGGCGTGCCGTCATGTTCAGGCAGTGACACCATTAAAGTATTTCGAACTGCATTTAAGAAACAAAAAATAGAAAGTCTTGACTCTCGCGGCACCGGTGAGTTTCGAACTCATGATCTCCTGTGACAAGTGCTTTAATCAACTAAGCCACGGCGCCGGCGTGATGTCATGTTCAGGCAGTGACACCATTAAAGTATTTCGAACTGCATTTAAGAAACAAAAAATAGAAAGTCTTGACTCTCGCGGCACCGTTGAGTTTCGAACTCACGATCTCATGTGACAAGTGCTTTAATCAACTAAGCCACGGCGCCGCCGTGCCGTCATGTTCAGGCAGTTACACCATTAAAGTATTTCGAACTGCATTTAAGAAACAAAAAATAGAAAGTCTTGACTCTCGCGCAACCGGTGAGTTTCGAACTCATCATCTCCTGTGACAAGTGCTTTAATCAACTAAGCCACGGCGCCGGCGTGCCGTCATTTTCAGGCAGTGACACCATTAAAGTACTTCGAACTGCAATTAAGAAACAAAAAAATAGAAAGTCTTGACTCTCGCGGCACCGGTGAATTTCGAAGTCATGATCTCCTGTGAGAAGCGCTATAATCAACTAAACCACGGCGCCGGCGTGCCGTCATGTTCAGGCAGTGACACCATTAAAGTATTTTGAACTGCATTTAACAAACACAAAAATAGATAGTCTTGACTCTCGCGGCGCCGGTGAGTTTCGAACTCATGATCTCCTGTGACAAGTGCTTTATTCAACTGAACCACGGCGCTGACGTGCCGACATGTTCAGGCAGTGACACCTTTAGAAGTATTTCGAACTGTATTTAGGGAAAAAAATAGAAAGTCTTGACTCTCGCGGCACCGGTAAGTTTCGAACTCATGATCTCCTGTGACAAGTGCTTTAATCAACTAAGCCACGGCGCCGGCGTGCCGTCATGTTCAGGCAGTGACACCATTAAAGTATTTCGAACTGCATTTAA
The DNA here is from genome assembly GCF_043290135.1 of Rhipicephalus microplus. Classification (NCBI taxonomy): domain Eukaryota; kingdom Metazoa; phylum Arthropoda; class Arachnida; order Ixodida; family Ixodidae; genus Rhipicephalus; species Rhipicephalus microplus. The sequence continues at coordinate 173,440,910 of NC_134704.1, read as the reverse complement.
CAAACACAAAAATAGAAAGTCTTGACTCTCGCGGCACCGGTGAGTTCCGAACTCATGATCTCATGTGACAAGTGCTTTAACCAACTAAGCCACGGCACCGGCGTGCCGTCATGTTCAGGCAATGACACCATTAAAGTATGTCGAACTGCATATAAGAAACAAAAAATAGAAAATCTTGACTCTCGCGGCACCGATGAGTTTCGAACTCATGATCTCCTGTGACAAGTGCTTTAATCAAGTAAGCCACGGCGCCGGCGTGCCGTCATGTTCAGGCAGTGACACCATTAAAGTATTTCGAACTGCATTTAAGAAACAAAAAAATAGAAAGTCTTGACTCTCGCGGCATCGGTGAGTTTCGAACTCATGATCTCCTGTGAAAGTGCTTTAATCAACTAAGCCACGGCGCCGGCGTGCCGTCATGTTCAGGCAGTGACACATTAAAGTATTTCAAACTGCATTTAGGAAACAAAAAATAGAAAGTCTTGACTCTCGCGGCAACGTTGAGTTTCGAACTCATGATCTCATGTGACAAGTGCTTTAATCAACTAAGCCACGGCGCCGGCGTGCCGTCATGTTCAGGCAGTTACACCATTAAAGTATTTCGAACTGCATTTACGAAACAAAAAATAGAAAGTCTTGACTCTCGCGCAACCGGTGAGTTTCGAACTCATGATCTCCTGTGACAAGTGCTTTAATCAACTAAGCCACGGCGCCGGCGTGCCGTCATGTTCAGGCAGTGACACCATTAAAGTATTTCGAACTGCATTTAACAAACACAAAAATAGAAAGTCTTGACTCCCGAGGCACTGGTAAGATTCGAACTCATGATCCGCCGTTTACTAGACAGGCGCTTTGACCAACTAAGCCATGGCGCCGGGCTTTCGTCATGTTCAGGCTGCGACACCATTAGAAGTATTTTGAGCTATATTTCAAAAACAAAATATAGAGAGACGTTGGTCTTGACTCTCGCGGCACCGGTGAGTTTCGAAGTCATGATCTCCTGTGACAAGCGCTTTAACCAACTAAACCACGGCGCCGGCGTGCCGTCTTGTTCAGGCAGTGACACCATTAAAGTATTTTGAACTGCATTTAACAAACACAAAAATAGAAAGTCTTGACTCTCGCGGCGCCGGTGAGTTTCGAACTCATGATCTCCTGTGACAAGTGCTTTAATCAACTGAACCACGGCGCTGGCGTGCCGTCATGTTCAGACAGTGACACCTTTAGAAGTATTTCGAACTGTATTTAAGAAAAAAATAGAAAGTCTTGACTCTCGCGGCACCGGTGAGTTTCGAACTCATGATCTCCTGTGACAAGTGCTTTAACCAACTAAGCCACGGCGCCGGCGTGCCGTCATGTTCAGGCAGTGACACCATTAAAGTATTTCGAACTGCATTTACCAACACAAAAATAGAAAGTCTTGACTCTCGCGGCACCGGTGAGTTTCGAAGTCATGATCTCCTGTGACAAGCCCTTTAACCAACTGAACCACGGCACCGGCGCGCCGTCATGTTCAGGCAGTGACACCATTAAAGTATTTCGAACTGCATTTAACAAACACAAAAATAGAAAGTCTTGACTCTCGCGGCACCGGTGAGTTTCGAACTCATGATCTCCTGTGACAAGTGCTTTAACCAACTAAGCCGCGGCGCCGGCGTGCCGTCATGTTCAGGCAGTGACACCATTAAAGTATTTCGAACTGCATTTAAGAAACAAAAAATAGAAAGTCTTGACTCTCGCGGCACCGGTGAGTTTCGAACTCATGATCTCCTGTGACAAGTGCTTTAATCAACTAAGCCACGGCGCCGGCGTGATGTCATGTTCAGGCAGTGACACCATTAAAGTATTTCGAACTGCATTTAAGAAACAAAAAATAGAAAGTCTTGACTCTCGCGGCACCGTTGAGTTTCGAACTCACGATCTCATGTGACAAGTGCTTTAATCAACTAAGCCACGGCGCCGCCGTGCCGTCATGTTCAGGCAGTTACACCATTAAAGTATTTCGAACTGCATTTAAGAAACAAAAAATAGAAAGTCTTGACTCTCGCGCAACCGGTGAGTTTCGAACTCATCATCTCCTGTGACAAGTGCTTTAATCAACTAAGCCACGGCGCCGGCGTGCCGTCATTTTCAGGCAGTGACACCATTAAAGTACTTCGAACTGCAATTAAGAAACAAAAAAATAGAAAGTCTTGACTCTCGCGGCACCGGTGAATTTCGAAGTCATGATCTCCTGTGAGAAGCGCTATAATCAACTAAACCACGGCGCCGGCGTGCCGTCATGTTCAGGCAGTGACACCATTAAAGTATTTTGAACTGCATTTAACAAACACAAAAATAGATAGTCTTGACTCTCGCGGCGCCGGTGAGTTTCGAACTCATGATCTCCTGTGACAAGTGCTTTATTCAACTGAACCACGGCGCTGACGTGCCGACATGTTCAGGCAGTGACACCTTTAGAAGTATTTCGAACTGTATTTAGGGAAAAAAATAGAAAGTCTTGACTCTCGCGGTACCGGTGTGTTTCGAAAACATTATCTCCTGTGACAAGTGCTTTAACCAACTAAGCCACGGCGCCGGCGTTCCGTCATGTTCAGGCAGTGACACCATTAAAGTATTTCGAACTGCATTTAAGAAACAAAAAAATAAGAAGTCTTGACTCTCGCGGCACCGGTGAGATTCAAAGTCATGATCTCCTGTGACAAGCGCTTTAACCAACTAAACCACGGCGCCGGCGTGCCGTCATGTTCAGGCAGTGACACCTTTAGAAGTATATCGAACTGCATTTAAGAAAAAAAATTAGAAAGTCTTCACTCTCGCGGCGCCAGTGAGTTTCGAAGTCATGATCTTCTGTGACTGGCGCTTTAACCAACTAGGCCACGGCGCCGGCGTGCCGTCATGTTTAGGCAGTGACACCATTAAAGTATTTCGAACTGCATTTAACAAACACAAAATTAGAAAGTCTTGACTCCCGAGGCACTGGTAAGATTCGAACTCATGATCCGCCGTTTACTAGACAGGCGCTTTGACCAACTAAGCCATGGCGCCGGGCTTTCGTCATGTTCAGGCTGCGACACCATTAGAAGTATTTTGAGCTATATTTCAAAAACAAAATATAGAGAGACGTTGGTCTTGACTCTCGCGGCACCGGTGAGTTTCGAAGTCATGATCTCCTGTGACAAGCGCTTTAACCAACTAAACCACGGCGCCGGCGTGCCGTCTTGTTCAGGCAGTGACACCATTAAAGTATTTTGAACTGCATTTAACAAACACAAAAATAGAAAGTCTTGACTCTCGCGGCGCCGGTGAGTTTCGAACTCATGATCTCCTGTGACAAGTGCTTTAATCAACTGAACCACGGCGCTGGCGTGCCGTCATGTTCAGACAGTGACACCTTTAGAAGTATTTCGAACTGTATTTAAAAAAAAATAGAAAGTCTTGACTCTCGCGGCACCGGTGAGTTTCGAACTCATGATCTCCTGTGACAAGTGCTTTAACCAACTAAGCCACGGCGCCGGCGTGCCGTCATGTTCAGGCAGTGACACCATTAAAGTATTTCGAACTGCATTTACCAACACAAAAATAGAAAGTCTTGACTCTCGCGGCACCGGTGAGTTTCGAAGTCATGATCTCCTGTGACAAGCCCTTTAACCAACTGAACCACGGCACCGGCGCGCCGTCATGTTCAGGCAGTGACACCTTTAGAAGTATTTCGAACTGTATTTAAGAAAAAAAAATAGAAAGTCTTGACTCTCGCGGCACCGGTGAGTTTCGAAGTCATGATCTCCTGTGACAAGCGCTTTAACCAACTAAACCACGGCACCGGCGTGCCGTCAAGTTCAGACAGTGACACCTTAGAAGTATTTCGAACTGCATTTAAGAAACAAAAATTAGAAAGTCTTCGCTCTCGCCACGCCAGTGAGTTTCGAAGTCGTGATCTCCTGTGACAGGCGCTTTAACCAACTAAGCCACGGCGCCGGCATGCCGTCATGTTTAGGCAGTGACACCATTAAAGTATTTCGAACTGTATTTAAGAAACAAAAAAGTAGAAAGTCTTGACTCTCGCGGCACCGGTGAGTTTCGAACTGATGATCTCCTGTGACAAGTGCTTTAATCAAGTAAGCCACGGCGCCGGCGTGCCGTCATGTTCAGGCAGTGACACCATTAGAAGTATTTCGAACTGTATTTAATAAACAAAAAATAGAAAGTCTTGACTCTCGCGGCACCGGTGAGTTTCGAACTCATGATCTCCTGTGACAAGTGCTTTAATCAAGTAAGTCACGGCGCCGGCGTGCCGTCATGTTCAGGCAGTGACACCATTAAAGTATTTCGAACTGTATTTAAGAAACAAAAAATAGAAAGTCTTCACTCTCGCGGCACCGGTGAGTTTCAAGCTCATGATCTCCTGTGACAAGTGCTTTAATCAAGTAAGCCACGGCGCCGGCGTGCCGTCATGTTCAGGCAGTGACACCATTAGAAGTATTTTGAACTGCATTTAAGAAACAAAGAAAATAGAAAGTCTTGACTCTCGCGGCACCGGTGAGTTTCGAACTCGTGATCTCCTGTGACAAGTGCTTTAATCAAGTAAGCCACGGCGCCGGCGGGCCGTCATATTCAGGCAGTGACACCAATAAAGCATTTCGAACTGCATATAAGAAACAAAAAAATAGAAAGTCTTGACTCTCGCGGCACCGATGAGTTTCGAACTCATGATCTCCTGTGACAAGTGCTTTAATCAAGCAAGCCACGGCGCCGGCGTGCCGTCATGTTCAGGCAGTGACACCATTAAAGTATTTCGAACTGCATTTAAGAAACAAAAAATTGAAAGTCTTGACTCTCGCGGCATCGGTGAGTTTCGAACTCATGATCTCCTGTGAAAGTGCTTTAATCAACTAAGCCACGGCGCCGGCGTGCCGTCATGTTCAGGCAGTGACACATTAAAGTATTTCAAACTGCATTTAGGAAACAAAAAATAGAAAGTCTTGACTCTCGCGGCAACGTTGAGTTTCGAACTCATGATCTCATGTGACAAGTGCTTTAATCAACTAAGCCACGGCGCCGGCGTGCCGTCATGTTCAGGCAGTTACACCATTAAAGTATTTCGAACTGCATTTACGAAACAAAAAATAGAAAGTCTTGACTCTCGCGCAACCGGTGAGTTTCGAACTCATGATCTCCTGTGACAAGTGCTTTAATCAACTAAGCCACGGCGCCGGCGTGCCGTCATGTTCAGGCAGTGACACCATTAAAGTATTTCGAACTGCATTTAAGAAACAAAAAAATAGAAAGTCTTGACTCTCGCGGCACCAGTGAGTTTCGAAGTCATGATCTCCTGTGACAAGCCCTTTAACCAACTGAACCACGGCGCCGGCGTGCCGTCTTGTTCAGGCAGTGACACCATTAAAGTATTTCGAACTGCATTTAACAAACACAAAAATAGAAAGTATTGACTCTCGCAGTGCCGGTGAATTTCGAACTCATGATCTCCTGTGACAAGTGCTTTAATCAACTGAACCACGGCGCTGGCGTGCCGTCATGTTCAGACAGTGACACCTTTAAAAGTATTTCGAACTGTATTTAAGAAAAAAAATAGAAAGTCTTGACTCTCGCGGCACCGGTGAGTTTCGAAGTCATGATCTCCTGTGACAAGCCCTTTAACCAACTGAACCACGGCGCCGGCGTGCCGTCATGTTCAGGCAGTGACACCTTTAGAAGTATTTCGAACTGTATTTAAGAAAAAAATAGAAAGTCTTGACTCTCGCGGCACCGGTGAGTTTCGAAGTCATGATCTCCTGAGACAAGCGCTTTAACCAACTAAACCACGGCACCGGCGTGCCGTCAAGTTCAGACAGTGACACCTTAGAAGTATTTCGAACTGCATTTAAGAAACAAAAATTAGAAAGTCTTCGCTCTCGCCGCGCCAGTGAGTTTCGAAGTCGTGATCTCCTGTGACAGGCGCTTTAACCAACTAAGCCACGGCGCCGGCATGCCGTCATGTTTAGGCAGTGACACTATTAAAGTATTTCGAACTGTATTTAAGAAACAAATAAGTAGAAAATCTTGACTCTCGCGGCACCGGTGAGTTTCGAACTCATGATCTCCTGTGACAAGTGCTTTAATCAAGTAAGCCACGGCGCCGGCGTGCCGTCATGTTCAGGCAGTGACACCATTAGAAGTATTTCGAACTGTATTTAAGAAACAAAAAATAGAAAGTCTTGACTCTCGCGGCACCGGTGAGTTTCAAACTCATGATCTCCTGTGACAAGTGCTTTAATCAAGTAAGCCACGGCGCCGGCGTGCCGTCATGTTCAGGCAGTGACACCATTAAAGTATTTCGAACTGTAATTAAGAAACAAAAAAATAGAAAGTCTTCACTCTCGCGGCACCGGTGAGTTTCAAGCTCATGATCTCCTGTGACAAGTGCTCTAATCAAGTAACCACGGCGCCGGCGTGCCGTCATTTTCAGGCAGTAACACCATTAAAGTACTTCGAACTGCAATTAAGAAACAAAAAAATAGAAAGTCTTGACTCTCGCGGCACCGGTGAATTTCGAAGTCATGATCTCCTGTGAGAAGCGCTATAATCAACTAAACCACGGCGCCGGCGTGCCGTCATGTTCAGGCAGTGACACCATTAAAGTGTTTTGAACTGCATTTAACAAACACAAAAATAGATAGTCTTGACTCTCGCGGCACCGGTGAGATTCAAAGTCATGATCTCCTGTGACAAGCGCTTTAACCAACTAAACTACGGCGCCGGCGTGCCGTCATGCTCAGGCAGTGACACCTTTAGAAGTATATCGAACTGCATTTAAGAAAAAAAATTAGAAAGTCTTCACTCTCGCGGCGCCAGTGAGTTTCGAAGTCATGATCTTCTGTGACTGGCGCTTTAACCAACTAGGCCACGGCGCCGGCGTGCCGTCATGTTTAGGCAGTGACACCATTAAAGTATTTCGAACTGCATTTAACAAACACAAAAATAGAAAGTCTTGACTCCCGAGGCACTGGTAAGATTCGAACTCATGATCCGCCGTTTACTAGACAGGCGCTTTGACCAACTAAGCCATGGCGCCGGGCTTTCGTCATGTTCAGGCTGCGACACCATTAGAAGTATTTTGAGCTATATTTCAAAAACAAAATATAGAGAGACGTTGGTCTTGACTCTCGCGGCACCGGTGAGTTTAGAAGTCATGATCTCCTGTGACAAGCGTTTAACCAACTAAACCACGGCGCCGGCGTGCCGTCTTGTTCAGGCAGTGACACCATTAAAGTATTTTGAACTGCATTTAACAAACACAAAAATAGAAAGTCTTGACTCTCGCGGCGCCGGTGAGTTTCGAACTCATGATCTCCTGTGACAAGTGCTTTAATCAACTGAACCACGGCGCTGGCGTGCCGTCATGTTCAGACAGTGACACCTTTAGAAGTATTTCGAACTGTATTTAAAAAAAATAGAAAGTCTTGACTCTCGCGGCACCGGTGAGTTTCGAACTCATGATCTCCTGTGACAAGTGCTTTAACCAACTAAGCCACGGCGCCGGCGTGCCGTCATGTTCAGGCAGTGACACCATTAAAGTATTTCGAACTGCATTTACCAACACAAAAATAGAAAGTCTTGACTCTCGCGGCACCGGTGAGTTTCGAAGTCATGATCTCCTGTGACAAGCCCTTTAACCAACTGAACCACGGCACCGGCGCGCCGTCATGTTCAGGCAGTGACACCTTTAGAAGTATTTCGAACTGTATTTAAGAAAAAAAAATAGAAAGTCTTGACTCTCGCGGCACCGGTGAGTTTCGAAGTCATGATCTCCTGTGACAAGCGCTTTAACCAACTAAACCACGGCACCGGCGTGCCGTCAAGTTCAGACAGTGACACCTTAGAAGTATTTCGAACTGCATTTAAGAAACAAAAATTAGAAAGTCTTCGCTCTCGCCACGCCAGTGAGTTTCGAAGTCGTGATCTCCTGTGACAGGCGCTTTAACCAACTAAGCCACGGCGCCGGCATGCCGTCATGTTTAGGCAGTGACACCATTAAAGTATTTCGAACTGTATTTAAGAAACAAAAAAGTAGAAAGTCTTGACTCTCGCGGCACCGGTGAGTTTCGAACTCATGATCTCCTGTGACAAGTGCTTTAATCAAGTAAGCCACGGCGCCGGCGTGCCGTCATGTTCAGGCAGTGACACCATTAGAAGTATTTCGAACTGTATTTAATAAACAAAAAATAGAAAGTCTTGACTCTCGCGGCACCGGTGAGTTTCGAACTCATGATCTCCTGTGACAAGTGCTTTAATCAAGTAAGTCACGGCGCCGGCGTGCCGTCATGTTCAGGCAGTGACACCATTAAAGTATTTCGAACTGTATTTAAGAAACAAAAAATAGAAAGTCTTCACTCTCGCGGCACCGGTGAGTTTCAAGCTCATGATCTCCTGTGACAAGTGCTTTAATCAAGTAAGCCACAGCGCCGGCGTGCCGTCATGTTCAGGCAGTGACACCATTAGAAGTATTTTGAACTGCATTTAAGAAACAAAGAAAATAGAAAGTCTTGACTCTCGCGGCACCGGTGAGTTTCGAACTCGTGATCTCCTGTGACAAGTGCTTTAATCAAGTAAGCCACGGCGCCGGCGGGCCGTCATATTCAGGCAGTGACACCAATAAAGCATTTCGAACTGCATATAAGAAACAAAAAAATAGAAAGTCTTGACTCTCGCGGCACCGATGAGTTTCGAACTCATGATCTCCTGTGACAAGTGCTTTAATCAAGTAAGCCACGGCGCCGGCGTGCCGTCATGTTCAGGCAGTGACACCATTAAAGTATTTCGAACTGCATTTAAGAAACAAAAAATTGAAAGTCTTGACTCTCGCAGCATCGGTGAGTTTCGAACTCATGATCTCCTGTGAAAGTGCTTTAATCAACTAAGCCACGGCGCCGGCGTGCCGTCATGTTCAGGCAGTGACACATTAAAGTATTTCAAACTGCATTTAGGAAACAAAAAATAGAAAGTCTTGACTCTCGCGGCAACGTTGAGTTTCGAACTCATGATCTCATGTGATAAGTGCTTTATTCAACTAAGCCACGGCGCCGGCGTGCCGTCATGTTCAGGCAGTTACACCATTAAAGTATTTCGAACTGCATTTACGAAACAAAAAATAGAAAGTCTTGACTCTCGCGCAACCAGTGAGTTTCGAACTCATGATCTCCTGTGACAAGTGCTTTAATCAACTAAGCCACGGCGCCGGCGTGCCGTCATGTTCAGGCAGTGACACCATTAAAGTATTTCGAACTGCATTTAAGAAACAAAAAAATAGAAAGTCTTGACTCTCGCGGCACCAGTGAGTTTCGAAGTCATGATCTCCTGTGACAAGCCCTTTAACCAACTGAACCACGGCGCCGGCGTGCCGTCTTGTTCAGGCAGTGACACCATTAAAGTATTTCGAACTGCATTTAACAAACACAAAAATAGAAAGTATTGACTCTCGCGGTGCCGGTGAATTTCGAACTCATGATCTCCTGTGACAAGTGCTTTAATCAACTGAACCACGGCGCTGGCGTGCCGTCATGTTCAGACAGTGACACCTTTAAAAGTATTTCGAACTGTATTTAAGAAAAAAAATAGAAAGTCTTGACTCTCGCGGCACCGGTGAGTTTCGAAGTCATGATCTCCTGTGACAAGCCCTTTAACCAACTGAACCACGGCGCCGGCGTGCCGTCATGTTCAGGCAGTGACACCTTTAGAAGTATTTCGAACTGTATTTAAGAAAAAAATGGAAAGTCTTGACTCTCGCGGCACCGGTGAGTTTCGAAGTCATGATCTCCTGAGACAAGCGCTTTAACCAACTAAACCACGGCACCGGCGTGCCGTCAAGTTCAGACAGTGACACCTTAGAAGTATTTCGAACTGCATTTAAGAAACAAAAATTAGAAAGTCTTCGCTCTCGCCGCGCCAGTGAGTTTCGAAGTCGTGATCTCCTGTGACAGGCGCTTTAACCAACTAAGCCACGGCGCCGGCATGCCGTCATGTTTAGGCAGTGACACTATTTAAGTATTTCGAACTGTATTTAAGAAACAAATAAGTAGAAAATCTTGACTCTCGCGGCACCGGTGAGTTTCGAACTCATGATCTCCTGTGACAAGTGCTTTAATCAAGTAAGCCACGGCGCCGGCGTGCCGTCATGTTCAGGCAGTGACACCATTAGAAGTATTTCGAACTGTATTTAAGAAACAAAAAATAGAAAGTCTTGACTCTCGCGGCACCGGTGAGTTTCAAACTCATGATCTCCTGTGACAAGTGCTTTAATCAAGTAAGCCACGGCGCCGGCGTGCCGTCATGTTCAGGCAGTGACACCATTAAAGTATTTCGAACTGTAATTAAGAAACAAAAAAATAGAAAGTCTTCACTCTCGCGGCACCGGTGAGTTTCAAGCTCATGATCTCCTGTGACAAGTGCTCTAATCAAGTAACCACGGCGCCGGCGTGCCGTCATGTTCAGGCAGTGACACCATTAGAAGTATTTCGAACTGCATTTAAGAAACAAAGAAAATAGAAAGTCTTGACTCTCGCGGCACTGGTGAGTTTCGAACTCGTGATCTCCTGTGACAAGTGCTTTAATCAAGTAAGCCACGGCGCCGGCGGGCCGTCATGTTCAGGCAGTGACACCATTAAAGCATTTCGAACTGCATATAAGAAACAAAAAATAGAAAATCTTGACTCTCGCGGCACCGATGAGTTTCGAACTCATGATCTCCTGTGACAAGTGCTTTAATCAAGTAAGCCACGGCGCCGGCGTGCCGTCATGTTCAGGCAGTGACACCATTAAAGTATTTCGAACTGCATTTAAGAAACAAAAAAATAGAAAGTCTTGACTCTCGCGGCATCGGTGAGTTTCGAACTCATGATCTCCTGTGAAAGTGCTTTAATCAACTAAGCCACGGCGCCGGCGTGCCGTCATGTTCAGGCAGTGACACATTAAAGTATTTCAAACTGCATTTAGGAAACAAAAAATAGAAAGTCTTGACTCTCGCGGCAACGTTGAGTTTCGAACTCATGATCTCATGTGACAAGTGCTTTAATCAACTAAGCCACGGCGCCGGCGTGCCGTCATGTTCAGGCAGTTACACCATTAAAGTATTTCGAACTGCATTTACGAAACAAAAAATAGAAAGTCTTGACTCTCGCGCAACCGGTGAGTTTCGAACTCATGATCTCCTGTGACAAGTGCTTTAATCAACTAAGCCACGGCGCCGGCGTGCCGTCATGTTCAGGCAGTGACACCATTAAAGTATTTCGAACTGCATTTAACAAACACAAAAATAGAAAGTCTTGACTCCCGAGGCACTGGTAAGATTCGAACTCATGATCCGCCGTTTACTAGACAGGCGCTTTGACCAACTAAGCCATGGCGCCGGGCTTTCGTCATGTTCAGGCTGCGACACCATTAGAAGTATTTTGAGCTATATTTCAAAAACAAAATATAGAGAGACGTTGGTCTTGACTCTCGCGGCACCGGTGAGTTTCGAAGTCATGATCTCCTGTGACAAGCGCTTTAACCAACTAAACCACGGCGCCGGCGTGCCGTCTTGTTCAGGCAGTGACACCATTAAAGTATTTTGAACTGCATTTAACAAACACAAAAATAGAAAGTCTTGACTCTCGCGGCGCCGGTGAGTTTCGAACTCATGATCTCCTGTGACAAGTGCTTTAATCAACTGAACCACGGCGCTGGCGTGCCGTCATGTTCAGACAGTGACACCTTTAGAAGTATTTCGAACTGTATTTAAGAAAAAAATAGAAAGTCTTGACTCTCGCGGCACCGGTGAGTTTCGAACTCATGATCTCCTGTGACAAGTGCTTTAACCAACTAAGCCACGGCGCCGGCGTGCCGTCATGTTCAGGCAGTGACACCATTAAAGTATTTCGAACTGCATTTACCAACACAAAAATAGAAAGTCTTGACTCTCGCGGCACCGGTGAGTTTCGAAGTCATGATCTCCTGTGACAAGCCCTTTAACCAACTGAACCACGGCACCGGCGCGCCGCCATGTTCAGGCAGTGACACCTTTAGAAGTATTTCGAACTGTATTTAAGAAAAAAAAATAGAAAGTCTTGACTCTCGCGGCACCGGTGAGTTTCGAAGTCATGATCTCCTGTGACAAGCGCTTTAACCAACTAAACCACGGCACCGGCGTGCCGTCAAGTTCAGACAGTGACACCTTAGAAGTATTTCGAACTGCATTTAAGAAACAAAAATTAGAAAGTCTTCGCTCTCGCCACGCCAGTGAGTTTCGAAGTCGTGATCTCCTATGACAGGCGCTTTAACCAACTAAGCCACGGCGCCGGCATGCCGTCATGTTTAGGCAGTGACACCATTAAAGTATTTCGAACTGTATTTAAGAAACAAAAAAGTAGAAAGTCTTGACTCTCGCGGCACCGGTGAGTTTCGAAGTCATGATCTCCTGTGACAAGTGCTTTAATCAAGTAAGCCACGGCGCCGGCGTGCCGTCATGTTCAGGCAGTGACACCATTAGAAGTATTTCGAACTGTAATTAAGAAACAAAAAATAGAAAGTCTTGACTCTCGCGGCACCGGTGAGTTTCGAACTCATGATCTCCTGTGACAAGTGCTTTAATCAAGTAAGTCACGGCGCCGGCGTGCCGTCATGTTCAGGCAGTGACACCATTAAAGTATTTCGAACTGTATTTAAGAAACAAAAAATAGAAAGTCTTCACTCTCGCGGCACCGGTGAGTTTCAAGCTCATGATCTCCTGTGACAAGTGCTTTAATCAAGTAAGCCACGGCGCCGGCGTGCCGTCATGTTCAGGCAGTGACACCATTAGAAGTATTTTGAACTGCATTTAAGAAACAAAGAAAATAGAAAGTCTTGACTCTCGCGGCACCGGTGAGTTTCGAACTCGTGATCTCCTGTGACAAGTGCTTTAATCAAGTAAGCCACGGCGCCAGCGGGCCGTCATGTTCAGGCAGTGACACCATTAAAGCATTTCGAACTGCATATAAGAAACAAAAAAATAGAAAGTCTTGACTCTCGCGGCACCGATGAGTTTCGAACTCATGATCTCCTGTGACAAGTGCTTTAATCAACTAAGCCACGGCGCCGGCGTGCCGTCATGTTCAGGCAGTTACACCATTAAAGTATTTCGAACTGCATTTACGAAACAAAAAATAGAAAGTCTTGACTCTCGCGCAACCGGTGAGTTTCGAACTCATGATCTCCTGTGACAAGTGCTTTAATCAACTAAGCCACGGCGCCGGCGTGCCGTCATGTTCAGGCAGTGACACCATTAAAGTATTTCGAACTGCATTTCAGAAACAAAAAAATAGAAAGTCTTGACTCTTGCGGCACCGGTGAGTTTCGAAGTCATGATCTCCTGTGACAAGCCCTTTAACCAACTGAACCACGGCGCCGGCGTGCCGTCTTGTTCAGGCAGTGACACCATTAAAGTATTTCGAACTGCATTTAACAAACACAAAAATAGAAAGTATTGACTCTCGCGGTGCCGGTGAATTTCGAACTCATGATCTCCTGTGACAAGTGCTTTAATCAACTGAACCACGGCGCTGGCGTGCCGTCATGTTCAGACAGTGACACCTTTAAAAGTATTTCGAACTGTATTTAAGAAAAAAAATAGAAAGTCTTGACTCTCGCGGCACCGGTGAGTTTCGAAGTCATGATCTCCTGTGACAAGCCCTTTAACCAACTGAACCACGGCACCGGCGTGCCGTCATGTTCAGGCAGTGACACCTTTAGAAGTATTTCGAACTGTATTTAAGAAAAAAATAGAAAGTCTTGACTCTCGCGGCACCGGTGAGTTTCGAAGTCATGATCTCCTGAGACAAGCGCTTTAACCAACTAAACCACGGCACCGGCGTGCCGTCAAGTTCAGACAGTGACACCTTAGAAGTATTTCGAACTGCATTTAAGAAACAAAAATTAGAAAGTCTTCGCTCTCGCCGCGCCAGTGAGTTTCGAAGTCGTGATCTCCTGTGACAGGCGCTTTAACCAACTAAGCCACGGCGCCGGCATGCCGTCATGTTTAGGCAGTGACACTATTAAAGTATTTCGAACTGTATTTAGGAAACAAATAAGTAGAAAATCTTGACTCTCGCGGCACCGGTGAGTTTCGAACTCATGATCTCCTGTGACAAGTGCTTTAATCAAGTAAGCCACGGCGCCGGCGTGCCGTCATGTTCAGGCAGTGACACCATTAGAAGTATTTCGAACTGTATTTAAGAAACAAAAAATAGAAAGTCTTGACTCTCGCGGCACCGGTGAGTTTCAAACTCATGATCTCCTGTGACAAGTGCTTTAATCAAGTAAGCCACGGCGCCGGCGTGCCGTCATGTTCAGGCAGTGACACCATTAAAGTATTTCGAACTGTAATTAAGAAACAAAAAAATAGAAAGTCTTCACTCTCGCGGCACCGGTGAGTTTCGAAGTCATGATCTCCTGTGACAAGCCCTTTAACCAACTGAACCACGGCACCGGCGCGCCGTCATGTTCAGGCAGTGACACCTTTAGAAGTATTTCGAACTGTATTTAAGAAAAAAAAATAGAAAGTCTTGACTCTCGCGGCACCGGTGAGTTTCGAAGTCATGATCTCCTGTGACAAGCGCTTTAACCAACTAAACCACGGCACCGGCGTGCCGTCAAGTTCAGACAGTGACACCTTAGAAGTATTTCGAACTGCATTTAAGAAAAAAAATTAGAAAGTCTTCGCTCTCGCCACGCCAGTGAGTTTCGAAGTCGTGATCTCCTGTGACAGGCGCTTTAACCAACTAAGCCACGGCGCCGGCATGCCGTCATGTTTAGGCAGTGACACCATTAAAGTATTTCGAACTGTATTTAAGAAACAAAAAAGTAGAAAGTCTTGACTCTCGCGGCACCGGTGAGTTTCGAACTCATGATCTCCTGTGACAAGTGCTTTAATCAAGTAAGCCACGGCGCCGGCGTGCCGTCATGTTCAGGCAGTGACACCATTAGAAGTATTTCGAACTGTAATTAAGAAACAAAAAATAGAAAGTCTTGACTCTCGCGGCACCGGTGAGTTTCGAACTCATGATCTCCTGTGACAAGTGCTTTAATCAAGTAAGTCACGGCGCCGGCGTGCCGTCATGTTCAGGCAGTGACACCATTAAAGTATTTCGAACTGTATTTAAGAAACAAAAAATAGAAAGTCTTCACTCTCGCGGCACCGGTGAGTTTCAAGCTCATGATCTCCTGTGACAAGTGCTTTAATCAAGTAAGCCACGGCGCCGGCGTGCCGTCATGTTCAGGCAGTGACACCATTAGATGTATTTTGAACTGCATTTAGGAAACAAAGAAAATAGAAAGTCTTGACTCTCGCGGCACCGGTGAGTTTCGAACTCGTGATCTCCTGTGACAAGTGCTTTAATCAAGTAAGCCACGGCGCCGGCGGGCCGTCATGTTCAGGCAGTGACACCATTAAAGCATTTCGAACTGCATATAAGAAACAAAAAAATAGAAAGTCCTGACTCTCGCGGCACCGATGAGTTTCGAACTCATGATCTCCTGTGACAAGTGCTTTAATCAACTAAGCCACGGCGCCGGCGTGCCGTCATGTTCAGGCAGTTACACCATTAAAGTATTTCGAACTGCATTCACGAAACAAAAAATAGAAAGTCTTGACTCTCGCGCAACCGGTGAGTTTCGAACTCATGATCTCCTGTGACAAGTGCTTTAATCAACTAAGCCACGGCGCCGGCGTGCCGTCATGTTCAGGCAGTGACACCATTAAAGTATTTCGAACTGCATTTAAGAAACAAAAAAATAGAAAGTCTTGACTCTCGCGGCACCGGTGAGTTTCGAAGTCATGATCTCCTGTGACAAGCCCTTTAACCAACTGAACCACGGCGCCGGCGTGCCGTCTTGTTCAGGCAGTGACACCATTAAAGTATTTCGAACTGCATTTAACAAACACAAAAATAGAAAGTATTGACTCTCGCGGTGCCGGTGAATTTCGAACTCATGATCTCCTGTGACAAGTGCTTTAATCAACTGAACCACGGCGCTGGCGTGCCGTCATGTTCAGACAGTGACACCTTTAAAAGTATTTCGAACTGTATTTAAGAAAAAAAATAGAAAGTCTTGACTCTCGCGGCACCGGTGAGTTTCGAAGTCATGATCTCCTGTGACAAGCCCTTTAACCAACTGAACCACGGCGCCGGCGTGCCGTCATGTTCAGGCAGTGACACCTTTAGAAGTATTTCGAACTGTATTTAAGAAAAAAATAGAAAGTCTTGACTCTCGCGGCACCGGTGAGTTTCGAAGTCATGATCTCCTGAGACAAGCGCTTTAACCAACTAAACCACGGCACCGGCGTGCCGTCAAGTTCAGACAGTGACACCTTAGAAGTATTTCGAACTGCATTTAAGAAACAAAAATTAGAAAGTCTTCGCTCTCGCCGCGCCAGTGAGTTTCGAAGTCGTGATCTCCTGTGACAGGCGCTTTAACCAACTAAGCCACGGCGCCGGCATGCCGTCATGTTTAGGCAGTGACACTATTAAAGTATTTCGAACTGTATTTAAGAAACAAATAAGTAGAAAATCTTGACTCTCGCGGCACCGGTGAGTTTCGAACTCATGATCTCCTGTGACAAGTGCTTTAATCAACTAAGCCACGGCGCCGGCGTGCCGTCATGTTCAGGCAGTGACACCATTAGAAGTATTTCGAACTGTATTTAAGAAACAAAAAATAGAAAGTCTTGACTCTCGCGGCACCGGTGAGTTTCAAACTCATGATCTCCTGTGACAAGTGCTTTAATCAAGTAAGCCACGGCGCCGGCGTGCCGTCATGTTCAGGCAGTGACACCATTAAAGTATTTCGAACTGTAATTAAGAAACAAAAAAATAGAAAGTCTTCACTCTCGCGGCACCGGTGAGTTTCAAGCTCATGATCTCCTGTGACAAGTGCTCTAATCAAGTACCCACGGCGCCGGCGTGCCGTCATGTTCAGGCAGTGACACCATTAGAAGTATTTCGAACTGCATTTAAGAAACAAAGAAAATAGAAAGTCTTGACTCTCGCGGCACCGGTGAGTTTCGAACTCGTGATCTCCTGTGACAAGTGCTTTAATCAAGTAAGCCACGGCGCCGGCGGGCCGTCATGTTCAGGCAGTGACACCATTAAAGCATTTCGAACTGCATATAAGAAACAAAAAATAGAAAATCTTGACTCTCGCGGCACCGATGAGTTTCGAACTCTTGATCTCCTGTGACAAGTGCTTTATTCAAGTAAGCCACGGCACCGGTGTGCCGTCATGTTCAGGCAGTGACACCATTAAAGTATTTCGAACTGCATTTAAGAAACAAAAAAATAGAAAGTCTTGACTCTCGCGGCATCGATGAGTTTCAAACTCATGATCTCCTGTGACAAGTGCTTTAATCAAGTAAGCCACGGCGCCGGCGTGCCGTCATGTTCAGGCAGTGACACCATTAAAGTATTTCGAACTGTAATTAAGAAACAAAAAAATAGAAAGTCTTCACTCTCGCGGCACCGGTGAGTTTCAAGCTCATGATCTCCTGTGACAAGTGCTCTAATCAAGTAACCACGGCGCCGGCGTGCCGTCATGTTCAGGCAGTGACACCATTAGAAGTATTTCGAACTGCATTTAAGAAACAAAGAAAATAGAAAGTCTTGACTCTCGCGGCACCGGTGAGTTTCGAACTCGTGATCTCCTGTGACAAGTGCTTTAATCAAGTAAGCCACGGCGCCGGCGGGCCGTCATGTTCAGGCAGTGACACCATTAAAGCATTTCGAACTGCATATAAGAAACAAAAAATAGAAAATCTTGACTCTCGCGGCACCGATGAGTTTCGAACTCTTGATCTCCTGTGACAAGTGCTTTATTCAAGTAAGCCACGGCACCGGTGTGCCGTCATGTTCAGGCAGTGACACCATTAAAGTATTTCGAACAGCATTTAAGAAACAAAAAAATAGAAAGTCTTGACTCTCGCGGCATCGATGAGTTTCGAACTCATGATCTCCTGTGACAAGTGCTTTAATCAACTAAGCCACGGCGCCGGCGTGCCGTCATGTTCAGGCAGTGACACCATTAAAGTATTTCAAACTGCATTTAAGAAACAAAAAATAGAAAGTCTTGACTCTCGCGGCACCGTTGAGTTTCGAACTCATGATCTCATGTGACAAGTGCTTTAATCAACTAAGCCACGGCGCCGGAGTGCCGTCATGTTCAGGCAGTTACACCATTAAAGTATTTCGAACTGCATTTACGAAACAAAAAAATAGAAAGTCTTCACTCTCGCGCAACCGGTGAGTTTCGAACTCATGATCTCCTGTGACAAGTGCTTTAATCAACTAAGCCACGGCGCCGGCGTGCCGTCATGTTCAGGCAGTGAAACCATTAAAGTATTTCGAACTGCATTTAAGAAACAAAAAATAGAAAGTCTTGACTCTCGCGGCACCGTTGAGTTTCCAACTCACGATCTCCTGTGACAAGTGCTTTAATCAACTAAGCCACGGCGCCGGCGTGCCGTCATGTTCAGGCAGTGACACCATTAAAGTATTTCGAACTGCATTTAAGAAACACAAAAATAGAAAGTCTTGACTCTCGCGGCACCGGTGAGTTTCGAAGTCATGATCCCCTGTGACAAGCGCTTTAATCAAGTAAGCCACGGCGCCGGCGGGCCGTCATGTTCAGGCACTGACACCAATTAAGTATTTCGAACTGCATTTAACAAACACAAAAATAGAAAGTCTTGACTCTCGCGGCACCGGTGAGTTTCGAAGTCATGATCTCCTGTGACAAGCCCTTTAACCAACTGAACCACTGCGCCGGCGTGCCGTCTTGTTCAGGCAGTGACACCATTAAAGTATTTCGAACTGCATTTAACAAACACAAAAATAGAAAGTATTGACTCTCGCGGCGCCGGTGAATTTCGAACTCATGATCTCCTGTGACAAGTGCTTTAATCAACTGAACCACGGCGCTGGCGTGCCGTCATGTTCAGACAGTGACACCTTTAGAAGTATTTCGAACTGTATTTAAGAAAAAAAATAGAAAGTCTTGACTCTCGCGGCACCGGTGAGTTTCGAACTCATGATCTCCTGTGACAAGTGCTTTAACCAACTAAGCCACGGCGCCGGCGCGCCGTCATGTTCAGGCAGTGAAACCATTAAAGTATTTCGAACTGCATTTAACAAACACAAAAATAGAAAGTCTTGACTCTCGCGGCACCGGTGAGTTTCGAAGTCATGATCTCCTGTGACAAGCCCTTTAACCAACTGAACCACGGCGCCGGCGTGCCGTCATGTTCAGGCAGTGACACCTTTAGAAGTATTTCGAACTGTATTTAAGAAAAAAATAGAAAGTCTTGACTCTCGCGGCACCGGTGAGTTTCGAAGTCATGATCTCCTGTGACAAGCGCTTTAACCAACTAAACCACGGCACCGGCGTGCCGTCAAGTTCAGACAGTGACACCTTAGAAGTATTTCGAACTGCATTTAAGAAACAAAAATTAGAAAGTCTTCGCTCTCGCCGCGCCAGTGAGTTTCGAAGTCGTGATCTCCTGTGACAGGCGCTTTAACCAACTAAGCCACGGCGCCGGCATGCCGTCATGTTTAGGCAGTGACACCATTAAAGTATTTCGAACTGCATTTAAGAAACAAAAAAGTAGAAAGTCTTGACTCTCGCGGCACCGGTGAGTTTCGAACTCATGATCTCCTGTGACAAGTGCTTTAATCAAGTAAGCCACGGCGCCGGCGTGCCGTCATGTTCAGGCAGTGACACCATTAGAAGTATTTCGAACTGTAATTAAGAAACAAAAAATAGAAAGTCTTGACTCTCGCGGCACCGGTGAGTTTCGAACTCATGATCTCCTGTGACAAGTGCTTTAATCAAGTAAGTCACGGCGCCGGCGTGCCGTCATGTTCAGGCAGTGACACCATTAAAGTATTTCGAACTGTATTTAAGAAACAAAAAATAGAAAGTCTTCACTCTCGCGGCACCGGTGAGTTTCAAGCTCATGATCTCCTGTGACAAGTGCTTTAATCAAGTAAGCCACGGCGCCGGCGTGCCGTCATGTTCAGGCAGTGACACCATTAGATGTATTTTGAACTGCATTTAGGAAACAAAGAAAATAGAAAGTCTTGACTCTCGCGGCACCGGTGAGTTTCGAACTCGTGATCTCCTGTGACAAGTGCTTTAATCAAGTAAGCCACGGCGCCGGCGGGCCGTCATGTTCAGGCAGTGACACCATTAAAGCATTTCGAACTGCATATAAGAAACAAAAAAATTGAAAGTCCTGACTCTCGCGGCACCGATGAGTTTCGAACTCATGATCTCCTGTGACAAGTGCTTTAATCAACTAAGCCACGGCGCCGGCGTGCCGTCATGTTCAGGCAGTTACACCATTAAAGTATTTCGAACTGCATTCACGAAACAAAAAATAGAAAGTCTTGACTCTCGCGCAACCGGTGAGTTTCGAACTCATGATCTCCTGTGACAAGTGCTTTAATCAACTAAGCCACGGCGCCGGCGTGCCGTCATGTTCAGGCAGTGACACCATTAAAGTATTTCGAACTGCATTTAAGAAACAAAAAAATAGAAAGTCTTGACTCTCGCGGCACCGGTGAGTTTCGAAGTCATGATCTCCTGTGACAAGCCCTTTAACCAACTGAACCACGGCGCCGGCGTGCCGTCTTGTTCAGGCAGTGACACCATTAAAGTATTTCGAACTGCATTTAACAAACACAAAAATAGAAAGTATTGACTCTCGCGGTGCCGGTGAATTTCGAACTCATGATCTCCTGTGACAAGTGCTTTAATCAACTGAACCACGGCGCTGGCGTGCCGTCATGTTCAGACAGTGACACCTTTAAAAGTATTTCGAACTGTATTTAAGAAAAAAAATAGAAAGTCTTGACTCTCGCGGCACCGGTGAGTTTCGAAGTCATGATCTCCTGTGACAAGCCCTTTAACCAACTGAACCACGGCGCCGGCGTGCCGTCATGTTCAGGCAGTGACACCTTTAGAAGTATTTCGAACTGTATTTAAGAAAAAAATAGAAAGTCTTGACTCTCGCGGCACCGGTGAGTTTCGAAGTCATGATCTCCTGAGACAAGCGCTTTAACCAACTAAACCACGGCACCGGCGTGCCGTCAAGTTCAGACAGTGACACCTTAGAAGTATTTCGAACTGCATTTAAGAAACAAAAATTAGAAAGTCTTCGCTCTCGCCGCGCCAGTGAGTTTCGAAGTCGTGATCTCCTGTGACAGGCGCTTTAACCAACTAAGCCACGGCGCCGGCATGCCGTCATGTTTAGGCAGTGACACTATTAAAGTATTTCGAACTGTATTTAAGAAACAAATAAGTAGAAAATCTTGACTCTCGCGGCACCGGTGAGTTTCGAACTCATGATCTCCTGTGACAAGTGCTTTAATCAACTAAGCCACGGCGCCGGCGTGCCGTCATGTTCAGGCAGTGACACCATTAGAAGTATTTCGAACTGTATTTAAGAAACAAAAAATAGAAAGTCTTGACTCTCGCGGCACCGGTGAGTTTCAAACTCATGATCTCCTGTGACAAGTGCTTTAATCAAGTAAGCCACGGCGCCGGCGTGCCGTCATGTTCAGGCAGTGACACCATTAAAGTATTTCGAACTGTAATTAAGAAACAAAAAAATAGAAAGTCTTCACTCTCGCGGCACCGGTGAGTTTCAAGCTCATGATCTCCTGTGACAAGTGCTCTAATCAAGTACCCACGGCGCCGGCGTGCCGTCATGTTCAGGCAGTGACACCATTAGAAGTATTTCGAACTGCATTTAAGAAACAAAGAAAATAGAAAGTCTTGACTCTCGCGGCACCGGTGAGTTTCGAACTCGTGATCTCCTGTGACAAGTGCTTTAATCAAGTAAGCCACGGCGCCGGCGGGCCGTCATGTTCAGGCAGTGACACCATTAAAGCATTTCGAACTGCATATAAGAAACAAAAAATAGAAAATCTTGACTCTCGCGGCACCGATGAGTTTCGAACTCTTGATCTCCTGTGACAAGTGCTTTATTCAAGTAAGCCACGGCACCGGTGTGCCGTCATGTTCAGGCAGTGACACCATTAAAGTATTTCGAACTGCATTTAAGAAACAAAAAAATAGAAAGTCTTGACTCTCGCGGCATCGATGAGTTTCAAACTCATGATCTCCTGTGACAAGTGCTTTAATCAAGTAAGCCACGGCGCCGGCGTGCCGTCATGTTCAGGCAGTGACACCATTAAAGTATTTCGAACTGTAATTAAGAAACAAAAAAATAGAAAGTCTTCACTCTCGCGGCACCGGTGAGTTTCAAGCTCATGATCTCCTGTGACAAGTGCTCTAATCAAGTAACCACGGCGCCGGCGTGCCGTCATGTTCAGGCAGTGACACCATTAGAAGTATTTCGAACTGCATTTAAGAAACAAAGAAAATAGAAAGTCTTGACTCTCGCGGCACCGGTGAGTTTCGAACTCGTGATCTCCTGTGACAAGTGCTTTAATCAAGTAAGCCACGGCGCCGGCGGGCCGTCATGTTCAGGCAGTGACACCATTAAAGCATTTCGAACTGCATATAAGAAACAAAAAATAGAAAATCTTGACTCTCGCGGCACCGATGAGTTTCGAACTCATGATCTCATGTGACAAGTGCTTTAATCAACTAAGCCACGGCGCCGGAGTGCCGTCATGTTCAGGCAGTTACACCATTAAAGTATTTCGAACTGCATTTACGAAACAAAAAATAGAAAGTCTTCACTCTCGCGCAACCGGTGAGTTTCGAACTCATGATCTCCTGTGACAAGTGCTTTAATCAACTAAGCCACGGCGCCGGCGTGCCGTCATGTTCAGGCAGTGAAACCATTAAAGTATTTCGAACTGCATTTAAGAAACAAAAAATAGAAAGTCTTGACTCTCGCGGCACCGTTGAGTTTCCAACTCACGATCTCCTGTGACAAGTGCTTTAATCAACTAAGCCACGGCGCCGGCGTGCCGTCATGTTCAGGCAGTGACACCATTAAAGTATTTCGAACTGCATTTAAGAAACACAAAAATAGAAAGTCTTGACTCTCGCGGCACCGGTGAGTTTCGAAGTCATGATCCCCTGTGACAAGCGCTTTAATCAAGTAAGCCACGGCGCCGGCGGGCCGTCATGTTCAGGCACTGACACCAATTAAGTATTTCGAACTGCATTTAACAAACACAAAAATAGAAAGTCTTGACTCTCGCGGCACCGGTGAGTTTCGAAGTCATGATCTCCTGTGACAAGCCCTTTAACCAACTGAACCACTGCGCCGGCGTGCCGTCTTGTTCAGGCAGTGACACCATTAAAGTATTTCGAACTGCATTTAACAAACACAAAAATAGAAAGTATTGACTCTCGCGGCGCCGGTGAATTTCGAACTCATGATCTCCTGTGACAAGTGCTTTAATCAACTGAACCACGGCGCTGGCGTGCCGTCATGTTCAGACAGTGACACCTTTAGAAGTATTTCGAACTGTATTTAAGAAAAAAAATAGAAAGTCTTGACTCTCGCGGCACCGGTGAGTTTCGAACTCATGATCTCCTGTGACAAGTGCTTTAATCAAGTAAGCCACGGCGCCGGCGGGCCGTCATGTTCAGGCACTGACACCATTAAAGTATTTCGAACTGCATTTAAGAAACAAAAAAATAGAAAGTCTTGACTCTCGCGGCATCGGTGAGTTTCGAACTCATGATCTCCTGTGACAAGTGCTTTAATCAACTAAGCCACGGCGCCGGCGTGCCGTCATGTTCAGGCAGTGACACCATTAAAGTATTTCAAACTGCATTTAAGAAACAAAAAATAGAAAGTCTTGACTCTCGTGGCACCGTTGAGTTTCGAACTCATGATCTCATGTGACAAGTGCTTTAATCAACTAAGCCACAGCGACGGAGTGCCGTCATGTTCAGGCAGTTACACCATTAAAGTATTTCGAACTGCATTTACAAACCAAAAAATACAAAGTCTTGACTCTCGCGCAACCGGTGAGTTTCGAACTCATGATCTCCTGTGACAAGTGCTTTAATCAACTAAGCCACGGCGCCGGCGTGCCGTCATGTTCAGGCAGTGACCCCATTAAAGTATTTCGAACTGCATTTAAGAAACAAAAAAATAGAAAGTCTTGACTCTCGCGGCACCGTTGAGTTTCCAACTCACGATCTCCTGTGACAAGTGCTTTAATCAACTAAGCCACGTCGCCGGCGTGCCGTTATGTTCAGGCAGTGACACCATTAAAGTATTTCGAACTGCATTTAACAAACACAAAAATAGAAAGTCTTGACTCTCGCGGCACCGGTGAGTTTCGAAGTCATGATCTCCTGTGACAAGCCCTTTAACCAACTGAACCACGGCGCCGGCGTGCCGTCATGTTCAGGCAGTGACACCTTTAGAAGTATTTCGAACTGTATTTAAGAAAAAAATAGAAAGTCTTGACTCTCGCGGCACCGGTGAGTTTCGAAGTCATGATCTCCTGTGACAAGTGCTTTAATCAAGTAAGCCACGGCGCCGGCGGGCCGTCATGTTCAGGCAGTTACACCATTAAAGTATTTCGAACTGCATTTACAAACCAAAAAATACAAAGTCTTGACTCTCGCGCAACCGGTGAGTTTCGAACTCATGATCTCCTGTGACAAGTGCTTTAATCAACTAAGCCACGGCGCCGGCGTGCCGTCATGTTCAGGCAGTGACCCCATTAAAGTATTTCGAACTGCATTTAAGAAACAAAAAAATAGAAAGTCTTGACTCTCGCGGCACCGTTGAGTTTCCAACTCACGATCTCCTGTGACAAGTGCTTTAATCAACTAAGCCACGTCGCCGGCGTGCCGTTATGTTCAGGCAGTGACACCATTAAAGTATTTCGAACTGCATTTAACAAACACAAAAATAGAAAGTCTTGACTCTCGCGGCACCGGTGAGTTTCGAAGTCATGATCCCCTGTGACAAGCGCTTTAATCAAGTAAGCCACGGCGCCGGCGGGCCGTCATGTTCAGGCACTGACACCATTAAAGTATTTCGAACTGCATTTAACAAACACAAAAATAGAAAGTCTTGACTCTCGCGGCACCGGTGAGTTTCGAAGTCATGATCTCCTGTGACAAGCCCTTTAACCAACTGAACCACTGCGCCGGCGTGCCGTCTTGTTCAGGCAGTGACACCATTAAAGTATTTCGAACTGCATTTAACAAACACAAAAATAGAAAGTATTGACTCTCGCGGCGCCGGTGAATTTGGAACTCATGATCTCCTGTGACAAGTGCTTTATTCAACTGAACCACGGCGCTGGCGTGCCGTCATGTTCAGACAGTGACACCTTTAGAAGTATTTCGAACTGTATTTAAGAAAAAAAATAGAAAGTCTTGACTCTCGCGGCACCGGTGAGTTTCGAACTCATGATCTCTTGTGACAAGTGCTTTAACCAACTAAGCCACGGCGCCGGCGCGCCGTCATGTTCAGGCAGTGACACCATTAAAGTATTTCGAACTGCATTTAACAAACACAAAAATAGAAAGTCTTGACTCTCGCGGCACCGGTGAGTTTCGAAGTCATGATCTCCTGTGACAAGCCCTTTAACCAACTGAACCACGGCGCCGGCGTGCCGTCATGTTCAGGCAGTGACACCTTTAAAAGTATTTCGAACTGTATTTAAGAAAAAAATAGAAAGTCTTGACTCTCGCGGCACCGGTGAGTTTCGAAGTCATGATCTCCTGTGACAAGCGCTTTAACCAACTAAACCACGGCACCGGCGTGCCGTCAAGTTCAGACAGTGACACCTTAGAAGTATTTCGAACTGCATTTAAGAAACAAAAATTAGAAAGTCTTGACTCTCGCGGCGCCAGTGAGTTTTGAAATCGTGATCTCCTGTGACAGGCGCTTTAACCAACTAAGCCACGGCGCCGGCATGCCGTCATGTTTAGGCAGTGACACCATTAAAGTATTTCGAACTGCATTTAAGAAACAAAGAAAATAGAAAGTCTTGACTCTCGCGGCACCGGAGAGTTTCGAACTCGTGATCTCCTGTGACAAGTGCTTTAATCAAGTAAGCCACGGCGCCGGCGGGCCGTCATGTTCAGGCACTGACACCATTAAAGCATTTCGAACTGCATTTAAGAAACAAAGAAAATAGAAAGTCTTGACTCTCGCGGCACCGGTGAGTTTCGAACTCGTGATCTCCTGTGACAAGTGCTTTAATCAAGTAAGCCACGGCGCCGGCGGGCCGTCATGTTCAGGCACTGACACCATTAAAGTATTTCGAACTGCATTTAAGAAACAAAAAAATAGAAAGTCTTGACTCTCGCGGCATCGGTGAGTTTCGAACTCATGATCTCCTGTGACAAGTGCTTTAATCAACTAAGCCACGGCCTTGGCGTGCCGTCATGTTCAGGCAGTGACACCATTAAAGTATTTCAAACTGCATTTAAGAAACAAAAAATAGAAAGTCTTGACTCTCGTGGCACCGTTGAGTTTCGAACTCATGATCTCATGTGACAAGTGCTTTAATCAACTAAGCCACAGCGACGGAGTGCCGTCATGTTCAGGCAGTTACACCATTAAAGTATTTCGAACTGCATTTACGAAACCAAAAAATACAAAGTCTTGACTCTCGCGCAACCGGTGAGTTTCGAACTCATGATCTCCTGTGACAAGTGCTTTAATCAACTAAGCCACGGCGCCGGCGTGCCGTCATGTTCAGGCAGTGACACCATTAAAGTATTTCGAACTGCATTTAAGAAACAAAAAAATAGAAAGTCTTGACTCTCGCGGCACCGTTGAGTTTCCAACTCACGATCTCCTGTGACAAGTGCTTTAATCAACTAAGCCACGTCGCCGGCGTGCCGTTATGTTCAGGCAGTGACACCATTAAAGTATTTCGAACTGCATTTAACAAACACAAAAATAGAAAGTCTTGACTCTCGCGGCACCGGTGAGTTTCGAAGTCATGATCCCCTGTGACAAGCGCTTTAATCAAGTAAGCCACGGCGCCGGCGGGCCGTCATGTTCAGGCACTGACACCATTAAAGTATTTCGAACTGCATTTAACAAACACAAAAATAGAAAGTCTTGACTCTCGCGGCACCGGTGAGTTTCGAAGTCATGATCTCCTGTGACAAGCCCTTTAACCAACTGAACCACTGCGCCGGCGTGCCGTCTTGTTCAGGCAGTGACACCATTAAAGTATTTCGAACTGCATTTAACAAACACAAAAATAGAAAGTATTGACTCTCGCGGCGCCGGTGAATTTCGAACTCATGATCTCCTGTGACAAGTGCTTTATTCAACTGAACCACGGCGCTGGCGTGCCGTCATGTTCAGACAGTGACACCATTAGAAGTATTTCGAACTGTATTTAAGAAAAAAAATAGAAAGTCTTGACTCTCGCGGCACCGGTGAGTTTCGAACTCATGATCTCTTGTGACAAGTGCTTTAACCAACTAAGCCACGGCGCCGGCGCGCCGTCATGTTCAGGCAGTGACACCATTAAAATATTTCGAACTGCATTTAACAAACACAAAAATAGAAAGTCTTGACTCTCGCGGCACCGGTGAGTTTCGAAGTCATGATCTCCTGTGACAAGCCCTTTAACCAACTGAACCACGGCGCCGGCGTGCCGTCATGTTCAGGCAGTGACACCTTTAGAAGTATTTCGAACTGTATTTAAGAAAAAAATAGAAAGTCTTGACTCTCGCGGCACCGGTGAGTTTCGAAGTCATGATCTCCTGTGACAAGCGCTTTAACCAACTAAACCACGGCACCGGCGTGCCGTCAAGTTCAGACAGTGACACCTTAGAAGTATTTCGAACTGCATTTAAGAAACAAAAATTAGAAAGTCTTCGCTCTCGCCGCGCCAGTGAGTTTCGAAGTCGTGATCTCCTGTGACAGGCGCTTTAACCAACTAAGCCACGTTGCCGGCATGCCGTCATGTTTAGGCAGTGACACCATTAAAGTATTTCGAACTGTATTTAAGAAATAAATAAGTAGAAAGTCTTGACTCTCGCGGCACCGGTGAGTTTCGAACTCATGATCTCCTGTGACAAGTGCTTTAATCAAGTAAGCCACGGCGCCGGCGGGCCGTCATGTTCAGGCACTGACACCATTAAAGCATTTCGAACTGCATTTAAGAAACAAAGAAAATAGAAAGTCTTGACTCTCGCGGCACCGGTGAGTTTCGAACTCGTGATCTCCTGTGACAAGTGCTTTAATCAAGTAAGCCACGGCGCCGGCGGGCCGTCATGTTCAGGCACTGACACCATTAAAGTATTTCGAACTGCATTTAAGAAACAAAAAAATAGAAAGTCTTGACTCTCGCGGCATCGGTGAGTTTCGAACTCATGATCTCCTGTGACAAGTGCTTTAATCAACTAAGCCACGGCGCCGGCGTGCCGTCATGTTCAGGCAGTGACACCATTAAAGTATTTCAAACTGCATTTAAGAAACAAAAAATAGAAAGTCTTGACTCTCGTGGCACCGTTGAGTTTCGAACTCATGATCTCATGTGACAAGTGCTTTAATCAACTAAGCCACGGCGCCGGCGTGCCGTCATGTTCAGGCAGTGACACCATTAAAGTATTTCAAACTGCATTTAAGAAACAAAAAATAGAAAGTCTTGACTCTCGTGGCACCGTTGAGTTTCGAACTCATGATCTCATGTGACAAGTGCTTTAATCAACTAAGCCACAGCGACGGAGTGCCGTCATGTTCAGGCAGTTACACCATTAAAGTATTTCGAACTGCATTTACGAAACCAAAAAATACAAAGTCTTGACTCTCGCGCAACCGGTGAGTTTCGAACTCATGATCTCCTGTGACAAGTGCTTTAATCAACTAAGCCACGGCGCCGGCGTGCCGTCATGTTCAGGCAGTGACACCATTAAAGTATTTCGAACTGCATTTAACAAACACAAAAATAGAAAGTCCTGACTCTCGCGGCACCGGTGAGTTTCGAAGTCATGATCTCCTGTGACAAGCCCTTTAACCAACTGAACCACTGCGCCGGCGTGCCGTCTTGTTCAGGCAGTGACACCATTAAAGTATTTCGAACTGCATTTAACAAACACAAAAATAGAAAGTATTGACTCTCGCGGCGCCGGTGAATTTCGAACTCATGATCTCCTGTGACAAGTGCTTTATTCAACTGAACCACGGCGCTGGCGTGCCGTCATGTTCAGACAGTGACACCTTTAGAAGTATTTCGAACTGTATTTAAGAAAAAAAATAGAAAGTCTTGACTCTCGCGGCACCGGTGAGTTTCGAACTCATGATCTCTTGTGACAAGTGCTTTAACCAACTAAGCCACGGCGCCGGCGCGCCGTCATGTTCAGGCAGTGACACCATTAAAATATTTCGAACTGCATTTAACAAACACAAAAATAGAAAGTCTTGACTCTCGCGGCACCGGTGAGTTTCGAAGTCATGATCTCCTGTGACAAGCCCTTTAACCAACTGAACCACGGCGCCGGCGTGCCGTCATGTTCAGGCAGTGACACCTTTAGAAGTATTTCGAACTGTATTTAAGAAAAAAATAGAAAGTCTTGACTCTCGCGGCACCGGTGAGTTTCGAACTCATGATCTCCTGTGACAAGTGCTTTAATCAAGTAAGCCACGGCGCCGGCGTGCCGTCATGTTCAGGCAGTGACACCATTAGAAGTATTTCGAACTGTATTTAAGAAACAAAAAATAGAAAGTCTTGACTCTCGCGGCGCCAGTGAGTTTTGAAATCGTGATCTCCTGTGACAGGCGCTTTAACCAACTAAGCCACGGCGCCGGCATGCCGTCATGTTTAGGCAGTGACACCATTAAAGTATTTCGAACTGCATTTAAGAAACAAAGAAAATAGAAAGTCTTGACTCTCGCGGCACCGGAGAGTTTCGAACTCGTGATCTCCTGTGACAAGTGCTTTAATCAAGTAAGCCACGGCGCCGGCGGGCCGTCATGTTCAGGCACTGACACCATTAAAGCATTTCGAACTGCATTTAAGAAACAAAGAAAATAGAAAGTCTTGACTCTCGCGGCACCGGTGAGTTTCGAACTCGTGATCTCCTGTGACAAGTGCTTTAATCAAGTAAGCCACGGCGCCGGCGGGCAGTCATGTTCAGGCACTGACACCATTAAAGTATTTCGAACTGCATTTAAGAAACAAAAAAATAGAAAGTCTTGACTCTCGCGGCATCGGTGAGTTTCGAACTCATGATCTCCTGTGACAAGTGCTTTAATCAACTAAGCCACGGCGCCGGCGTGCCGTCATGTTCAGGCAGTGACACCATTAAAGTATTTCAAACTGCATTTAAGAAACAAAAAATAGAAAGTCTTGACTCTCGTGGCACCGTTGAGTTTCGAACTCATGATCTCATGTGACAAGTGCTTTAATCAACTAAGCCACAGCGACGGAGTGCCGTCATGTTCAGGCAGTTACACCATTAAAGTATTTCGAACTGCATTTACGAAACCAAAAAATACAAAGTCTTGACTCTCGCGCAACCGGTGAGTTTCGAAATCGTAATCTCCTGTGACAAGTGCTTTAATCAACTAAGCCACGGCGCCGGCGTGCCGTCATGTTCAGGCAGTGACACCATTAAAGTATTTCGAACTGCATTTAAGCAACAAAAAAATAGAAAGTCTTGACTCTCGCGGCACCGTTGAGTTTCCAACTCACGATCTCCTGTGACAAGTGCTTTAATCAACTAAGCCACGTCGCCGGCGTGCCGTCATGTTCAGGCAGTGACACCATTAAAGTATTTCGAACTGCATTTAACAAACACAAAAATAGAAAGTCTTGACTCTCGCGGCACCGGTGAGTTTCGAAGTCATGATCCCCTGTGACAAGCGCTTTAATCAAGTAAGCCACGGCGCCGGCGGGCCGTCATGTTCAGGCACTGACACCATTAAAGCATTTCGAACTGCATTTAAGAAACAAAGAAAATAGAAAGTCTTGACTCTCGCGGCACCGGTGAGTTTCGAACTCGTGATCTCCTGTGACAAGTGCTTTAATCAACTAAGCCACGGCGCCGGCGTGCCGTCATGTTCAGGCAGTGACACCATTAAAGTATTTCAAACTGCATTTAAGAAACAAAAAATAGAAAGTCTTGACTCTCGCGGCACCGTTGAGTTTCGAACTCACGATCTCATGTGACAAGTGCTTTAATCAACTAAGCCACGGTGCCGGCGTGCCGTCATGTTCAGGCAGTTACACCATTAAAGTATTTCGAACTGCATTTAAGCAACAAAAAAATAGAAAGTCTTGACTCTCGCGGCACCGTTGAGTTTCCAACTCACGATCTCCTGTGACAAGTGCTTTAATCAACTAAGCCACGTCGCCGGCGTGCCGTCATGTTCAGGCAGTGACACCATTAAAGTATTTCGAACTGCATTTAACAAACACAAAAATAGAAAGTCTTGACTCTCGCGGCACCGGTGAGTTTCGAAGTCATGATCCCCTGTGACAAGCGCTTTAATCAAGTAAGCCACGGCGCCGGCGGGCCGTCATGTTCAGGCACTGACACCATTAAAGCATTTCGAACTGCATTTAAGAAACAAAGAAAATAGAAAGTCTTGACTCTCGCGGCACCGGTGAGTTTCGAACTCGTGATCTCCTGTGACAAGTGCTTTAATCAAGTAAGCCACGGTGCCGGCGGGCCGTCATGCTCAGGCACTGACACCATTAAAGTATTTCGAACTGCATTTAAGAAACAAAAAAATAGAAAGTCTTGACTCTCGCGGCATCGGTGAGTTTCGAACTCATGATCTCCTGTGACAAGTGCTTTAATCAACTAAGCCACGGCGCCGGCGTGCCGTCATGTTCAGGCAGTGACACCATTAAAGTATTTCAAACTGCATTTAAGAAACAAAAAATAGAAAGTCTTGACCCTCGTGGCACCGTTGAGTTTCGAACTCATGATCTCATGTGACAAGTGCTTTAATCAACTAAGCCACAGCGCCGGAGTGCCGTCATGTTCAGGCAGTGACACCATTAAAGTATTTCGAACTGCATTTAACAAACACAATAATAGAAAGTCTTGACTCTCGCGGCACCGGTGAGTTTCGAACTCATGATCTCCTGTGACAAGTGCTTTAACCAACTAAGCCACGGCGCCGGCGTGCCGTCATGTTCAGGCAGTGACACCATTAAAGTATTTCGAACTGCATTTAAGAAACAAAAAATAGAAAGTCTTGACTCTTGCGGCATCGGTGAGTTTCGAACTCATGATCTCCTGTGACAAGTGCTTTAACCAACTAAGCCACGGCGCCGGCGTGCCGTCATGTTCAGGCAGTGACACCATTAAAGTATTTCAAACTGCATTTAAGAAACAAAAAATAGAAAGTCTTGACTCTCGCGGCACCGTTGAGTTTCGAACTCACGATCTCATGTGACAAGTGCTTTAATCAACTAAGCCACGGTGCCGGCGTGCCGTCATGTTCAGGCAGTTACACCATTAAAGTATTTCGAACTGCATTTACGAAACAAAAAAAATAGAAAGTCTTGACTCTCGCGCAACCGGTGAGTTTCGAACTCAAGATCTCCTGTGACAAGTGCTTTAATCAACTAAGCCACGGCGCCGGCGTGCCGTCATGTTCAGGCAGTGACAACACTAAAGTATTTCGAACTGCATTTAAGAAACAAAAAAATAGAAAGTCTTGACTCTCGCGGTACCGGTGTGTTTCGAAAACATGATATCCTGTGACAAGTGCTTTAACCAACTAAGCCACGGCGCCGGCGTTCCGTCATGTTCAGGCAGTGACACCTTTAGAAGTATATCGAACTGCATTTAAGAAAAAAAATTAGAAAGTCTTCACTCTCGCGGCGCCAGTGAGTTTCGATGTCATGATCTCCTGTGACAGGCGCTTTAACCAACTAGGCCACGGCGCCGGCGTGCCGTCATGTTTAGGCAGTGACACCATTAAAGTATTTCGAACTGCATTTAACAAACACAAAAATAGAAAGTCTTGACTCCCGAGGCACTGGTGAGATTCGAACTCATGATCCGCCGTTTACTAGACAGGCGCTTTGACCAACTAAGCCATGGCGCCGGGCTTTCGTCATGTTCAGGCTGCGACACCATTAGAAGTATTTTGAGCTATATTTCAAAAACAAAATATAGAGAGACGTTGGTCTTGACTCTCGCGGCACCGGTGAGTTTCGAAGTCATGATCTCCTATGACAAGCGCTTTAACCAACTAAACCACGGCGCCGGCGTGCCGTCTTGTTCAGGCAGTGACACCATTAAAGTATTTTGAACTGCATTTAACAAACACAAAAATAGAAAGTCTTGACTCTCGCGGCGCCGGTGAGTTTCGAACTCATGATCTCCTGTGACAAGTGCTTTAATCAACTAAACCACGGCGCTGGCGTGCCGTCATGTTCAGACAGTGACACCTTTAGAAGTATTTCGAACTGTATTTAAGAAAAAAATAGAAAGTCTTGACTCTCGCGGCACCGGTGAGTTTCGAACTCATGATCTCCTGTGACAAGTGCTTTAACCAACTAAGCCACGGCGCCGGCGTGCCGTCATGTTCAGGCAGTGACACCATTAAAGTATTTCGAACTGCATTTACCAACACAAAAATAGAAAGTCTTGACTCTCGCGGCACCGGTGAGTTTCGAAGTCATGATCTCCTGTGACAAGCCCTTTAACCAACTGAACCACGGCACCGGCGCGCCGTCATGTTCAGGCAGTGACACCTTTAGAAGTATTTCGAACTGTATTTAAGAAAAAAAATAGAAAGTCTTGACTCTCGCGGCACCGGTGAGTTTCGAAGTCATGATCTCCTGTGACAAGCGCTTTAACCAGCTAAACCACGGCACCGGCGTGCCGTCAAGTTCAGACAGTGACACCTTAGAAGTATTTCGAACTGCATTTAAGAAACAAAAATTAGAAAGTCTTCGCTCTCGCCACGCCAGTGAGTTTCGAAGTCGTGATCTCCTGTGACAGGCGCTTTAACCAACTAAGCCACGGCGCCGGCATGCCGTCATGTTTAGGCAGTGACACCATTAAAGTATTTCGAACTGTATTTAAGAAACAAAAAAGTAGAAAGTCTTGACTCTCGCGGCACCGGTGAGTTTGGAACTCATGATCTCCTGTGACAAGTGCTTTAATCAAGTAAGCCACGGCGCCGGCGTGCCGTCATGTTCAGGCAGTGACACCATTAGAAGTATTTCGAACTGTATTTAAGAAACAAAAAATAGAAAGTCTTGACTCTCGCGGCACCGGTGAGTTTCGAACTCATGATCTCCTGTGACAAGTGCTTTAATCAAGTAAGTCACGGCGCCGGCGTGCAGTCATGTTCAGGCAGTGACACCATTAAAGTATTTCGAACTGTATTTAAGAAACAAAAAATAGAAAGTCTTCACTCTCGCGGCACCGGTGAGTTTCAAGCTCATGATCTCCTGTGACAAGTGCTTTAATCAAGTAACCCACGGCGCCGGCGTGCCGTCATGTTCAGGCAGTGACACCATTAGAAGTATTTCAAACTGCATTTAAGAAACAAAGAAAATAGAAAGTCTTGACTCTCGCGGCACCGGTGAGTTTCGAACTCGTGATCTCCTGTGACAAGTGCTTTAATCAAGTAAGCCACGGCGCCGGCGTGCCGTCATGTTCAGGCAGTGACACCTATAAAGTATTTCGAACTGTATTTAAGAAACAAAAAAATAGAAAGTCTTCACTCTCGCGGCACCGGTGAGTTTCAAGCTCATGATCTCCTGTGACAAGTGCTCCAATCAAGTAAGCCACGGCGCCGGCGTGCCGTCATGTTCAGGCAGTGACACCATCAGAAGTATTTCGAACTGCATTTAAGAAACAAAGAAAATAGAAAGTCTTGACTCTCGCGGCACCGGTCAGTTTCGAACTCATGATCTCCTGTGACAAGTGCTTTAATCAACTAAGCCACGGCGCCGGCTGGCCGTCATGTTCAGGCAGTGACACCATTAAAGCATTTCGAACTGCATATAAGAAACAAAAAAATAGAAAATCTTGACTCTCGCGGCACCGATGAGTTTCGAACTCATGATCTCCTGTGACAAGTGCTTTAATCAACTAAGCCACGGCGCCGGCGTGCCGTCATGTTCAGGCAGTGACACCATTAAAGTATTTCGAACTGCATTTAACAAACACAAAAATAGAAAGTCTTGACTCTCGCGGCACCGGTGAGTTTCGAAGTCATGATCTCCTGTGACAAGCCCTTTAACCAACTGAACCACGGCGCCGGCATGCCGTCTTGTTCAGGAAGTGACACCATTAAAGTATTTCGAACTGCATTTAACAAACACAAAAATAGAAAGTATTGACTCTCGCGGCGCCGGTGAATTTCGAACTCATGATCTCCTGTGACAAGTGCTTTAATCAACTGAACCACGGCGCTGGCGTGCCGTCATGTTCAGACAGTGACACCTTTAGAAGTATTTCGAACTGTATTTAAGAAAAAAACAGAAAGTCTTGACTCTCGCGGCACCGGTGAGTTTCAAAGTCATGATCTCCTGTGACAAGCCCTTTAACCAACTGAACCACGGCGCCGGCGTGCCGTCATGTTCAGGCAGTGACACCTTTAGAAGTATTTCGAACTGTATTTAAGAAAAAAATAGAAAGTCTTGACTCTCGCGGCACCGGTGAGTTTCGAAGTCATGATCTCCTGAGACAAGCGCTTTAACCAACTAAACCACGGCACCGGCGTGCCGTCAAGTTCAGACAGTGACACCTTAGAAGTATTTCGAACTGCATTTAAGAAACAAAAATTAGAAAGTCTTCGCTCTTGCCGCGCCAGAGAGTTTCGAAGTCGTGATCTCCTGTGACAGGCGCTTTAATCAACTAAGCCACGGCGCCGGCATGCCGTCATGTTTAAGCAGTGACACTATTAAAGTATTTCGAACTGTATTTAAGAAACAAATAAGTAGAAAGTCTTGACTCTCGCGGCACCGGTGAAATTCGAACTCATGATCTCCTGTGACAAGTGCTTTAATCAAGTAAGCCACGGCGCCGGCGTGCTGTCATGTTCAGGCAGTGACACCATTAGAAGTATTTCGAACTGTATTTAAGAAACAAAAAATAGAAAGTCTTGACTCTCGCGGCACCGGTGAGTTTCGAACTCATGATCTCCTGTGACAAGTGCTTTAATCAAGTAAGCCACGGCGCGGCGTGCCGTCATGTTCAGGCAGTGACACCATTAAAGTATTTCGAACTGTATTTAAGAAACAAAAAAATAGAAAGTCTTCACTCTCGCGGCACCGGTGAGTTTCAAGCTCATGATCTCCTGTGACAGGCGCTTTAATCAAGTAAGCCACGGCGCCGGCGTGCCGTCATGTTCAGGCAGTGACACCATTAGAAGTATTTCGAACTGTATTTAAGAAACAAAAAATAGAAAGTCTTGACTCTCGCGGCGCCAGTGAGTTTTGAAATCGTGATCTCCTGTGACAGGCAATTTAACCAACTAAGCCACGGCGCCGGCATGCCGTCATGTTTAGGCAGTGACACCATTAAAGTATTTCGAACTGCATTTAAGAAACAAAGAAAATAGAAAGTCTTGACTCTCGCGGCACCGGTGAGTTTCGAACTCGTGATCTCCTGTGACAAGTGCTTTAATCAAGTAAGCCACGGCGCCGGCGGGCCGTCATGTTCAGGCACTGACACCATTAAAGCATTTCGAACTGCATTTAAGAAACAAAGAAAATAGAAAGTCTTGACTCTCGCGGCAAGGGTGAGTTTCGAACTCGTGATCTCCTGTGACAAGTGCTTTAATCAAGTAAGCCACGGCGCCGGCGGGCCGTCATGTTCAGGCACTGACACCATTAAAGTATTTCGAACTGCATTTAAGAAACAAAAAAATAGAAAGTCTTGACTCTCGCGGCATCGGTGAGTTTCGAACTCATGATCTCCTGTGACAAGTGCTTTAATCAACTAAGCCACGGCGCCGGCGTGCCGTCATGTTCAGGCAGTGACACCATTAAAGTATTTCAAACTGCATTTAAGAAACAAAAAATAGAAACTCTTGAGTCTCGTGGCACCGTTGAGTTTCGAACTCATGATCTCATGTGACAAGTGCTTTAATCAACTAAGCCACAGCGCCGGAGTGCCGTCATGTTCAGGCAGTGACACCATTAAAGTATTTCGAACTGCATTTAACAAACACAATAATAGAAAGTCTTGACTCTCGCGGCACCGGTGAGTTTCGAACTCATGATCTCCTGTGACAAGTGCTGTAACCAACTAAGCCACGGCGCCGGCGTGCCGTCATGTTCAGGCAGTGACACCGTTAAAGTATTTCGAACTGCATTTAAGAAACAAAAAAATAGAAAGTCTTGACTCTCGCGGCATCGGTGAGTTTCGAACTCATGATCTCCTGTGACAAGTGCTTTAACCAACTAAGCCACGGCGCCGGCGTGCCGTCATGTTCAGGCAGTGACACCATTAAAGTATTTCAAACTGCATTTAAGAAACAAAAAATAGAAAGTCTTGACTCTCGCGGCACCGTTGAGTTTCGAACTCACGATCTCATGTGACAAGTGCTTTAATCAACTAAGCCACGGTGCCGGCGTGCCGTCATGTTCAGGCAGTTACACCATTAAAGTATTTCGAACTGCATTTACGAAACAAAAAAAATAGAAAGTCTTGACTCTCGCGGCGCCGGTGAGTTTCGAACTCATGATCTCCTGTGACAAGTGCTTTAATCAACTGAACCACGGCGCTGGCGTGCCGTCATGTTCAGGCAGTGACACCTTTAGAAGTATTTCGAACTGTATTTAGGAAAAAAAATAGAACGTCTTGACTCTCGCGGCACCGGTGAGTTTCGAACTCATGATCTCCTGTGACAAGTGCTTTAACCAACTAAGCCACGGCGCCGGCGTGCCGTCATGTTCAGACAGTGACACCATTAAAGTATTTCGAACTGCATTTAACAAACACAAAAATAGAAAGTCTTGACTCTCGCGGCACCGGTGAGTTTCGAAGTCATGATCTCCTGTGACAAGCGCTTTAACCAACTAAACCACGGCGCCGGCGTGCCGTCTTGTTCAGACAGTGACACCATTAAAGTATTTTGAACTGCATTTAACAAACACAAAAATAGAAAGTCTTGACTCTCGCGGCGCCGGTGAGTTTCGAACTCATGATCTCCTGTGACAAGTGCTTTAATAAACTGAACCACGGCGCTGGCGTGCCGTCATGTTCAGAGAGTGACACCTTTAGAAGTATTTCGAACTGTATTTAAGAAAAAAAATAGAAAGTCTTGACTCTCGCGGCACCGGTGAGTTTCGAACTCATGATCTCCTGTGACAAGTGCTTTAACCAACTAAGCCATGGCGCCGGCGTGCCGTCATGTTCAGGCAGTGACACCATTAAAGTATTTCGAACTGCATTTAACAAACACAAAAATAGAAAGTCTTGACTCTCGCGGCACCGGTGAGTTTCGAAGTCATGATCTCCTGTGACAAGCACTTTAACCAACTGAACCACGGCGCCGGCGTGCCGTCATGTTCAGGCAGTGACACCTTTAGAAGTATTTCGAACTGTATTTAAGAAAAAAAAAGAAAGTCTTGACTCTCGCGGCACCGGTGAGTTTCGAAGTCATGATCTCCTGTGACAAGCGCTTTAACCAACTAAACCACGGAACCGGCGTGCCGTCATGTTCAGACAGTGACACCTTAGAAGTATTTCGAACTGCATTTAAGAAACAAAAATTAGAAAGTCTTCACTCTCGCGGCGCCAGTGAGTTTTGAAATCGTGATC
The DNA here is from genome assembly GCF_043290135.1 of Rhipicephalus microplus. Lineage (NCBI taxonomy): Eukaryota > Metazoa > Arthropoda > Arachnida > Ixodida > Ixodidae > Rhipicephalus > Rhipicephalus microplus. The sequence continues at coordinate 173,402,174 of NC_134704.1, read as the reverse complement.
TCCTGTGACAGGCGCTTTAACCAACTAAGCCACGGCGCCGGCATGCCGTCATGTTTAGGCAGTGACACCATTAAAGTATTTCGAACTGCATTTAAGAAACAAAAAAATAGAAAGTCTTGACTCTCGCGGCATCGGTGAGTTTCGAACTCATGATCTCCTGTGACAAGTGCTTGAATCAACTAAGCCACGGCGCCTGCGTGCCGTCATGTTCAGGCAGTGACACCATTAAAGTATTTCCAACTGCATTTAAGAAACAAAAAATAGAAAGTCTTGACTCTCGTGGCACCGTTGAGTTTCGAACTCATGATCTCATGTGACAAGTGCTTTAATCAACTAAGCCACAGCGCCGGAGTGCCGTCATGTTCAGGCAGTTACACCATTAAAGTATTTCGAACTGCATTTACGAAACCAAAAAATACAAAGTCTTGACTCTCGCGCAACCGGTGAGTTTCGAACTCATGATCTCCTGTGACAAGTGCTTTAATCAACTAAGCCACGTCGCCGGCGTGCCGTCATGTTCAGGCAGTGACACCATTAAAGTATTTCGAACTGCATTTACCAAACACGAAAATAGAAAGTCTTGACTCTCGCGGCACCGGCGAGTTTCGAAGTCATAATCCCCTGTGACAAGCGCTTTAACCAACTAAACCACGGAACCGGCGTGCCGTCATGTTCAGACAGTGACACCTTAGAAGTATTTCGAACTGCATTTAAGAAACAAAAATTAGAAAGTCTTCACTCTCGCGGCGCCAGTGAGTTTTGAAATCGTGATCTCCTGTGACAGGCGCTTTAACCAACTAAGCCACGGCGCCGGCATGCCGTCATGTTTAGGCAGTGACACCATTAAAGTATTTCGAACTGCATTTAAGAAACAAAAAAATAGAAAGTCTTGACTCTCGCGGCATCGGTGAGTTTCGAACTCATGATCTCCTGTCACAAGTGCTTTAATCAACTAAGCCACGGCGCCGGCGTGCCGTCATGTTCAGGCAGTGACACCATTAAAGTATTTCAAACTGCATTTAAGAAACAAAAAATAGAAAGTCTTGACTCTCGTGGCACCGTTGAGTTTCGAACTCATGATCTCATGTGACAAGTGCTTTAATCAACTAAGCCACAGCGCCGGAGTGCCGTCATGTTCAGGCAGTGACACCATTAAAGTATTTCGAACTGCATTTAACAAACACAATAATAGAAAGTCTTGACTCTCGCGGCACCGGTGAGTTTCGAACTCATGATCTCCTGTGACAAGTGCTGTAACCAACTAAGCCACGGCGCCGGCGTGCCGTCATGTTCAGGCAGTGACACCGTTAAAGTATTTCGAACTGCATTTAAGAAACAAAAAAATAGAAAGTCTTGACTCTCGCGGCATCGGTGAGTTTCGAACTCATGATCTCCTGTGACAAGTGCTTTAACCAACTAAGCCACGGCGCCGGCGTGCCGTCATGTTCAGGCAGTGACACCATTAAAGTATTTCAAACTGCATTTAAGAAACAAAAAATAGAAAGTCTTGACTCTCGCGGCACCGTTGAGTTTCGAACTCACGATCTCATGTGACAAGTGCTTTAATCAACTAAGCCACGGTGCCGGCGTGCCGTCATGTTCAGGCAGTTACACCATTAAAGTATTTCGAACTGCATTTACGAAACAAAAAAAATAGAAAGTCTTGACTCTCGCGGCGCCGGTGAGTTTCGAACTCATGATCTCCTGTGACAAGTGCTTTAATCAACTGAACCACGGCGCTGGCGTGCCGTCATGTTCAGGCAGTGACACCTTTAGAAGTATTTCGAACTGTATTTAGGAAAAAAAATAGAACGTCTTGACTCTCGCGGCACCGGTGAGTTTCGAACTCATGATCTCCTGTGACAAGTGCTTTAACCAACTAAGCCACGGCGCCGGCGTGCCGTCATGTTCAGACAGTGACACCATTAAAGTATTTCGAACTGCATTTAACAAACACAAAAATAGAAAGTCTTGACTCTCGCGGCACCGGTGAGTTTCGAAGTCATGATCTCCTGTGACAAGCGCTTTAACCAACTAAACCACGGCGCCGGCGTGCCGTCTTGTTCAGACAGTGACACCATTAAAGTATTTTGAACTGCATTTAACAAACACAAAAATAGAAAGTCTTGACTCTCGCGGCGCCGGTGAGTTTCGAACTCATGATCTCCTGTGACAAGTGCTTTAATAAACTGAACCACGGCGCTGGCGTGCCGTCATGTTCAGAGAGTGACACCTTTAGAAGTATTTCGAACTGTATTTAAGAAAAAAAATAGAAAGTCTTGACTCTCGCGGCACCGGTGAGTTTCGAACTCATGATCTCCTGTGACAAGTGCTTTAACCAACTAAGCCATGGCGCCGGCGTGCCGTCATGTTCAGGCAGTGACACCATTAAAGTATTTCGAACTGCATTTAACAAACACAAAAATAGAAAGTCTTGACTCTCGCGGCACCGGTGAGTTTCGAAGTCATGATCTCCTGTGACAAGCACTTTAACCAACTGAACCACGGCGCCGGCGTGCCGTCATGTTCAGGCAGTGACACCTTTAGAAGTATTTCGAACTGTATTTAAGAAAAAAAAAGAAAGTCTTGACTCTCGCGGCACCGGTGAGTTTCGAAGTCATGATCTCCTGTGACAAGCGCTTTAACCAACTAAACCACGGAACCGGCGTGCCGTCATGTTCAGACAGTGACACCTTAGAAGTATTTCGAACTGCATTTAAGAAACAAAAATTAGAAAGTCTTCACTCTCGCGGCGCCAGTGAGTTTTGAAATCGTGATCTCCTGTGACAGGCGCTTTAACCAACTAAGCCACGGCGCCGGCATGCCGTCATGTTTAGGCAGTGACACCATTAAAGTATTTCGAACTGCATTTAAGAAACAAAAAAATAGAAAGTCTTGACTCTCGCGGCATCGGTGAGTTTCGAACTCATGATCTCCTGTGACAAGTGCTTGAATCAACTAAGCCACGGCGCCTGCGTGCCGTCATGTTCAGGCAGTGACATCATTAAAGTATTTCCAACTGCATTTAAGAAACAAAAAATAGAAAGTCTTGACTCTCGTGGCACCGTTGAGTTTCGAACTCATGATCTCATGTGACAAGTGCTTTAATCAACTAAGCCACAGCGCCGGAGTGCCGTCATGTTCAGGCAGTTACACCATTAAAGTATTTCGAACTGCATTTACGAAACCAAAAAATACAAAGTCTTGACTCTCGCGCAACCGGTGAGTTTCGAACTCATGATCTCCTGTGACAAGTGCTTTAATCAACTAAGCCACGTCGCCGGCGTGCCGTCATGTTCAGGCAGTGACACCATTAAAGTATTTCGAACTGCATTTACCAAACACGAAAATAGAAAGTCTTGACTCTCGCGGCACCGGCGAGTTTCGAAGTCATAATCCCCTGTGACAAGCGCTTTAACCAACTAAACCACGGAACCGGCGTGCCGTCATGTTCAGACAGTGACACCTTAGAAGTATTTCGAACTGCATTTAAGAAACAAAAATTAGAAAGTCTTCACTCTCGCGGCGCCAGTGAGTTTTGAAATCGTGATCTCCTGTGACAGGCGCTTTAACCAACTAAGCCACGGCGCCGGCATGCCGTCATGTTTAGGCAGTGACACCATTAAAGTATTTCGAACTGCATTTAAGAAACAAAAAAATAGAAAGTCTTGACTCTCGCGGCATCGGTGAGTTTCGAACTCATGATCTCCTGTCACAAGTGCTTTAATCAACTAAGCCACGGCGCCGGCGTGCCGTCATGTTCAGGCAGTGACACCATTAAAGTATTTCAAACTGCATTTAAGAAACAAAAAATAGAAAGTCTTGACTCTCGTGGCACCGTTGACTTTCGAACTCATGATCCAATGTGACAAGTGCTTTAATCAACTAAGCCACAGCGCCGGAGTGCCGTCATGTTCAGGCAGTGACACCATTAAAGTATTTCGAACTGCATTTAACAAACACAATAATAGAAAGTCTTTACTCTCGCGGCACCGGTGAGTTTCGAACTCATGATCTCCTGTGACAAATGCTGTAACCAACTAAGCCACGGCGCCGGCGTGCCGTCATGTTCAGGCAGTGACACCGTTAAAGTATTTCGAACTGCATTTAAGAAACAAAAAAATAGAAAGTCTTGACTCTCGCGGCATCGGTGAGTTTCGAACTCATGATCTCCTGTGACAAGTGCTTTAACCAACTAAGCCACGGCGCCGGCGTGCCGTCATGTTCAGGCAGTGACACCATTAAAGTATTTCAAACTGCATTTAAGAAACAAAAAATAGAAAGTCTTGACTCTCGCGGCACCGTTGAGTTTCGAACTCACGATCTCATGTGACAAGTGCTTTAATCAACTAAGCCACGGTGCCGGCGTGCCGTCATGTTCAGGCAGTTACACCATTAAAGTATTTCGAACTGCATTTACGAAACAAAAAAAATAGAAAGTCTTGACTCTCGCGCAACCGGTGAGTTTCGAACTCATGATCTCCTGTGACAAGTGCTTTAATAAACTAAGCCACGGCGCCGGCGTGCCGTCATGTTCAGGCAGTGACACCACTAAAGTATTTCGAACTGCATTTAAGAAACAAAAAAATAGAAAGTCTTGACTCTCGCGGCACCGTTGAGTTTCGAACTCACGATGTCCTGTGACAAGTGCTTTAATCAACTAAGCCACGGCGCCGGCGTGCCGTCATGTTCAGGCAGTGACACCATTAAAGTATTTTGTACTGCATTTAACAAACACAAAAATAGAAAGTCTTGACTCTCGCGGCGCCGGTGAGTTTCGAACTCATGATCTCCTGTGACAAGTGCTTTAATCAACTGAACCACGGCGCTGGCGTGCCGTCATGTTCAGGCAGTGACACCTTTAGAAGTATTTCGAACTGTATTTAGGAAAAAAAATAGAACGTCTTGACTCTCGCAGCACCGGTGAGTTTCGAACTCATGATCTCCTGTGACAAGTGCTTTAACCAACTAAGCCACGGCGCCGGCGTGCCGTCATGTTCAGACAGTGACACCATTAAAGTATTTCGAACTGCATTTAACAAACACAAAAATAGAAAGTCTTGACTCTCGCGGCACCGGTGAGTTTCGAAGTCATGATCTCCTGTGACAAGCGCTTTAACCAACTAAACCACGGCGCCGGCGTGCCGTCTTGTTCAGACAGTGACACCATTAAAGTATTTTGAACTGCATTTAACAAACACAAAAATAGAAAGTCTTGACTCTCGCGGCGCCGCTGAGTTTCGAACTCATGATCTCCTGTGACAAGTGCTTTAATCAACTGAACCACGGCGCTGGCGTGCCGTCATGTTCAGAGAGTGACACCTTTAGAAGTATTTCGAACTGTATTTAAGAAAAAAAATAGAAAGTCTTGACTCTCGCGGCACCGGTGAGTTTCGAACTCATGATCTCCTGTGACAAGTGCTTTAACCAACTAAGCCATGGCGCCGGCGTGCCGTCATGTTCAGGCAGTGACACCATTAAAGTATTTCGAACTGCATTTAACAAACACAAAAATAGAAAGTCTTGACTCTCGCGGCACCGGTGAGTTTCGAAGTCATGATCTCCTGTGACAAGCGCTTTAACCAACTGAACCACGGCGCCGGCGTGCCGTCATGTTCAGGCAGTGACACCTTTAGAAGTATTTCGAACTGTATTTAAGAAAAAAAAAGAAAGTCTTGACTCTCGCGGCACCGGTGAGTTTCGAAGTCAATATCTCCTGTGACAAGTGCTTTAACCAACTAAACCACGGAACCGGCGTGCCGTCATGTTCAGACAGTGACACCTTAGAAGTATTTCGAACTGCATTTAAGAAACAAAAATTAGAAAGTCTTCACTCTCGCGGGGCCAGTGAGTTTTGAAATCGTGATCTCCTGTGACAGGCGCTTTAACCAACTAAGCCACGGCGCCGGCATGCCGTCATGTTTAGGCAGTGACACCATTAAAGTATTTCGAACTGTATTTCAGAAACAAAAAATAGAAAGTCTTGACTCTCGCGGCACCGGTGAGTTTCCAGCTCACGATCTCCTGTGACAAGTGCTTTAATCAACTAAGCCACGGCGCCGGCGTGCCGTCATGTTCAGGCAGTGACACCATTAAAGTATTTCGAACTGCATTTAAGAAACAAAAAATAGAAAGTCTTGACTCTCGCAGCACCGTTGAGTTTCCAACTCACGATCTCCTGTGACAAGTGCTTTAATCAACTAAGCCACGGCGCCGGCGTGCCGTCATGTTCAGGCAGTGACAACAATAAAGTATTTCGAACTGCATTTAACAAACACAAAAATAGAAAGTCTTGACTCTCGCGGCACCGGTGAGTTTCGAAGTCATGATCTCCTGTGACAAACCCTTTAACCAACTGAACCACGGCGCCGGCGTGCCGTCTTGTTCAGGCAGTGACACCATTAAAGTATTTCGAACTGCATTTAACAAACACAAAAATAGAAAGTCTTGACTCTCGCGGCACCGGTGAGTTTCTAAGTCATGATCTCCTGTGACAAGCCCTTTAACCAACTGAACCACGGCGCCGGCGTGCCGTCATGTTCAGGCAGTGACACCAATAAAGTATTTCGAACTGCATTTAACAAACACAAAAATAGAAAGTCTTGACTCTCGCGGCACCGGTGAGTTTCGAAGTCATGATCTCCTGTGACAAGCGCTTTAACCAACTAAACCACGGCACCGGCGTGCCGTCAAGTTCAGACAGTGACACCTTAGAAGTATTTCGAACTGCATTTAAGAAACAAAAATTAGAAAGTCTTCGCTCTCGCCGCGCCAGTGAGTTTCGAAGTCGTGATCTCCTGTGACAGGCGCTTTAATCAAGTAAGCCACGGCGCCGGCGTGCCGTCATGTTCAGGCAGTGACACCATTAGAAGTATTTCGAACTGTATTTAAGAAACAAAAAATAGAAAGTCTTGACTCTCGCGGCGCCAGTGAGTTTTGAAATCGTGATCTCCTGTGACAGGCAATTTAACCAACTAAGCCACGGCGCCGGCATGCCGTCATGTTTAGGCAGTGACACCATTAAAGTATTTCGAACTGCATTTAAGAAACAAAGAAAATAGAAAGTCTTGACTCTCGCGGCACCGGTGAGTTTCGAACTCGTGATCTCCTGTGACAAGTGCTTTAATCAAGTAAGCCACGGCGCCGGCGGGCCGTCATGTTCAGGCACTGACACCATTAAAGCATTTCGAACTGCATTTAAGAAACAAAGAAAATAGAAAGTCTTGACTCTCGCGGCACCGGTGAGTTTCGAACTCGTGATCTCCTGTGACAAGTGCTTTAATCAAGTAAGCCACGGCGCCGGCGGGCCGTCATGTTCAGGCACTGACACCATTAAAGTATTTCGAACTGCATTTAAGAAACAAAAAAATAGAAAGTCTTGACTCTCGCGGCATCGGTGAGTTTCGAACTCATGATCTCCTGTGACAAGTGCTTTAATCAACTAAGCCACGGCGCCGGCGTGCCGTCATGTTCAGGCAGTGACACCATTAAAGTATTTCAAACTGCATTTAAGAAACAAAAAATAGAAACTCTTGAGTCTCGTGGCACCGTTGAGTTTCGAACTCATGATCTCATGTGACAAGTGCTTTAATCAACTAAGCCACAGCGCCGGAGTGCCGTCATGTTCAGGCAGTGACACCATTAAAGTATTTCGAACTGCATTTAACAAACACAATAATAGAAAGTCTTGACTCTCGCGGCACCGGTGAGTTTCGAACTCATGATCTCCTGTGACAAGTGCTGTAACCAACTAAGCCACGGCGCCGGCGTGCCGTCATGTTCAGGCAGTGACACCGTTAAAGTATTTCGAACTGCATTTAAGAAACAAAAAAATAGAAAGTCTTGACTCTCGCGGCATCGGTGAGTTTCGAACTCATGATCTCCTGTGACAAGTGCTTTAACCAACTAAGCCACGGCGCCGGCGTGCCGTCATGTTCAGGCAGTGACACCATTAAAGTATTTCAAACTGCATTTAAGAAACAAAAAATAGAAAGTCTTGACTCTCGCGGCACCGTTGAGTTTCGAACTCACGATCTCATGTGACAAGTGCTTTAATCAACTAAGCCACGGTGCCGGCGTGCCGTCATGTTCAGGCAGTTACACCATTAAAGTATTTCGAACTGCATTTACGAAACAAAAAAAATAGAAAGTCTTGACTCTCGCGGCGCCGGTGAGTTTCGAACTCATGATCTCCTGTGACAAGTGCTTTAATCAACTGAACCACGGCGCTGGCGTGCCGTCATGTTCAGGCAGTGACACCTTTAGAAGTATTTCGAACTGTATTTAGGAAAAAAAAATAGAACGTCTCGACTCTCGCGGCACCGGTGAGTTTCGAACTCATGATCTCCTGTGACAAGTGCTTTAACCAACTAAGCCACGGCGCCGGCGTGCCGTCATGTTCAGACAGTGACACCATTAAAGTATTTCGAACTGCATTTAACAAACACAAAAATAGAAAGTCCTGACTCTCGCGGCACCGGTGAGTTTCGAAGTCATGATCTCCTGTGACAAGCGCTTTAACCAACTAAACCACGGCGCCGGCGTGCCGTCTTGTTCAGACAGTGACACCATTAAAGTATTTTGAACTGCATTTAACAAACACAAAAATAGAAAGTCTTGACTCTCGCGGCGCCGGTGAGTTTCGAACTCATGATCTCCTGTGACAAGTGCTTTAATAAACTGAACCACGGCGCTGGCGTGCCGTCATGTTCAGAGAGTGACACCTTTAGAAGTATTTCGAACTGTATTTAAGAAAAAAAATAGAAAGTCTTGACTCTCGCGGCACCGGTGAGTTTCGAACTCATGATCTCCTGTGACAAGTGCTTTAACCAACTAAGCCATGGCGCCGGCGTGCCGTCATGTTCAGGCAGTGACACCATTAAAGTATTTCGAACTGCATTTAACAAACACAAAAATAGAAAGTCTTGACTCTCGCGGCACCGGTGAGTTTCGAAGTCATGATCTCCTGTGACAAGCACTTTAACCAACTGAACCACGGCGCCGGCGTGCCGTCATGTTCAGGCAGTGGCACCTTTAGAAGTATTTCGAACTGTATTTAAGAAAAAAAAAGAAAGTCTTGACTCTCGCGGCACCGGTGAGTTTCGAAGTCATGATCTCCTGTGACAAGCGCTTTAACCAACTAAACCACGGAACCGGCGTGCCGTCATGTTCAGACAGTGACACCTTAGAAGTATTTCGAACTGCATTTAAGAAACAAAAATTAGAAAGTCTTCACTCTCGCGGCGCCAGTGTGTTTTGAAATCGTGATCTCCTGTGACAGGCGCTTTAACCAACTAAGCCACGGCGCCGGCATGCCGTCATGTTTAGGCAGTGACACCATTAAAGTATTTCGAACTGCATTTAAAAAACAAAAAAATAGAAAGTCTTGACTCTCGCGGCATCGGTGAGTTTCGAACTCATGATCTCCTGTGACAAGTGCTTGAATCAACTAAGCCACGGCGCCTGCGTGCCGTCATGTTCAGGCAGTGACACCATTAAAGTATTTCCAACTACATTTAAGAAACAAAAAATAGAAAGTCTTGACTCTCGTGGCACCGTTGAGTTTCGAACTCATGATCTCATGTGACAAGTGCTTTAATCAACTAAGCCACAGCGCCGGAGTGCCGTCATGTTCAGGCAGTTACACCATTAAAGTATTTCGAACTGCATTTACGAAACCAAAAAATACAAAGTCTTGACTCTCGCGCAACCGGTGAGTTTCGAACTCATGATCTCCTGTGACAAGTGCTTTAATCAACTAAGCCACGTCGCCGGCGTGCCGTCATGTTCAGGCAGTGACACCATTAAAGTATTTCGAACTGCATTTAACAAACACGAAAATAGAAAGTCTTGACTCTCGCGGCACCGGCGAGTTTCGAAGTCATAATCCCCTGTGACAAGCGCTTTAACCAACTAAACCACGGAACCGGCGTGCCGTCATGTTCAGACAGTGACACCTTAGAAGTATTTCGAACTGCATTTAAGAAACAAAAATTAGAAAGTCTTCACTCTCGCGGCGCCAGTGAGTTTTGAAATCGTGATCTCCTGTGACAGGCGCTTTAACCAACTAAGCCACGGCGCCGGCATGCCGTCATGTTTAGGCAGTGACACCATTAAAGTATTTCGAACTGCATTTAAGAAACAAAAAAATAGAAAGTCTTGACTCTCGCGGCATCGGTGAGTTTCGAACTCATGATCTCCTGTCACAAGTGCTTTAATCAACTAAGCCACGGCGCCGGCGTGCCGTCATGTTCAGGCAGTGACACCATTAAAGTATTTCAAACTGCATTTAAGAAACAAAAAATAGAAAGTCTTGACTCTCGTGGCACCGTTGACTTTCGAACTCATGATCCAATGTGACAAGTGCTTTAATCAACTAAGCCACAGCGCCGGAGTGCCGTCATGTTCAGGCAGTGACACCATTAAAGTATTTCGAACTGCATTTAACAAACACAATAATAGAAAGTCTTTACTCTCGCGGCACCGGTGAGTTTCGAACTCATGATCTCCTGTGACAAATGCTGTAACCAACTAAGCCACGGCGCCGGCGTGCCGTCATGTTCAGGCAGTGACACCGTTAAAGTATTTCGAACTGCATTTAAGAAACAAAAAAATAGAAAGTCTTGACTCTCGCGGCATCGGTGAGTTTCGAACTCATGATCTCCTGTGACAAGTGCTTTAACCAACTAAGCCACGGCGCCGGCGTGCCGTCATGTTCAGGCAGTGACACCATTAAAGTATTTCAAACTGCATTTAAGAAACAAAAAATAGAAAGTCTTGACTCTCGCGGCACCGTTGAGTTTCGAACTCACGATCTCATGTGACAAGTGCTTTAATCAACTAAGCCACGGTGCCGGCGTGCCGTCATGTTCAGGCAGTTACACCATTAAAGTATTTCGAACTGCATTTACGAAACAAAAAAAATAGAAAGTCTTGACTCTCGCGCAACCGGTGAGTTTCGAACTCATGATCTCCTGTGACAAGTGCTTTAATAAACTAAGCCACGCCGCCTTCGTGCCGTCATGTTCAGGCAGTGACACCACTAAAGTATTTCGAACTGCATTTAAGAAACAAAAAAATAGAAAGTCTTGACTCTCGCGGCACCGTTGAGTTTCGAACTCACGATGTCCTGTGACAAGTGCTTTAATCAACTAAGCCACGGCGCCGGCGTGCCGTCATGTTCAGGCAGTGACACCATTAAAGTATTTTGTACTGCATTTAACAAACACAAAAATAGAAAGTCTTGACTCTCGCGGCGCCGGTGAGTTTCGAACTCATGATCTCCTGTGACAAGTGCTTTAATCAACTGAACCACGGCGCTGGCGTGCCGTCATGTTCAGGCAGTGACACCTTTAGAAGTATTTCGAACTGTATTTAGGAAAAAAAATAGAACGTCTTGACTCTCGCAGCACCGGTGAGTTTCGAACTCATGATCTCCTGTGACAAGTGCTTTAACCAACTAAGCCACGGCGCCGGCGTGCCGTCATGTTCAGACAGTGACACCATTAAAGTATTTCGAACTGCATTTAACAAACACAAAAATAGAAAGTCTTGACTCTCGCGGCACCGGTGAGTTTCGAAGTCATGATCTCCTGTGACAAGCGCTTTAACCAACTAAACCACGGCGCCGGCGTGCCGTCTTGTTCAGACAGTGACACCATTAAAGTATTTTGAACTGCATTTAACAAACACAAAAATAGAAAGTCTTGACTCTCGCGGCGCCGCTGAGTTTCGAACTCATGATCTCCTGTGACAAGTGCTTTAATCAACTGAACCACGGCGCTGGCGTGCCGTCATGTTCAGAGAGTGACACCTTTAGAAGTATTTCGAACTGTATTTAAGAAAAAAAATAGAAAGTCTTGACTCTCGCGGCACCGGTGAGTTTCGAACTCATGATCTCCTGTGACAAGTGCTTTAACCAACTAAGCCATGGCGCCGGCGTGCCGTCATGTTCAGGCAGTGACACCATTAAAGTATTTCGAACTGCATTTAACAAACACAAAAATAGAAAGTCTTGACTCTCGCGGCACCGGTGAGTTTCGAAGTCATGATCTCCTGTGACAAGCGCTTTAACCAACTGAACCACGGCGCCGGCGTGCCGTCATGTTCAGGCAGTGACACCTTTAGAAGTATTTCGAACTGTATTTAAGAAAAAAAAAGAAAGTCTTGACTCTCGCGGCACCGGTGAGTTTCGAAGTCAATATCTCCTGTGACAAGCGCTTTAACCAACTAAACCACGGAACCGGCGTGCCGTCATGTTCAGACAGTGACACCTTAGAAGTATTTCGAACTGCATTTAAGAAACAAAAATTAGAAAGTCTTCACTCTCGCGGGGCCAGTGAGTTTTGAAATCGTGATCTCCTGTGACAGGCGCTTTAACCAACTAAGCCACGGCGCCGGCATGCCGTCATGTTTAGGCAGTGACACCATTAAAGTATTTCGAACTGTATTTCAGAAACAAAACATAGAAAGTCTTGACTCTCGCGGCACCGGTGAGTTTCGAACTCATGATATCCTGTGACAAGTGCTTTATTCAACTAAGCCACGGCGCCGGCGAGCCGCCATGTTCAGGCAGTGACACTATTAAAGTATTCCGAACTGCGTTTAAGAAACAAAAAATAGAAAGTCTTGACTCTCGCGGCACCGATGACTTTCGAACTCATGATCTCCTGTGACAAGTGCTTTAATCAAGTAAGCCACGGCGCCGGCGTGCCGTCATGTTCAGGCAGTGACACCATTAAAGTATTTCGAACTGTATTTAAGAAACAAAAAATAGAAAGTCTTGACTCTCGCGGCACCGGTGAGTTTCGAGCTCATGATCTCCTGATCTCCTGTGACAAGTGCTTTAATCAAGTAAGCCACGGCGCCGGCGTGCCGTCATGTTCAGGCAGTGACACCATTAGAAGTGTTTCGAACTGCATTTAAGAAACAAAGAAAATAGAAAGTCTTGACTCTCGCGGCACCGGTGAGTTTCGAACTCGTGATCTCCTGTGACAAGTGCTTTAATCAAGTAAGCCACGGCGCCGGCGGGCCGTCATGTTCAGGCACTGACACCATTAAAGCATTTCGAACTGCATTTAAGAAACAAAGAAAATAGAAAGTCTTGACTCTCGCGGCACCGGTGAGTTTCGAACTCGTGATCTCCTGTGACAAGTGCTTTAATCAAGTAAGCCACGGCGCCGGCGGGCCGTCATGTTCAGGCACTGACACCATTAAAGTATTTCGAACTGCATTTAAGAAACAAAAAAATAGAAAGTCTTGACTCTCGCGGCATCGGTGAGTTTCGAACTCATGATCTCCTGTGACAAGTGCTTTAATCAACTAAGCCACGGCGCCGGCGTGCCGTCATGTTCAGGCAGTGACACCATTAAAGTATTTCAAACTGCATTTAAGAAACAAAAAATAGAAAGTCTTGACTCTCGTGGCACCGTTGAGTTTCGAACTCATGATCTCATGTGACAAGTGCTTTAATCAACTAAGCCACAGCGCCGGAGTGCCGTCATGTTCAGGCAGGTACACCATGAAAGTATTTCGAACTGCATTTACGAAACCAAAAAATACAAAGTCTTGACTCTCACGCAACCGGTGAGTTTCGTACTCATGATCTCCTGTGACAAGTGCTTT